>NC_081427.1:49452345-49769973 GCF_949786415.1 Peromyscus eremicus
TGCTGACTTCAGATCTAACCCTCTAATCCACTTCCATCCGGAGCTCCAGACTCACAGAGTCAGCTCTCTCCAGGAGGGAGGGCTCTACCTTGATGTCCTACAGTCTATCAACCAGCATTTTCAGTTCATTTTGCTAGGGCCCAGTGCCTGTCACAAAATGGGTACTCAGCTATGTATTATGGATGCAATTAATCATGTGCCACAATGGCCTGGGCTTGGTTGTTGTTCACCTATAGCAGGACTATAAAGATCTCGACAACAAGGTGCTATGGTTTGAATACCATTTGTTTACATCAGAACTCCTCTGGAGGTGTTGGTCCTTAAGGTCACAGTATTTTTATTTGTTTGATTGTTTGTTTATTCTTCTCTCACACAATACATCCCCACCACAGCCTCCCCTCCTTCCACTCCTCCTGGGTCCTCCCCTACCTCCCCTCTCCCCTGGATCCACTTCTCCTTGGTTTCCCTTCGGAAAAGAGCAGGCCTCCCAGTGATATCAACTGAACACGGCTTAACTAGATGCAATAAGACTAGACACAAACCCTCATATCAAGGCTGGACAAGGCAACCCAGGAGGAGGAAAAAAAGGGCCCAGGAGCAGGCAAAAGAGTCACCGACCTAAGACGATAGTCTTGAGAAGTGGGGTTTCATGGGATGTGTTTGGATCATGAGGCAGAGCCCTTGGGGATGACTGCTTTTCCTGTGAGAATGGTTGAGCCGTTCATAAGTTAGGCCCCCATTTCTCTCTCCCACTGGTGCCAGCTTGCCTTTCTGTGTTTTGCCACGAGTTGACACACGAGTGGATGTGGCTAGCCACTCCTGAACTTTGCTGCTTCGCTGAAGTGTAACCCACACAAACTCCTTCAGAGATTACTCTGTTCCAGTATTCTGCTGTGCCAGCAGAAAACCCACTAAGACACAGGATTAGTGTTGTTAAAACCGGCTGTTCTCCCAGCACCCAACACAGTGTCTGTTACTGACTGTAACGCCTGTTTCAGTTGATGTCTTTTGAAGGAGTGGGGCTAGAGAAGAACTGCTTTGGAATTTAGAGATGTGAGAGACAGTCTCCAATTCAGAAGCCAAGGAGAGAATTTGTGGAGTGCACCTAATCACAAATGGCTTTAAAACCCAGTAGCTTACAACAGTCCTTTCCTTTTGCCTGTTTTCTGGAGTCAGGAGCTGAGGAAGGGCTTGGTGGCATGGTCCTGTGAAACTGATGGGGTTGCTGCCATCTCTCAAATGTCTCCCTCCTTTCCTGGGAGTTATGTAGGAGCTGGACTTTCTACCATATTGCGTCTCTGTGGTCTCTCCTGCAGGGTAGTCTCAGAGTAGCTGTACTTCTATGGTGCCTACCTTTCCCTAGCACAAGCCCTCCAAGAAAAGCAGATGGAAGCTACATGGCCATTTCTGGCAGAACTTTAGAATTTACATAACAGCCCTTCTGCTGCATTCTGCTGGTAGAAAGGGAATCCTCACAGCCCACCCAGACTTAAGAAGAGGCCTTTCAATGTGAGGCATGTCAAAGAATTGGACAACACGGACTTGGGTTAAGTTCCTTCAGATTTGTGGGCTTTGGATAGCTGTTGAATTTTAATGGGTAGAGAGATTGACTAAACAGGATTCTGGTTGAATAAACATTTATGGTATATGGGGCTGGAGCAGAATCTGAGTCACAAACAATGAATAATCCAGTTGGCAAGAACATGCACTTTGCAGCGGGTGGGCTGGGAAACCATGCTGGGAAAACAGCAGGGTCTTGCATGCTAGGCTAATAAGTCAGGACTTTCTTCTCCTTGTCATTAGGGATGGAACTCACCCTTGGCTATAGTAGAGAAGTGCCATGGGTCTTTCATGCCAGCAGTGGGTAACTCTTGACACGTAGAAGAGGAGCACAGTCAAAGGACTATTTTTAGATCATTCTAGCCTGGGGGTTCAGCAGAAACCGAACGGGTTAGACTATATGCAACGAACTCATTGATAAGACTGTCACAGTGATCTTGGAGAAGTTGGGGCCCTGCCTGAGTCAAAAGGGTGGAATTGATTATGAAAAAGAAGGAATGGGATAATGCTGTGAAGAAAAAACAGCAAGACTGGGGGGGTTCCTCCTGGCTGGAGGGGGCTCCTGCTGGCTGGAGGGTGCTCTTGCAAGCTGGAGGGGACTCTTGCAGGCTGGAGGCGTGGCTCTTGACAGCTGGAGAATCATCTGCTTTCTCTGGGCAGCACCAAGCAGCTCAGTGTTCCCATGGGGACCTGAAGAATCCTGCATCTAGGGAGGGAGCTCCTGTTCCTACCATCGGCATCTGATTGAATAGGGACAATTATTCTTCATTTAAGCAATATACTCTGTAAGGTTGTGCTTGAAAATTCAGAATCCAGCAGTTGAGATATGACATCAAGGGAAACCTGTTTCCAGTTTTTGGGAAAAAAAAAAAAAAACACCTTGGAAAATCTGTTTTCCAAGTTCTCCTTTGTCTCTCCTTCCTTCCTACCACCTGCTTAATATATATCATATGTTGGACCAATCTATTTGCTATCACCATAATGTAAATTTCTTTATATAAAATAGTATGTAAGAAAACAGACTATAACAATAATATGAAGATTATTTCCTATTCTCTCTTTTACCTTGTTCAAGATGCTTTGGTTCAGCCTCTTGGTAATCCACATCCTGTGGGTCTGAGCTGGTGGAGCCCTGGAAATCACTCGCTGTTTTTATTTATGGTCCATTCCACTGCTTTGAAATTAAGTTGACATCCAGTGTTAGTAGATATTCATTACCTTTCTAAAATGCCATTTAGAAAACTGATTGCTTGGGGACTAGATGGCAAAGAAGGGGACATTTTACACTCAGAGGATCGACTCTGTTCATGGAATGGTACACTGAGAAGTTCTCCTAGGTAGGCTTTTATGGTGTAGCCTTCGACCAGTGAGTGGGACTCTCCTGGGCTTTTTTGCATCTTTCTATTTTAAAATAATCTTAACCTTGTTTTAGAGTAAATCTTTTGTGTTCTATAAAGTATTATGTATATTGACATCTAGACATAAATAATGAACCCCATCTAAAGCAACATTTCAGCAAGGTAAAACAATTTGAGAGGTTTATTTATGCTAGAATTTAAAAAAAAAAAACATGACAAATGAGAAGAGAAGAAACGATCCAGAAGGAGTGGAGAAAAGAGAAACACGCCTTGCTTCATAAAGAATATCCCACATATGGATGCCTGTGAGGCTCCGAAATTACTCAGTCCTGGAAGTTGTGAACCAAGACTTCTCCAAAGTGCTTTTCTTCCCCCCAAAGAAGTCATAACAGGAATATATATAGATCTATAATGCCTTTCTGTTGGGGGAAATGAAAGTACTTTCAAAACAATCTCATAACACTCTGATGGAGGAAATGATGGCGGGTTTTATATTACCCCTCTCACACAGGTGATGGAGGCCCTGATAAATGGAGTTGGTGGCAAAGTCACAAATAGATGCCAGGCTTTCTGATGTACAGCCAGGACTTCAGTAGTTAAATGAAAAATATGTTCCTGGTTGCTCAGCCGTTCCTCATCTGTCAGAAAGAACCTTTCACATCAGGATTAACCCCTGCTCATTCTTGCACAAGAAATGGAGATCCTACCCTAAAATTTAAATTTGCAAAACAATGTCACGAGAATAAATGCTCAGATAAAAAACAAAAAAAAAATTCACTTGGACAACTAAACTCAGAGATGCTCAAAGTAATCTGTTGGTTGCCAGGGGCTGGGAGGAAAGGGAGGCAGAGTTGCTGCTCAGTGAACATAAAGTTTGAGAGCTGCTGTATGGCACTATGCCCTTGGCTGATAGAACTCCTGTTATATGGTTGCTTTTTGGACACAATGAAAGAATTTGATTTGGAGTGTATGTACCCAGGCCCCAGAGACTGCCTTGTGATCATCAACTGACCTGCTAAAAGTTTGGGGAGCACAATGGTTCATCAAAATTGGGGATCATATGTCTCTTTTGAGACCTGATAGCTATAAATAACCTCTCCAAGCACCCATAACTTCATGTTCTCTAAAGTCATCACCACCTCAACATTTCCATGGGGTTTTTGCTTTAAAATTCAATCTATTAGGAAGACTATGGGCTTGACGCAGAACTTGGATTAAATCCTAACCCTACCTTATCTCGTGACTTTGAGAAGAATGACATAATTTCTCAGCCCAGGTTTCTTTATCTGTAAAATGAGAACTATACCCTTGAATTGGGGTTATCAAGGAGTTTGAATACATAATATAAACAGAACATTTTAGCTCAGAATCTGGGATGGAGATTATGTTCAATATATGACCACTCTTTTCCTGTATGAGACACTTAGTGAGTTGTTGGGAGCAGCCCTCCTGGAGCTAATGCTCAGGCCCACATCTACCTGCCGGCTAAAGACACACTGCTGGGAGCTGACTGGCACCATGAATCCAGGACTGGAGCTCTATAAAATCTAACTTCTTCTGGTTCTTCCTGTTAGCCAAATCTTTTGACACTCTTGCATCGTGATGGTCCCCCATGGTGTGAATCTGTCTTCCCAAGATAGAATGTGAAACCCCCACATTTCTCAGCTTCCTTTGCCTCTGGGATATAGTCATCTGACTTAGTTCTGCTAATCAGATGCACATGCAGAGACAGAGCTAGAGAAGCGATTACATGCAGAGGCAGAAGGGGTGCAGGGCCTCCATGCTGCAGGCACAGATGGTGGAGAGGCAGCATGGTTCTGGAGTCATCAAAAGTAGCGTCTCCCTGTTTTGCCAGCTCTGCAATGAGGTTCTGAGGCCTGTTTCTGCAAACTCACTCCAGAGCCTCTATCTTTGGTTCTTCCGGAGACCCCAACTTTCATGATGCTAAGTACCCTACCATTTCATTTCTTCTTCTTTTTTTTTTTTTTTTTTTTTTTTTTTGGTTTTTCGAGACAGGGTTTCTCTGTGTAGCTTTGCTCCTTTCCTGGAACTCACTTGGTAGCCCAGGCTGGCCTCGAACTCACAGAAATCCACCTGGCTCTTCATTTCTTCTTCTTACCTGCCACAGGCCCTTGCATGGATTTTATGACACAGCTAAATGTAAACAAACAAACAAACAACCACTGTAATATTCCCATACATGAGTGGACTTTAATATGAATCAGACTTTCTATATAAAAAGGGCATCACCCCATTGCAGCCCAACATTAGTGGTTTCTTGGTGCCCAGCAGGGAGTTCTTACAGCCTTAGTCTCAAGAGCTCCTCAAGGATCCCACCCTATTCTTAACCACCTGCAAAGCCACACTTAGAAGGCTGGTTAAAGAGGCGAACAGTGAAAGGAAACTTCCACACTAGCAGGTTGGGCTTACTGAATAAACAGAAGTTTCCCCTTCCAAAAAAAAAAAAAAAAAAAACTGTGGGTTCTTTGCATCAACCTAGACTTGTAGGAAAGTTTTATATTGATGGATCTAACAGTTTCAATAAACACACATTTTCAGTAAAGCTGTTAAATGTCATATGGCAGCAATAATACCAATTCATTCACAAGTATTTCTTATGCACTATCATGTGTCAGGCATTGCACTACGGCTTAGCATACATGTGATGCTAGATAAGTGAGACCCGCTATCCGTTATCCCTCAAGACTCTCACCACTGAGTAGGAAGACAGACAGACAGTTCCAACATCATGTTGTACTAGGATCTGCTTCTCCCAGGACTTTTCTTTTGCCGGTAGATTATCTTAATATTTCCACCTCCAGGAAAAAGGATTCTGTCTCATACCTGACATAGTGTTCCCTAACATTTGTATAGAATTAGCACCTGAATTTAGGCCAATGATGCATCTGTAACTTTAGTATCATAATACACATTGAATTGTTTATACAGAGTTTATTCACAGCTGGAGGGGTCACCAGTGGATTTGGGTCAGTATACCCATATTTCTTAGGATCCCTTGCTTATGAGTGGCAGTACTTAAGCTAGTAGGAGTCGTTCCATTGGTGTCTGACAGGATTAGAAACAAAGCTGGAGGAAAGGTCTCAGCAAAGAACTGAGGGTGAGCCATCTCTAGAGGGAGCTAGTAAGAGTACTGTCACCGAGTTATACTTGTCAAGATTCAAAATCCAATAGCTCACTCCTGGATTAACAAAGCCATGACTGTCCAAGTAGATGTAGGCAATTGCTTAAGAATAGATTGGGATGCTGTTATGGTTTGGCTATGGTACCGCCTCCCCACCAAAGGCTCTTATGTGTGAAGGTTTGGTCTCCACTGCAGTGTTCAGAGGTGGGGCTTTAAGGAGGTGATGGGGTCACAGGGCCTTTCTTAACGCTTTAATCTACTGGTGGATTTAAAATTTGAATATACAGGAGGTAGTGAAATTATGGAAGGCAGGACATCACTGGAGAAAGTGGGCTTTTCTGGTTGCTCTCTCTCTCTGTGTGCTTTCCAGTTTCCCTGAGCTGCAAATTTTGCTTTGCAAAATTCTCTTGCATCCATGCTATTCTGCCTTACCACAGGGGCACAGCAGCAGTGCTAGCCGATAATGAACCAAGTCCTCTGAGACCTTGAACCAAAACAAACCTGCTTGTTTATATTTGTTTTTGCCCAGATATTTGTCACAGCAGCAAAACATCATAGTAACACAGATACTCTCACAAAGAAAGCAGAATGGCCATGGCCCAGTTCCAAAGACATCTGCTATTATGTTGATGCTCCAATGGTGTTCCCACAGCACCTACCATGAACATTATCCTGTACAGATGTTGGCCAGTATCATTGATACTGCTTCTTATATAATTATTCTTGCCACCCAAAAGTCCTTTTGATGAAAACAAGACAGGAAAATGTCATTGAAAGGCTACAGAGGGAATTTTGCTTTTGATTTACATATTTTCAACTAATTTTACACTCAACAAAAAGTTCTAAAATGTACAGAGTTCCTAATATCCCTAACCCTGCTTCCTCTAAGGACATAATTATAACCATAAGTATCAAGAATAAGAAACTAAATTGCCCCAATATCATTTACTCAAACTTGTATTTGATTAAAATTTCATCACTGATGTCATTTTCTACTGTTCCAGGATCTCCCATTTCTTTGTAGCTTCTGAGTTTGTGTGACAGCTCTTCACACATTTTTTCTCTTCTGTGACCTGGATACTTTTGAAGTAGTTCTCTATAATGCCCTCATTTTGGTTTGCCATGTGTTCTCATGATGAAGTGATGCTGCGTGTATTTGTTACGTGCCTTAGAGAGATGATGTTGTCTATCCTAGCAATAGAGTTGGGTGTTTACATGTCTTATGATTAGTGATGCTCATTTACGTGGTTAAGTTGGTGTCTGCTGGCTTCCTCTGCTGTGAAGTCACTATCCTTCATTTTGTATTGATGACTATCTTGCTGCAGAACACTGGGTCTATGTGAATCCTATTGTCCTCAAACTTCAGCCTGAACAGTTTAGTAGATTTTTTTTTGAGTCTTGCCATCCTTGCACCTTTCCACATCATTGCTGTATTATCTCTATTTCTCCAATTGCTCTTTTCTCAGTAAAATTTATTGGAATTCTGTTTTAAGAAGTTTCTGTTTCTCTCAATACATTAAAAAAAACACAGGTATTGTGCATCTTAGGCTGACCTTGAACTTGTTACATAGCTAAATACATTTTTGAAGTATGAATTTTCCCGCCTCTACTGGGATTACAGGCATATACTACAGAGCTGGAGATCAAACATAGGTCTCATACACCCTAGGTAAGAACAGTTCTCACTGAACAATATCCTATGCAGTTACTTTGTGGTTCATTAATTATTTAGACTTGAGACTCATGGATATTTATTTTATCCTGTGATTTAAAACACAACAGCATCATTGTTTGGAGTTCAAATTCTCCCAGACTTGGCCACAAAGATTTCCTTTAGGCTGGTACCTCCACCTTCTGATGCCATCTTTCTTTGGGCAGCTCTTGAACTTGGACACCATGAATTGTTCCAGGCTCACCTTTTATTTCCATGACCTCAGCCCTAAAAACCAATCACTTCCCATTTAGGGAACTCGTTAAACTCTGAGGTCACATCCCAAGCCAACTAAACATCTCTGGGTGGCACTCAGTATCAGGATTTGGTAAAGGTCCCAAGTGAATCTAATGTGCAGTTTCGATGAGAACCAGTGGACCTGATCGGTGTTTGCTAACTTTCCTATGTCTTTAAAACCTCTGGGAATTTTGTCTGCTTCTGCAGATTTGGACGAGAGACTGGATTCTGCTTTTTCTGTCATGGTTGTTTGGCAGACTACGCTCCCTGAAAGAAAAGAGGGCAAGATCGCATATCCTCCAGTAGCAAACACCTTAAAAATCACTCGTGGGTTTGCACGTGCCTTGCAGCTTTGAGGAAGCAAGCGTTTGCTATGTTACTGCTCCCATCATTTCTTTTCCAATTAGCTGGAGTTCGTGGAAAAAGGGTCTTCTTGCTACATACACAGTGTGGACAAAGTCAAGGAGATTGATCGAAGAAGCAAAAATGGAAAATGGAAGCGTTTGTCTCTGAAAGCAAACCGCCACAACGAACCAAAAGGAGTGGCTACGTTTTGTTTTTTCCCTTGTCTTCTATTACCCAACAGGCAAAGGGTCTTGGATACATCCTTTTGAAACATGGAGAGTGATAATAAAAGAGCATTTTCATGCTGAAAGCATAACAAAAATCGCAGATGTGACTATTCATCTTAGGAAAGACTGATACAAAAGGTGGGAGTCTTCTGTGGGAAGTAGGTCATTATGCTGGACTTTGTTTGAACAGAATCCTCTGGGGATGCTGTCTCCTTTTTTTTTTTTTAATTTTTTTTTTAGCTCGGTTTTCCCAGCTGTTTTTAGCTTGCGCATAGTCTAGTCCATCCGCTAAGTTGCTCCAAGGTGGCTGGCCTCCAGGAGAGTAACACAAGGTCCAGAGAGACCCAATTGGAGTTAGTCACATTTATCTGGGTTCTATGGAGCCATGCCGTTTGCCCCTTACAACATCTCTTTGATTTTCCAAAAGAAGGTCATCTGTAGCACTCCCTCAGCTTCCAGATACCCAATGTTTATTCACTGGGGTGCGGGGTGGGGGGGGAGTCTTATGAAAATGCAGAATCCCACATCTTTGGTGGGAATGAGCATCCCTGCTTCCTTGGTGATCTTTGGCACACACTCTACCTATAACAGACAAGTTAAACGCAATAGATAAGATTATGCACAATTGCTTCAGCAAAGGCGTGTTTTCATTTGCCAACAGAGCTTCTCACCTTCTAGGTGAGAGACCCTGATGGCTGTTATACATGTCACCCTTCCTCCCAGGCCTTTTCCACCAAGATTTAGAAATTCTTCGACTTGCCTTCTGGGACTTTGTACTGTAGCCCTTGCTTCCACAAAATAAAGGAGAAGAGGAAAAACTAACCCAGCAAAGGTAGATAATCTATCACCTTTCATAAGACAAGCTGATATTTAACGGTTTCAGTGCATTAAGTAGTTAGGAACATATTAACTGTGATTTTGCAAAAAAAAAAAAAAAAAAAAAAAGGTTCATTCTGAGTTTATGATGATCTCATTTTATAGAAGAAAGAAAAAGGATGGATTTCCGTTTTATTGAGCCCTAAACCTAATGCTTGGAAGAAAAGCCACAGTACTGGGAATTGATGAAGCCGGTGATGCCTTGTACTAGAACATCATTCATCTGCCAGTCAGAGTTGACATTGTCACCCCGCCCTGCCCACACAGCTGAGACTAGCAGTGACCATACAGGTCCAGAGGTCATGGTTTCATCACTTAGGAGCATAACACAGAAATCTGAGGCAAGTTTTCAACCACAAACGCCACACATCTGGTGTGCTGGCTGCTCTGATCCTCTTCTCTTGTGGCTGCTCTGGTTCTTCATCTGAAGATGTGTTAATGCCTCGCAGGAGTCAGAACTATGTCTTTAACGCCCCCCCCCCATTACCTGCAAGCAAATGCAGAGGTGGGGGTTGGGGATACTCCTTTCCCTATCATCTCAGGCCTCAAAGTCTCCAATGTTGCGGACATTTTTGAAACATTCTCTCAGAGGAGACACTCGGGAAAGGGATTTATACTTTAATAAGACAGGAAAGTTGAATTGCAGGATTTTGGTGTGTAAACTGACTTGGACTGTAGTGGTATTGTGTTCCCCAAAATATTGTGCACCCTAATAAACTTATCTGGGGTCAGAGACAGAACAGCCACTAGATTCAAAGGCTAGAAAATGGTGGCACACACCATTTAATCCTAGCATTCCAGAGGCAGAAATCCACGTGTTCAAGGATACAGCCAATCATGGTGACTCACACCTTTAATCCCAGGGAGTGGTGGTAGAAAGTAAAAGGTTATATAAGGCGTGAGGACCAAAAACTAGAAGCATTTGGCTGGATAAGCTTTCAGGCTTCTAGCAGCACAGTTCAGCTGAGAGCCATTTGGATAGGAGGACACAGGCTTCCAGTCTGAGGAAACAAGATCAGCTGAGAAGTTGGCCAGGTGAGGTTAGCTGTGGCTTGTTCTGTCTCTCTGATCTTCCAGTGTTCACTCCAATACCTGGCTCAGGTTTGATTTTATTAATAAGAACTTTTAAGACTCCTGCTACATTGGACCTAGTGGTTTAGCCATATCCCAGGATATGCCCGTGTGTCTACTTGGGATAATTTCAGGGAACTATTCTGACCACCTTCTGTTTCTAGCCATGCTTTGAGTTTGCCCTGTTCTGATCTGGAAACTCTTAGCCTCAACTAAAGTCATTCTTTTCAGGCAGACACTGTTAAGTGTGATGACCAAGCATGCTTTGGAACCTAACTGCGAGTTTTAAAACAGAGTGTGAAACCCACTTAATAAATCACAACTAGCATGCTTATTTTCAAAAAAAAATTAATAAAAGTTCAGGCTGCATTGTTTACAGAAAAAGTATTAAATGGTGAACTATTATTTGCATCTGTGTGTGTGTATATGTGTGCCATGATTTGCAATGTAAAATGTATTTCTTATTTGGGATCAGTGTTTGAAATGTTTAATAATTACTATTTAGTTCTTGACTTTGAATAGCACAGGTTAAGAGCATGAATACTGTTGGATTTTGAATCTTGGCTCTAACCCTTGCTAGTTGTGTGACATTAGGTAAACTGCTTAACTTCTCTGTTTTAGATTTCAGTATCTCACATAGGTGAAAGAAGATAAAAATGAAGCTACCTGACTGGATCAACATGAGGATTAAGGATAACAGTTTGTACAGTGCTTTAAACCTTGCGTGGCAGTGTCTTATGAATGTTTGTGGGTTAAAAAAAAATGTGACCAAAGGGGAAAAATTTTTTTTGCATAATGAACCAAGGCAACAGTATTCCTTTTCTATGGCTATTAATAGTCTCGTATGCACATACGTGTATCCTTGATTAAAAAACTGCCTGTTCTGAGTGACATTCTCCCTAGCAGACCTCAGGACACCAACCACAGCGCCATTGCTCACTTGCTGTGTGACCTTTGACCAGCTCTTTGGCTTTACAGACACGGTGTCTTCAAGTGTTACCAACAGAATGTGTCCCACCTGGCGCTCGCCGGGACTTGGTGAGGCCATTCCCAGAAGAAGCTCTGACTCTAGGAACTGCTGCTGTTTCTGCTGTTAGGATTCAGACCATGTCCTTCCTGCACCCTTCCCCGAACCCAGAGGCAATCCCTCCTCTTTGATGTGAATGGCTTGCTTAAATCTTTATTTCAGTCCCTTGTGCTGAATCAACCACATAGGGGCTCAGATAAAGGCCAGGACTCTAAGAAGGGAAGTCATTGTGAGGCCCAGGGGGTGGATTCAGACCGCCCCACTGTGCGCTCTTCAGCCTCTCCATCACCACTTAGCTAAGTCTCTTGAATGTCCTTTTACCTCAGCAGGTTTTCCCATCCCCTTGGATCATTCTCAAGTGTCACAATGCAACTCTGACAGCTGTCTGCAGCCAGAGGGTCACATCCTACTGCTTTTCCCTTTAGAGGCAGTACGAAAAGTGTTCAGGACAAAGCCGCCTGTCCAGACTAGATAGGTACCCCCCCTACACACACACACACACACACACACACACACACACACACACTCCCCCCCCCCCATTATCACTTGTAAATACTTGGGTAGCATAAAAGGGCTCATGAGCCAACGGGCTTTCAACTCCAGTCCTTTTCTTAAGGACCCTTGGCAAACCTATTGTGACAGAAATGTAAAATTCTGGAGGACTCCTGGGCTTGAAGATCTGCAATGGCTTCGCTGTAATTCGCCCCCCTCTTCTCCCACGGCACACAGTATAGCACTTACCAGAGCTTTTAAACATGAATAATGGGGCGATATTATGCAGTATCAATCTCTCCCCCGACCACAAGCTCCTCAAGGGCAGGGGACCTGCCGTATTCATCTTTGTATCCCCTGCAACCAACTGGCACACATCTCAATCAACGTCTACAGAATGGAAGCTGGCTGAATTTATACCCCGGGTCACAGTGTGGAGCTCAGACGGCTCTGGAGCTGAAGGCAAGAGAAATCATTTATTTCTCACTGCCTAACTCCGCACTGGCTTCCCAGGGATTCAAGACACCACAAAGGTTAAGGTGATTGTGTTGGTGCCTTTGGTGGAAGATCTCCTTGTTCTTAGAAGGGAGGAAAATGAAGCCAGGTCCAGCGTGCTGCGGTTTTGCTATCTACGGCTAGAGAAAGCCGGTCAGAAGGAATGTGTCTTTACCCAACAGCAGAACAGGAGACAGCTGCTAGGGCCGTTCTTAACAAGCTTGGTCCTAAACACAAGGCATCAGCTGTTTTCTTCCTTTGCTACAGGCGCGTGTCTTTGACTTAACTTTAGTTTCTCAGCAGAAATACATAAAATCATCTTTGGAGACCTTGGCTTGTGTTCAAGCCAAGCACTCGGCTGACTATTTTGCTCTAGCCTTATCTTATTGCCAGACAACACCGTCGTTAATGTTTCCCTTTACAATCCAGGAAACTGACGTCCCAAGAAGTTTAACCAGAAAGCGGGTTGGAGATCAGCTCCGTTCGGATGCCCTCGCTCCATCACCGACTTCACTCTGCACACTGGTGGGAGCGTGAGCGCGCGCGTGAGTGGCCGTGCGCTTCTGTTTCTTCGCGAAGCCTCCTCCGGCTCAGTTTCCCCCGATTTCACTTTTAGGAGACCCAAGTCCGGTTCTCCAAGGTTTGACCTCACTCGGCCATCTCCCTCCCGCGTCCCAAGGACGGACGGCCACTCCCTCGGCCACTTCGGAGTCCTAGCCCGGGCTGAGCCTGCGTGCTCCGCGCCCGCCCCACCGAGTCCCGCGCTGTGGGGCTGCCCCGCGCACCCACAGCTCCCCGAGGGATCGGGTGGCCCCGCGCCTGGCCCCACCTCCCCTACCTGACGCCCGCGCGGCCAGCGGCTCCGTAGCCTCCGCCCACCGGCGCGCCTGCGCTGCCATTGGCTCCGCGGGCTGCCCGTCTCCTCCGCTCCGTCCCGGAGGCAGGTTTAGCCAGAGAAGCCGCAGTCCCGGCGGCTCGGGCGCAGCGCAGAGCGCGGATCGCGGCGGGCATGGCCCTGCGCGCGCGAGTCCCTGTCAGCAGCCGAGACACGGCGGCCGTGAACTTGGCGACGCGCTCCTGCGGCCCGGCTGCGGTCATGTAGTCGCCGGCGGCGCTCCCCGCAGCCCGGGAGCCGCAGCGTGATCCAGACGCAGCCCAGCAGCCCGGGCTTCCCCGGGAGGCGCCGAGCGCCCCGCCACCCATCGGGTGGCACTTCGGGCCGGAGAGGGACATGGGGGAGAAAGTTTCCGAGGCGCCCGAGCCGGTGCCCCGCGGCTGCAGCAGCCAAGGCGCCCGGACTCTCGTCCCTCCGGCAGCAGCCGTGTCCTCGGAGGGAGCTTCCTCGGCGGAGTCGTCCTCCGGCTCGGAAACTCTGTCGGAGGAAGGGGAGCCCGGCCGCTTCTCCTGCAGGTCTCAGCCGCCGCGGCCGCCGGGCGGCGCCCTGGGAACCCGGCTGCCCGCCGCGTGGGCTCCCGCGCGCGTGGCGCTGGAGCGTGGAGTTCCTGCCTTGCCGCTGCCGCCTCCCGGAGGAGCGGTACTGCCGGTACCCCGGGTCAGCAGCGCATCCCAGGAGGAGCAGGACGAGGAGGTGGGCACCGCCTATCCCATCCCGAACCCTCCAGGTCCCAGTTGCAGGGACACCTCAGTCCCGGTGTTTTGGAGAGGGGAGGGGAACTAAAGGCGTTCTCTCACCAGCCTGGAATAGTCACGGTCAGGAGACTCTTTGGGTCCTTGACTTCTTGTGGTTGACCCCGAGCGCTTTTCTACATGGGCTACCCGACGGTGTGCTTTGGAAATGTCACAGAGCCAGTCCCTTCCTATCTGTATCTGCTTGGGTTGTCAGCGTCAGGATGTGATCTGAAAGCTTGGCTCGTCCCCACAACTCAGATCCGATTTCTAGAAGTGGGAATGCTAACTCCTGAAGTCTTGGGTGGAGCAGGAGACCTGGAACGTAGGACGCGGGTGGGAGTGGCGGCTGTGGAATTGCACTATTGGGATGTCGGACTGGAGGGTTCCCTGAGGCCGCCCGTGGATGGTTTTGGTGATCACTTCACCTTCCATCGTCGGGCAGAGGAAGATTCCCCACGCTAAGCCTGTCGTCGCGCAGACATGAGTGCCTACTGCTCCCATTCGGACTCAGTGTCCAGAGGAGCGCTGTAGGATACTGTGTAGAATGCATCTTGCCTTCTTCAGAGGACTTTGTCCAGCCTCATTTCCTGGAAGGCTGTGCATCCAAAACTTGTGGTTCGCTTCCTGACACACTGAGTTTCGTGATCCCCTAGGTTGCTATATCTGGCTTGCTTTTCTCTCTTCCTTCCTGCTTTGGAAGACAGGGAAGGAAGATTCTCCACACCTTTAAGATTGTTTGCTTTGGATGTTTCTTGTGGGAGAAATCGTCTTGATCAGACAAGGCCATAAATAAAACATAACCCTAGCATAGTCTCCTTGTGAAATTAATCCTGCAGTGCCAGACTGGTATTTTCCCATCTCTGCTGGGGTTAGCGCTAGGAAACAATTGCCTTTGTCCCTAGAAGTAAACAGAGCCCAGGGTCCTGGTACTAGCCCCCTGGGTGCCAGGCTTGGAAGCAGGGGCCAGATCTGGCCACAGCTAGCAGAGGCAAGTCCCAGCCTGGCAAAGATGGAAGGAACCTTGGCTGGTGGTTGGCCAAGGCTCTGGTGGTAACCGTGACCCATTCCTGGATGCCTGTGGGATTGCAGGGATCACAGACAGGTGTCTGGAGATCTGCTTTCTAGAACTCTTTTTCGTCTCAATTGTGAGGTCTGAGTGCATTTCATTCCTTAGAAGCTCAGTTCTGTAGTCAAAAGTGGAGACTTTCAAGGTAAAGTTCACTCTGACAAGAATGCTGTTTCTGACCTGGAATTTTGGATAGCTCTAAATTCCAGACTGAGTTTAGTCATGCCAGGAGTTGGTTGAGTGACACACCCACCCTAGATGCTGCCAGAGAACAGTGCAGATGGGTACATCTCTCTTTGATGTAGCGTGTTGCCTCTGGGTAACTGGCTATAAATGATCCTGTTTAGCTAATGTGGTATGCACAGGGTCTTGAAGATGTGGGGGTTGGGGGCGGGTAAGGTCTCATTTTTTATCCTGATTGTATAGTTGATTCATCGTCTCCACTCAGAGTGACAGTGGTTTTCTTTCTCCGAGGTGGATATAACGGGATCTTATTTCCCTGGCAAGGCGGTGAAGATTGGTTGAGTGAAACATATTTTGTGCTTCCGAGTAGAATGGCCCAACGATTTTGGTCACTGTTTGTGAAAGTTCACAGACAGTGCTGTGCCAGTTCGTGGCCATTCGTGGCATGCCTTAGCCTACCAGGGGATGGTGGAGTGAAATCTTGATTTGCCCTGACAATTTTGAAACAAAACGAAAGTGGCTTTGGAAGTGGCTCCCCTATGTCAGCAGCAGAGAAGTAATAAAACTTGAGGAGGGGCGTGAAGGCTCATATATACACACTGGTGCTGATGTGGTACACTGGGTGGGGCTGTGGAATTGGGCCTTTTGTAGAATTATGACTTTGGGAAATTAACAAAAACTCTTTGGTCTTTCCTTAGGAAAAGCACACATTTTAAATTACTCTTCTAGAACATTCAGGAATGGCAGACTAAAAGTACCCCCTTTCCCCCATTTCCTGGGCACATCTGTGTTTGACTTCTGGTTCTGTCAGCTTGAGGAAGCATGGGCTTATGGACCATTGGACTCTGTCAGCCTCAGTTTTCTCACCTCTTAAATGGAAGCAATAGCAATAGCACTCTAGACATTTTATACACACCCATAGGCATCATCTGATTTAATCTCTGCAGAGTAGCTGATATTTAGCGCCAAGTAAATATCAGTGAGCATTGACTTTTGAGTTTATTGCCTATAAAATTTTGCGAAATCGAACTTCAAAGTTGGGCTGACTTGTTATTTCGTTAATGCATAATTTATGTACTATCTACTTTGAGAGAATCCAAGGTTTTTATTCCCGTTTTAAACAGATTTATTATTTTAAAACGATGTGCATGCTGTGTGTGCACATGGGTGCAAGTGCTAAAGTTGGAGTTACAAGCAGTTGTTAAGCCCCCACCCCCATGAGCTAGGAAGTGACCTCTGACCCTCTGCAAGAGCAGAACTTGCTCTTGATTGCTGAGCGGTTTCTCCAGCTCTGAGCTTGTTCCCCCTTTACAAGTGTGTGTGGGGGATTCTTTCTGTTTATTTCAGGCTGCAGTTGTGACAAGCACCTGGGGCTGGTAGTGTTAGCTATACTGTAGCAAGGCCCAGGCTAGAAAAAACGTTAACAGGCTTAAGAGCAATTCCTAGAATGGAAAGGCATTCATTTCAATTTAAAAACTGCTGTGTAGCTTGGGAGATTCATTTTTTCCCCCCAAAGAATTTTTAAAAATACTAACTCATTGTATTTGTTTTTAAAGTGCAAGGAAATTCTGGTTTCTAGCATGTTCCTACAGTGCTGATTTTTTTTTTTTGACAACCTTGTTAAAGCTGTTTTGAATATCTCTAGTAAGGGTCACAGTGTCTCATGGTCTAGCTCACTACTAATACATGTGTACATGTGCCAAGTCTCAGATGCTTCAGTCAGACCTGCCTGCTTTGGTGTCTTAAAAACTAGTTGAATGTTGGCATTGATAGATTTCTAAAATTTTAATTTGCTTTTATTATACTGTGCTGTTGGGATAAAATCTACAGTCTTACATGCACTGGGCAAGCACTTACCACTGAGCTACAAACACAACTATTTTTATACTTAATATTAAACACATGAGAGTCAGAGCAGATGGGTGACTTAGTTTTGTTAAAAACAAAAAACACACAAACCAATGTGGCATCTGCCTTATGTCCTGGCTGCAGACCTGTGGATGTGGGGTTCTGTATGTTGATGGGTTACACACTGCATTTCTGATCGACAATCTAGGTTGGAGGACTGACCGCCCCACCGCCGCCCACCCTCCCCCCCATTTAAGCAATTTGCCTCTAAGGCAGTGGTTTTCAACCTGTAGGTCATGACCCCTTGGGGGTGTCAAACAATCCTTTCACAGGGGTTGCCTAAGACCATCTGCGTATCACATATTTACATTATGATTCATAATAGTAGAAAGATTACAGTTATGAAGTAGCAATGAAAATAATTTTATGATTGGGGGTCACCACAACATGAGGAACTGTATCAAAGGGTCATAGCATTAGGAAGGTTAAGAACTCAAAAAAAAAAAAAAAAAGACAAAAGGGGTTGGGATTTAGCTCACTGGTAGAGTGCTTACCCAGGTACAAGGCCCTGGGGGCCTTAGTTGAGGCAGTTGGGGGGTTGGAGGACCCCATGACTCTAAGGCATTCTACCTTGTATTTTTCCCAAAGTACCTTATGGTCCCAAAAAGGTATCATTTGGTAGCTGTTGATGGCAAACTCACTGAGCGCAGGAATTTTACCCAGGATGCCTAGCACCTGCCTCTAATAAATGATCGGGAACTTATTAAACATTTGTTGAATGACTTCTCTGAAACTAGTGGTCTGTTTGATTGACGGGTGACTGACCATATGTCTATTCATTTTGTCTGTTGTGAATTCAGATGCATCAACCTTGTGGCTCCTCCTTACTCATTAAAATAAACAAGCAAGCAAACAAACACCTTGTGGCTTACAGGAGAGAGGTATTAGGTATCAGGACTTTGTATTTTTTCAGTCTGTGTATTAGAATTTGAAGCGTCCAGAGCCACCCCGAATGGCTAGAAGGGGCTGTGTAGTTGAAGGACTTGCCAATTTACTGTGTGTCAGCTGGTCATATTCTGCTGTACCAAGGGACTTGTTTTATTGACAAAAGTTGGGAAAGTGTCCCTTATTAACTATAGGCAGTATTGGGGAGTGTCTCTAATATGTTCAATTAAATGGTGTCTAAATGGGAGGACTGCTTTTAACATCATTTGGGAGATGATTGTGTTTTGGGGTTCCCCACATGACAGTAATATAATCTGAATTGGGCTTCAGATTTGTATTGGTTATGAGAATGGATAGCAAAAAGAAACCATGAATTCAGACATGCTTTTTCATAGACTTTATATTTTATTAACCACAGAAGCTACATAATTTGAAAAGAGAAGTGCATGAATCTTGGCATATTTATTATTTAGTCTACTTTTTGACTCGATTCCTCGGTGCGAGCCATGAGATTAAAACAGCAGTCAGCCTACGAATGTATACGTAATCCCGCCCTGAGGCGTCGTCCCGGGCAGACATCACGGAGTTTGACATCATGGAGCTTCTCATGCACTGAGGGAGCGAGGCATAAACACACGGTGGTTATTTATTAACCAGTGACAGAGGTGACATCTGAGGCAGCAGGCTCTGAGGGAGTATGTGACCAAATTGCATGAATCCATGAGCTGAAACCTGAAAGACGAGCAGAAGTTAGATGGAGGAGAAGAACGGAATGAGCCAGAGTGAGGCAGGTCATCGACGGCAGCCAAGTTAGACAGCTCCTACAGGGACTGGGGGCCTCCTGCTTGGCATGGAGGAAAGGAGAGCATGAAGCAGGTGATTGAGAGCTGAGACACAGCTGAGGAGTCGTAGCCCCGTGGACCTCATGCTATAAGGGCACTGGGGGCCATTGGAAGATTTGAAGCAAGGAAGTGTGGCCTGTTGAGATTTGTATTTGCAGGAAGTCAGGCATCTCAAAGCCCGTGTGTTGAGAACTGAAGGTCCAGCCTGTGTACATGGTCCTGAGTTGGAAGTGATAATGTGAGAAAGTGGCCTGGTAATGATTAGTGTGTGGATGAAATGGGGAGAAGGGGAAGGAGGAGGTAGTTCAGGGACTCCAGGCAAATACACATGAAAGATGGCCAGCAAAGAATGTAGATCGATTCCAGAGAACATCATGTGGCTGTTCTCTGTATTATGTCTTAGAGGGTTTTGAGAAGAATAGTTTCAGAGGAGGTTCTTACCTTACAAGTGCTCATTTCCATAGTAAGTGTAGAGACAGATTTACTGGAGGATAACCTGGGGGAGGGTGCTCCGAGATTGTATCCCTGTGGGCAGGAATCATGGTGCTAGCATGCCAACATATACTTGTAGCCAGAAGGTTTCTCCGGTCCCACCCGGCCCTGGGGTCCCGCAGCCACTTATAAAATAATCACTTAGAGGCTTAATATTATTTACAAACTGTGTAGTCTATGGCTGGCCTCTTGCTAGCTAGCTCATATCTTTTTTTAAAATTTTATTTTATTTTACAATATAATTTAATTCTACATATCAGCCACGGATTCCCTTGTTCTCCCCCCTCCGGTCCCCCTTCCCTTCCCTCCAGCCCATTCCCCATTCCCATTTCCTCCAGGGCAAAGACTCAAATTAACCCATTTCTATTAATCTATGTTTTGCCCTGTGTTCCATGGCTTTACTGGTCAGTTGGCATGTTGCTTCTTGGATGGCAAATGGCGTCTCTCCAGATTACATCCTTTCTCTTTCCTGTCTCTCTCCTTGAATTTCCCTCCTGCCTGTAAGCTGCCTTGCCATAGGCCAAAGCAGCTTATTTATTAACCAATGGGAACAACATATATTCACAGCATACAGAAAGACATTCCCCAGCATATACTACCAGAGTCTGGCTTGTTGGAGTGGATTTTCCTATTGGAGTGGAGTTTTCCTTTGCCACATCTGGTATTCCAGGACACGGCAAATATTTACACCTTGCTAATATTTTTGAGCAGGGGAGAATCTATTTGATGACTCAAATTTAGTGGGCACAGTGTGTGAGTTCAATGGGTTTTGTTTTGATCCATTTGTTCTTGTTATTTAGTTTGGCCTTCTGAGGGAGGGTATGGAAGTGGGGTACAGATATGAAAAACTGGAGAGATAATAGGAAGGGTCCATAGTTATGTGGCCCGGACTAGGAGAGAGCTGAGCAGAGGTGACAGTATGTTCTCAGAAAAGAAGATTGTGTTTTCAGATAAAAGACAGCCCTGTCACTTCTCATCATGCTCATGGATTCTGTGGCTTTGTCTGGAAAGGGCTTGTGCTCACTTCTTTCATCCCTTTAGAGCAAACAGCTAGTGTTTCCCTGCTCTGAAGTCATGGTCCCATCCTAGTCCAGTCACTTAGAAAAGACAACTTCATCTAGGTTTATTAATACCGAGTCCATTTACCTCTTGCAGAGGGTCACTGAAAGAATGTGATGCCGCGTATTCATCTCCAGCATGATGTATGGCATCTATTAAGCATTCCAGAGGATGTTTGCTCTATTCCTGAGGATGGGGACGGCTGGTTTATGAAGAATGTTGGTGTCATCGCTATCATAGAAAGGGATAAGCAGAGATCCAAAGTTGCTCCCTGGGTGGACTGTGCTGTTAGGACATCTTGATGGTAGTCTGGAAGGCTCTTTTCTTTCCGTGTAGGTAGATATGTAACACATATCACCATTAATTTCATGGGTGGAACATTTTTATGAGAGAGTACCAGCAAACTTTATGGTGCATGATTCATTAGCCCTTCTGTGAAGACGCTGACTCTCTTTTCCACGTGGAACCTGTTCATAGTGATCAGTTATCAATTAGTATCCTTAAAGACTCTATGAATATGTAAATAACGAGGTTGTTAGACAGAGGGGTGATGTCAGCTGTGTGGTGAGGCAGGAAAGATGACTCGAACTTCATCTGATTTTCCAACTGAAGGTTCGTGAACTGAGAAGGGAGTAAGATGGAGGTCGGGTGATGCTTTGGAAGTCAAATCCAGTTCATATAAGTATTGGGGTGAAGAGGTGAGAACTGTAGTCCAGAAGCCACCCCAACTTCCCAGAGGGGAAATCTGGACATTCAGTGGAACTTGAGAAAATTCAAGAACTCATCTGTGCAAAGTTATCCAACAAAAATTCCCGCCCCCCTCCCTTTGAGACAGTATACACATTGGAGCTTACAGTAACCCAGGAGCCCTTGGCTCTATGTGAAGACGGCTGAATCGGCTGGCTGTGCTCTTCTCTTCCCTAGTGACTGGGCTCCTGCCCTTGTACTGGTTCAGGCTGACACCTGCACAGCTTTGCATCATTGGCTTCAAAGGTTTCTGCAGTCTTCTGTGTGCCCCATTGCTTCTCCGTGACACAGTATGCTCATCTTAGTTACTATAGGCTAAAGCGTAGTATGAAACACAAGATTAAGCAAGGGGCAGGGGCCGCTGTTCCTGTAGCTCTGGACACTTGTTTGTCTTCCCATATTTGTGCTCCTTCACCTGTCTCAGAATTCCTGGGAAGGACTGCACAGTAGTGACATGTCTCCAGGGTCAGGAGAAATCATTTAAATGTAGCAAAAATGTAGGCTCAGGACTACGGTCAGCATCCTCTACACAGTGTTGCCTCCTGGTGATGGAAGGGTGCAGAACCTGCCTGAAGTCCCCTGGGGATTTCTGTAGCTTCTCTCACTGCGGAGTTTTCCTGCTTATTTAATGAGTTATATTCCTAACTAGACACGTGTCTACGACAGCTTAGAAATTTGTATCCCAGGCCCATAGTCTTTTGCTCGCCCATCAATTCTCCGCTCAGACACAGTCAATATAATTTTGATTATGGTACTTACTTCCACTGAACCTTTCAGCCCAAATGCTTTGTGATGATATTAGAAGTTGCAGGGAGAAGGTGGGCGTGCCAGAAAGAAGATAGAGACACCGGCACATTTGGCTCCTTTTCCTTACTGATTTCATAGGCTGTCATGTGGAAAATGAAATTTTAATTCTAACGTTTGGAACTTGGTCATTTAACACTTTTCGGCGCAGAGCAACCTCCCAAGTGAGCCCAATTTGATTTGGGTGGATGAGCATGAATTAACTAGCTCTGTCAGATGTGGATCTTTGGGCTTTGGCCTTAGAACTCAGTTTCCTTTTTAACCTGGTGGGAAGTCAAGTGTAACATTCTTTCCTGGGTGGTGATTTTGTGTGTTTCTGTGTTGGTGGGAAACTACCATTACATCTTGGCCTTCTGATCCCTTGCCACTGCGGGCATTTCTGTACACAGGGCTAGCTAGGCAATGCAGGGAGGGCCTCCGTGCGGCAGCCGTAGCAGGGCAGGAACTCAAGTTGGAATCCGTGTTGCCCATCTTGTGTCACTCGGTTATTGAGACTTACATTCTGAGAAGCCATACTTCCAAAATTGTCCCACGATGATGGCAGCAGGCCTCCCACTCAATGATGAAGTGGTGTGCAGATGCAGTGAACGCCGTTCTGTGCGTAAAGGTTGGATGTCACATGTCGCAAGTTCTCGTGGATCTGGTGGTTCCATAGAGACAGACACACACAGCAGTAACTCAGGGAATCTGCCTTTCCACTCGCGCAGTGTTAACTGGACTGGCTTCATTGAAATAATCCTAGCCCTCACCCAGGTTTTAGGTTTTAGGAAGCACCTCTGGGGCTCCTCACAGGAGTTTCTGCAGAGAGCTCAACAGCCCCGGACACTAGTCTTGAGAAAAAAAGTGCAGAAGGTCCACTTTTAGGAAGAGGAACATGGCATGCCTCAGAAGAGTCCACTTACATGGTAGAGGAACCCAAGGAGACATGGACCTTCATGTCCTTATGGCCCTTATCAGACCAGTAAGTTGAAGCACCTCATAAAATTAGAGAAGAAAAAAAATATACTGTATGCTGGTGAATGAGAGTCACTTATTATGTATCGGGAGCCTGTCTTCTCGTTGTACTAAATTACAGTACCTTGAATTATTTATCTACTGTTTGAAAAATAGCCCGATAATGGCATTTAAGGTAACATTGTGTTTCTTGGAAAATCTTTGGGTTTTTTTTTTTTTTTTCAGCAGAAACTTGCCCTCAGAAACTGTCCCCGTTCTTTATTGACTAGTAAGGAGATCGTCCCAAAGGTGCCTGTAAGACCTTTCAGGATGAGCTTGAATTCATTGTGATGCATAGGTCTTTGCTATAACGTGAATTCTGTGTGTAGAGGACAAGAGAGTCACCGGAAATGACAGCTCTGGGAGCTCCTGATTTTTTTTTTACCAAAACGTTCTTAACACCTCGGTTTTACACATTACCACTTTTGAAATCGAAAATAGTCCTGTTGGGAGGAACTTGGCTTAGATATGTGAGCTGCCTGAAGGTAAGACAGTCAGAGTGAGCTGGCTGTGGGGAGTCATTCCAGTAGGGGACTGGAACCAGTGATGGGTCACTCCGCTGGGGGAGCAGAGCGGGCTATGGAGTGTTAGTCCACGGAGTAACGCTCTGCACTTCTGGAACCTGCAAAATTCTTACTGTCTTGTATTCTATTTAAATTATTTCTGCTGTCTTCTGGGCATGACATGGATTTGCAGCAGCTGTAGTGACATGCACAAGACCTACATGGGATGCAGTCAGTAAAAATCCCCCAAACTGCAGCAGGAATAAGGCAGAGTCTCAGGAAGGCCCACCCCTGCCTGAGGAGCTACGGGCAGTTGACAGCTGCTGGGGGTGTCAAAGTCTGTTTTCTTGGGAGTGGGGTCACTGGTGTGTCGCCATGCTCCATGGATGGCCCCACTCACGTACATATCATGGGCAGCACTAATCGTACTCTGTGGGATTTTTAGAAAAGCGTGGTGTTGGGAGGAGGAATATATTGGGGATGGGGACTCTGAAGGACCTGGAAGCAGAACATGTGTGGGTCCAGGGAGAGTTGGAAGTAGAAAATGGGGCATGAATATGATCAAAATACACTGTATACGTGTATGAAATTCTCAAGGAGTGAGTGTAAAACTTCCAAGTCATCATTTTCTGAGAATTAGGTTACCTGTCATTCATCTGATTCTTCCCTTTCTTTCACATCTCTGGCTTGATCATAAGAATCCTCTCTAGAACATGGTCTCCTTCTCTGTGACAAGGAACTTTGCTGCAAGACACTCGTACAACCCTTGTCAAGCAGAACATTCTGGCAGGAAGGCCCTTTTTGGTTGCTGACTCCAGTGAGTCATTAAAGATGAGTTTGAGAGCTCTGTTTGCGCTTCCCGTTTTCCTTCTCTGTGGTATCGCTGTGCATTTTCCTGCCTTATCATTCTGTGCCAAACAGGCCTTTTTGTTGTTGTTGTTGTTTGTTCAATGATTGGACATCTTATGGTGCTTGGGAGCTTTTGCTTTGGGTGTCAATCATTTCCGAGGACTGTTGAAGATGTGAACACAGAATAAAATTACACGTGTCATTCATAAAACTAGAGCCCTTCATTGCTTCCTTTCTGACGTTCTGTGTCTTCGTTCTCTGCTTTCTGAAGGTTGTTCTTGTGTTATCTGGGTATTGGATGATTCAGAGTACTTACAGTTTGCAGAGCTCCCCATTTGCGTTGTTTCTATTGCGTTCTCAATCCTGCTATGTACAGATTCCGCCACATAGGTCAAGAGCTGACCTCTCTTCCCTCCTGTAAATCCTGAGATCTTCAGGATGGGAACAATATCATATCAACTCACATTCCTGTATGAGAGCCCATGGCATCTAGTGGATAATGATAATAGCACATTGTACAAATTGCAGTCAGTACCATTCTGACCTAATTGATTGGTCGATTAATTTAGGGCAGGGTTTCTCGGCCCGGATTTGAACTTGTGATCCTCCTACCTCAGCCTCTCGAGCTCTGGGATTTTTTTTATATGCACCACCAAACTTGACCTATTCGGAAGGTTTCTCATGTATTTACCCATTTAGTTTTGGCAAAAGTCTTTGAAATTTAATGTGTAATGAAACTGGTTCACTTTCTACCCTGTAGCAAAGTGACCTCCTGGGTGTCATTCAAATGAGGAGGACATGGGTAGTGGAGGGCAGAGGTGGGAGAGTAGCAGGTACGAGGAGACCATAGAGGAATACTACAGTCCCTGAGGTCTCACCATCATGGTACATGAATGATGGCTGAATGGTCCAATGGCGGCTGTGGGTGGCGGGTGTGAGTGAATGCTTATTGTGGAAAATGAATGCTTGTGTTAATGAACTGTTAAGCAGGTGTGGGTCCCTGCGAAGTGACAGAAGAGTGTGTAGTCTGAAGAATTTTCCTTAGATACCAAGAATAAAAGCTGCATTCCTGATGGTTAGGTCATCCGTGAATGGCTTGAGTGTGTTATCTACAAATGAAGGAAGTTGACTAGAAACCAGTTCTCCTCTGGTTGGCTTTGGGAGGCTGTCTTTTGGGAGGTTAATACTTGGCTATTCATTAAAATTACATGTAGTGAAAAAAAAAAAAACATTTTCAGCCATAATCTTAAACGCTTTAACTTCTGATGGCATTTCTAGCTAGCAGGGATCCTCAGCTGTGCTCACTAGTCTAGAGACAAGTGGATATGTTTGCAGGAATGCTGGGTGTGCTGTCCACATTGTATGGGTGCCTTTTGCCTTGGCTCCTTGCTGGGCAGGCGGTTAGGCTCTTCATCCTCACCTATGAGGAAACCAGAATCCTTTTTAGCTCTGTTCCTTTTTGTGGGGAGGGTGTGTAAATTTCACTGTTTCATCTGCATGTGATTAGTTATAGAACTGATTGGTAACGTTTTTCTTTTGATAAGCTGGATAATCGGTTGTTTCGTTTTCTGGTGTGTGAATGTGAGCATATGATCTTTCACCACAAACGATATCAGGATATAACGGATAAGTTAAGAACATGTTTTTATGGTGTGCTGCATGATGTTCTGACCCCTCCTTACATTGTGACATGATTTACGCTAATTAGCTGTGATTGTGTGTGTGTGTGTGTGTGTGTGTGTGTGTGTGTGTGTGTACATTTAAGATTTGTGCATCAATTGTAGCAGAAATTCTAGTCAGTGTATGTATTCATGAGTCCTTCAGGTTAAGCTGATTTAAACCTAGAGAAGCATGGTTTGAAAAGCCTCCCATTGATTCATCATATCCAATAAACGGGAGGGGTCTGCCTCTTCCTTCCCAATGCCTGCCAGTTTTAGCTGTCTGAGGCAGGACTGTCCTTAGACAGTGTTGTGACGCAGCTGTTGAGACACCTTTAACATAGAGACATACGTCTTAATACTAAAAGTTACTATTCTCAGTGGGACTGCAAAGGGTAGTCTTTGGGGATAGCTCCAAGACCCTGGAATTGAAGAGTTGCTTCTTTCTCTTGAGTTTTTTCTGCAGATTCTTGGATCAGTGGCAGGATCTTCAGGTCCAACCCCAAAAAACCCAATGTGGACTTAGCCTTCTTCCTACCTACAGCTATTCTTCTCAGGCTCCATGTCACAAGGACATCAGGACTAAATCCTATAGTTAATCGCTTCTGATCACTCATGTTTAAAAGATTTGTGTGTCCTCCATCTCCTAGGTAACTAGGGCCTCTCTGTACTTTGCAGGACCTCGGCACTTTTCTACCCTCAACGTGGACACAGGCGAGAACACACTGGTCTTGGCCTTTTACTGAAATGCAAGCCAGAGGCTGGCTCTTGGTGCCTACACTATCAGTGGGCTCTTTCATAATTCGCTTGTGGGGAACCTGGGCAGTGCATTTCCACTGTCTGGCTTTCGTTCTTAATATGAGTGGTGAGTTCCTTTGGGGGCGCTGCAGTGTGGGGCTGTTTCGGTGGCTTCAAGGGTTAGGAGGCTGTGTCACAGGTAGATCTCAACGTTTGCACCCCTCTGGGAGAACAGCCCTGTGTTCCAGGTGCTCTGAGATGAGGAACAAGTGAGCTGGGATCAAGAGTCCACACAGTCAACCTCCACTCTCAGTCAGGTGGTGACCCTGTGCTGGATAGTTTTATGTTGATTTGCTAAAGTCATCTGAGAGGAGGGAGCCTCTATTAGAAAATGACTCCATAAGATTGGACTTTAGGCAAGCCTGTAATGCATTTTCTTAATTAGTGATTGATGGGGAAGGCCCAGCCCATTGTGGGTGGTGCCATCCATGGTGGTCCTGGGTTCTATAAGAAAGCAGGCTGAGCAAGCCATGAGGAGCAAGCCAGTAAGCATCATTCTTCGTGGCCTCTTCTCCAGGTTCGGGCCCTGTTTGAGTTCCTGTCCCGGACTTCCTTCAGTGATGGGCCATAGTGGAAGTGTAAGCCAAACTAACCCTTTCTTTCCCAACTTGCTTTTGGTGTTTCACCATAGCAATAGTGACCCCAACGAAAACAGGCCCTAAGGAGCCTTCTGGAGATGTGGCAATGACCTCCCTCTGTCTTTGGGTCATCTTTACGAATGCTTAAGAACTGGCAACATATATGGGGGAGGAATAATTTTAACACAAAGCAACATATTTTCTGCTACAGTTAGAGTCACTTCTAAGAAGGCAAGCCAACAGAGGCTCCATGTGGGAGGGATGAGGTTGTTCCTTTAGGAAGCCCTTCTGAATTCCTTGTTAATAAGCCAGCTACCGTTACTAGAAATAAGACAAAGGGATATTAGTAACCAATATTTTCTTTGTGAATGAAATGACTTTCTACAACCAATATTCCAGTTTGTATCCCTGACTCTCCAGCACCAGCAGCCATTACATTCTCCCAGGCCCTTACCTCTAGTTGAACCTAGATAGTGGGATGTAGTTCCCACAGAGGATGCTTAAAATAACTGCCCCAGAGCTTAATTCCAGAGGGGACCAAGCCTTTAAATGTGTTTAGGGGCCTCTTTGTGCTTGGAACCATACTCAGTTTTCCAAGTATGGCTGGCTAGTCTCTGTCCTTCTCTCATGAGAAAGTTACAAATGGGTTGTGGAATTAGTGCATTTGTTCTCTTAAAAGTAATGGCAAGACTCTGTCAAAATTGCTTTAGTCAGGCTGTAATGAGTGATCCTGTAACCTCTCCCCTGTGTCCCTTAGAGATCTTTGGTAGTAATTAAGAGCAAAGTGAAACACAGATTTTTTTAAATGATGAATACAGGTTTACCAAATGAAGCATAATGATAGGTATGAGCCCTGCTGAGAAGTTGGATGTTCACCGTGTCTTGAAAAACCTATAATCAGATGGAGCCTGTTGCAGATGGCTAAGATACCACCATCTATGGTTTTGAGACACTTATTTGAATATTTAAGGACACCTGATGATGTACATTTAGTGACTGCTGCTTTTTAAATATTTGTTGGATTGGGCATGAACCAGGAGATTATATAAGGGAACAGCTAGTTAAATTTTATTCCACTTTTAAGCCTCACAGGTGTTCAGACTTTTGCTTTAGCCCTGTTGTATGGGTGAGTGACTCTTCAGGTATTGCTCACTGGTCTCCGTCAAAATAATTTGGACTTTTCAGGTAACTCTAAGTTTGGTATGGTTCAAATAGTTGCTTCAGAACTGAGAAAATGGTGTCTTGATTGGAGTGGGATTTTGAGCAATGGTTTATTTTAACCCTGACTCAATGGTGGGAGTTCCTGCTACTGTGTTCAGTGCTGGCTTGGTGAGTCGGCTGGGGCCAGGCAACTGCTTGGGCTCAAGTCTGGTTTGGGGAACTCCTTTTTTTTTTCTCTTTGCCTGTTGATTTTCCCTTATTAAAAGACATTTCCCCCCCTCGTGTGCATGGGTTTGTGTGTCTGTTCCTGTATATGCCATGTTTGCAGGTGGGTGACTGAGGAGACCAGAAGAGGACATCGGATGCTCCAAATTTGGAGTTCTAGGCAGTTGTGAGTTGCCTGACACGGGTCTTGGGAGCTGCACTCAGGTCCTGTGGAAGAGCAACAGGAATGTTAACAGCCAAGCCCATTCTCTAGCCCACTGGTTCTCAACCTTTTCAATGCTGGAACCCTTTAATATGATTAGTCCCTCATCTTGGGGTGACCCCCACCATAAAATTACTTTGCTGCTACTTCTTCCTAACTGTAATATTAATATTGCTACTGTTATGAATTGTAATGTAAATATCTGATATGCCACCCCAAAGGGATCAAGTGGTTGAGAACCACTGCTCCAGCTCCTGGCTTACACCTTTGAGGGCAGAAAGGGAGGAAGCATTGGCGTTATGGCTGGACTTTCAGAGTATCTGCAGAACAAGGGTGCTCACTCACAGTGTTTCACATAACAGATGCTGGTGAAGAGCCGATTGATTGATTAGAGGACATGAAGTTTGGTATCCCCCCCCCCTTTGGCCGTGAACTGTTCTTGGGGGTAGAGCTGGTGTGAAAAGTCTCTCTCTCTCTCTCTCTCTCTCTCTCTCTCTCTCTCTCTCTCTCTCTCTCTCTCTCTCTCTGTGTGTGTGTGTGTGTGTGTGTGTGTGTGTGTGTGTGTGTGAAAGGCTTTATTGGATTGTACTGCATGTATAGCACTGTAGAAGTCAGTGGCTGGGGAAGGAAGGAAGGGAGCAAGAAGCACATGAAAAAAGGGATCTGCTGTATGCCTGAAGCACTCAGAGGCAGGTTAGGTGACAGTGCCTGTGGAGTGACTTGGTCCCAGTGTGCATAGTGCATGATCTGCAGGTAAAAATGTGGTACAAATCCAAGATGGCTGTGGGGAAGAGGACCAGGGGTGGTAGAGGACCATGAGGAGGAAGAGGAGGACACAGGGAAGGGAAGGATGAGAAGAGTAGGTTGAGGAAGAGGGCTGGGGGTAGAGGTGATTGGGGGAGCAGGAGGATTATGGGAGGAAGACTGGGAGGAAGAGGAAGAGGTGAGGAATGGGAAGGGGGACTAAGGAGGAGAAGTAGGGCCGTAGAGGGAAGGGTGGGAGGAGGAAGATGAAGAAGAGCAGTGGGTTGGGGATGGGTACAGGGAGGAGAGGTAGCTGTAGGAGGAAGGACAGAGGTAGGAAGAAGTCCAGGGGGAAGAGGTGGACCACAATGGGGAGAGAGTCAGGAGGAGGACAGCCAAGGTGAGGAGCGCCTGGGCGGGAGGCAGACACAGAATAGGCCTAACAGCTTAGTCTAGAAGCAGATTGTCCATGGTCAGTTGGCCATTTTAAGCGTTAGAAAGATGAAAGGAGGTTGTATGTAACTAAATCATTTGGTCTATGAGATATGCTTCTGAGAAAACCCCATCAAAATAGCCCATAGATGAGTTCTAGTAATAGAAAGAATCCCCAAAGCCTCACCCCGTGTTCCTTCAGGCTCTTGAGGTTATCTTCCAGTTTTCTCTATAAGCCTAGTCACTGGCAGTCTGGTTTGCCCATGTTTCTGGGTGATTCTTTGTGCCTGTGCAATTTAAAATTCCTGGTATAAAATTAACCAGCTGCTTATTTACGGCTTTATAATTTTCTAATCACACGTACTGTGTATACTTTCGGCAAGGATCTGCATGTCCTAAGGTAATTAAGCAGTCTTTGCACCAATACTTTTTAAATCATTATCTTAAAGGACTCTTTGTTTTTGTTTATTATAGGACCAGAGTTGAGTTGGTATGAATTTATCAAATGATCTATCTTTTGAAGTATTTATTGGGATTCATTTTCTACTCCTGCTTTAAAGAGAAATTTTTAGTTTCTTAGGGTTTCCAGTTCCTCTCAGTTTAGAGTAATGCTTTTTTTTTTCCAAGTTGGAATTCCAGAGACGACCTTAGTCATGCAATACTCCGATTCCCACCACAGCTCACCCCCCCCCCCAATAGTCTTTGGTAGGAATAAGCCCTGACAGGTGGAGACCCCACATGGATTCTGTCTTGATATGGTAGTCTGTGGCCCTGAGCTAACTGAGGTTTCTGAGTCTACAGATTCTTATGACTTTCTATCCAATCCTCCAGTCTCAGACCTCTCGTGATGCAAACTCCTTGCATTTGCAGATGGGGAGGGAGATGAGCCTTTTGGGGGGGAGTACTGAGGAGAAGTCTAATCCGCAAGAAACTCTCCCTAATCTGTCTGCAGTTAGAGTTTACTGTGTGGGGGTCACATGTGACCTGGTGACTGCTGTGCCCATGGTTGAAAGTTGGGTTCTAGAGATGCCTAGATGACTTGGAATCTGGTCTGGCTCCCCTGTGTGGTTTTTATTACTAATTAAATTATTGAAATCTAGACATTGGAGAGAGTGCCCAGAGCTCGATGTGTCTTATCTGAAAGGTCAGCTGTTTGCTCCCCCTTTGCCTACCCTGGCACAGGAGCAGCTCCTCACATTGGGCATAACCGTGGACACTTGGATCCGCTAACACTTGTATCAGTGGGTTGTGATGTCTACTCCCCTGTCTACACTGGGCTGCGAGAGAGCAGAGCCCTCTTATTCATCTTCATAGACACACCAGTGACCTCTCACTGTGCCACACATCTCTGTTGAGAGTATACTTTGTAGGTCAAGGGACATAGCAGTCCGAAAGGAGCACCAGCCACCAAAAGACCAATAGGAGACTATCAGGACAGTGTCCCCTCATTGGGCCTTGTGGAATGTGAATAGGTGTGGAGCACAAGTTTTTTCACAGTTTAGTCAATGTCTCCAGGTCAACATGAGCAACTCAGAGTCAGATACGAAAGAGAGATAATTTTATACCTCCAGAGGTCTGGAATTATGGTTGCCCAATGGTCACTCATTAGAGATAACTTCCTGGAATTGGATCAGCTGAATTGGGCTCTTCTCACTATAGTCTGGGGATGGGGGCAAACAGATGTCTGAAGGATTTGGTAGAGAGGATGAAAGCCACACGATGGCCCCCATCATGATGGAAGTGAGATGTTTCTTCTCTGTATTCTAGAAAGCCCACTGAATCAGGGTTTTACCTTCTTAAGCTCTCAGTGAACTCTGTGTGCAGGGGAAGTTCTACAGAGGGCATGGACACTGGGCACTCAAACCTCTGAACAGATAGGCATTTCAACATGTTTGCAAAATCCTGGGCAAGAAGATGGACTCTGTCTTGAATACATAGTTAAGAACTGCCCTCTCTTCCCCCAGACTAATTAATTTCCCTGACAGCAGTGCTTGCTGGCAGCGCCTTTCCACAACTGGTTGCTGAATTGCAGTGCTCAATAATCTGTGTAATAACATACTATAAAAACATATAGAGCCAGGAGAAAAAAAAAAGTTCTTTTACCAAAGTGGCTGAGCTTTTGGAAATGCTCACTCACATATGGATGGAAAGGAGGACCTTAAATCTGTCAGCAAAGGACTGGAGAGGTGCCTCAGCAGCTCAAAGTGATTGCCTCACAGATCTGGGAAAGCCTGACCCACAGGGAACGGTGGCTCTCAGCTCGGCTCTTCCTGCTTCTCCCTGGGAGCTTGTTCACACGCCTGCCTCAGTCTGTCCCTTCCCACAGTGTGCCCGGAAGGAGCCTCCCTGTGACGCAGACGCAATAAGGTCAATGGCCATTCATGGACCCAAACTCCAAGGCAAACTAATAAAGACAGGTTTAGAACACAATAAGCCAAACATGTAGCTTGTGTTTTTGGCAGTGAGAGTTGGACAGGTGCTGGGGAGTGGCTCTGGGCCCTTTGGCTACATTGATGTTGCCCATGGCCTTGGGTGGTGTCAGGATTTGATGCTGTGTGTCTGCACATATTCAAGGCATGCTGGAGTTGTTTGCAGGGCCAGGTTGTGGACAGAGCAGACTTGCTCTCTGTTGTGTGGAGGGAGATGTTCACCACCCAGTGCCATGGACTAGGGCCTGAGAGGCGCAGGTGCTGTGCTAGGTGCTGATGTACATCAATCATTTTCTTCCACATAGGAGGTATGTATGAGGATGGGGTTGTTCTGCTTCACCGATGAGGACTTGGGAGCTTTCAGAGAACTCAAGGCATTGTTACTGCATCTTTTGGTTGGAGAGGGGATGGGCTTTGAACTTGAGTGTTTGACTCTCCAACATTTGACTTGGTTTCCTGGTTACCCTTACCTTCAGCAAAAGACACTTCCCTAAGTACAACCACAGATTCTGGCTCCGTGGCTCTGCTTACGTTGTTTTTCATGTTTCTGTATGTTGTAGTACACACTAAGTTCTCTTGCGTGTGAAAGCATACTTTATACTCTCACTCCAACCTAACTTTTAGAGGAGTAAGCCCATCTCATCATAGAATGAAGCACCTTTCCTGTGGTGACAGGTGACCGACACACTGCTTTAAAAGGTCACCGATTGACGGGATGCCGTTTTTGGATGTCTACCCTGATCATTTGTGAGTGAATTGTCAGAAGGCGAGATGACTATCAAGGAGTATCATTTTCATCAGGAATACAGTGTTTTTTATTTCCTTGAGCATCCTAAGAATTCCAAGTTCACATTTTGTAAAAGGAGGATTTTGTTACTCAGGTTTAATTTCGCTGAACCCGTGGTTGTTTGTTGATGTGAGGAGAGAAAAAAACCAGAAACCTGTCAAGGTGTCCTTGTCTAAACCAGCAGAAGGGGACCTTATGCCGGGCACAAATGCAATGTTCTTTTCAGAGCTAGCTCTCATTCCGGCCTGTCACCCCAGGGCAGGGGGTGTACCCCTTGTGGAGGATGATAGGGGAATGAAAACTAAGCAAGAAGCTTGCTGTTGAGGAGACAGTCGCTCCCACAATTCTTTGCATATTGTTAGCATGTTGATTTGCAGAAGGTCTGAGGTTTATCATCTACAGTTTAGTATCTGGGCTTGATAGGCTTCCCACTCCCAAGCCTCTCAGTCCTAAACACAACAAAGAGCAGATAGGCATTGGATTACACCTGTGCCAGCCAGGAGGCAGGGCCATGGTGAGTACCAGCCCCAGGGTGTATGTTCCATTTGCTGGAAGCTGTCAGGTCTTATCAGCCTTTTGTTAGGGCATGTGGGGTTTTTTTTCCCTCCTTGAAAACTCATAAAAATTCATGTTGTGGTATTAATGCCTGCAGGGTCCTGTAGAATTCTGCCGGTTGCTTCTGCTCTTCCCTTGTCATGGATACATTGTCTTCAGACATGTGGGCACAGATGTGTGCTTGTGACTCTCTACTGGAGGCTCATGTATCTGCCTAAGTGAGTTTGCCAAGAGGAATGAAATAAACTAATTTTCCTCCCAGTGGTTCAGTGTAACCAAGATATTCCTGTGCATATTTTCAGAAGGCTTCAATCTGGGGGAATATTTTATATTTCAATAAACTTGTGCATGGGTTCCTAGGTGACTACTTTGCATACCTGTTTATTACCACAGCGATAGCCTGCTTATCTGTATATTTTGAAAGAAAACATCTAGTGGATCTGTTTGCTGCGCTGTGTGTATGTGTGGGCACACATGTATGTGTGAGTGCAATTGTATGTGTGGGTGTGTCTGTAGAGGCCTGGGATGTCATCTCATCCACCTGTTAGAGACATGGTCCCTCAGTGGCCTAGCAGTCACAAATTATGAGAGACTGTTTTGCCAGTGAGCCCCTAGTATTCTCCCATCTCTGCTCCCCCAAGACTGTGGTTACAAGTCTGTGCTACCACATCTGGCTGTCTACCTAGGTGCTAGGGATTGAACTTGGGCCCACATGCATTCACTGAAAACATTTTAATGACTGAACTGTCTCCTAGATTCGTTAGTTTAAAAAAAAACCAAAGAGCTGTAGGGATGTCGCTCTTTGTGTTGTTAGAGACAACAAATTTATGGACTCTTTATGTGTTGTGTATGCCGTGTTTGTATATTTTATATGTATATGTGTAGTATGTGGGTGTACATGTCTTTGTGTACATGAGTGTAGAGGACAGAGGTTAATGTCAGGTATCTTTCTAGGTCTCTGTCCACCTTATATTTTGCGACAAGGTTTGTCCTTGAACCTGGCAATCAGTGATTGGTGAGACTGACAACTGACCAGCAAACTCTGGGGGATCCACATGTCTCTCTCTCGCTCACCAAATTCAGGGGTTCCAGACACCTGTAGCCAGGCTAGGTTTGTTTATATGTATACTGCTTATGTCCTTATCTGAACTCAGACAGCCAGCACTTTATGTGATGGAGCCATTTTCCCAGGCCCCCGGTTTGTAAATCTACCCCTATAACATATGTTCTTATGCCTTTTAAAAATAGAAATAAAAGGTATGAGGTCAGTATGAGGTCAGGCAACTGTGTTACAGAAGAATTTCAGGACTTTCAAGGTGTTGACTTGAGTGAAAGATTTAAGGTGTTTTTTTTTTTTCTTTCTTTCTGATAAACTGAACACAGGAGTACTATTTAAAAATGATTGTGATCCAGTAATTATAGTACAGTGTTATTAAAATGTTCCGTAGGACAAATCGTGTCCCATTATGCTTAGCCATGTAAGATTAGACCTCAGGCATTGGGCCCGCGCCCCCCCCCCCCCCCCGCTTTGGCCCTTTGCAGCATTTTTTATAGTAAAGCCATTACACCGTGTTGAGGTGCGTCTTTGTGAGCCAGGGAAATACATGGAACTCTGCAATGCTAGCTGCTGAGCCTCCACATTGAAACCATTTGGAATCGTGCCTGCAAATTAATACATCATAAAAGCTCAGTACAGTGATGAATTCTGAACAAAGTTCTGTAGTGTTTGCCTCTTATTATGAATGGGGAAGTTATGGCTGTGTGAAATTGGTGCGAGCCGATCGCCTGTAACACAGGGTGTTGTGGCAGCCAACCTTAACTGATGGCCTTGAGTGAAACAACTCCCATGGAGCATTTCTGATGGAGGAGACTTGGGCTCCATGGGCACTAGCCTCCTGGATGGAGTACTAATTGTCTGTGACTTGTATCTTTACATTCCTGTGAATTTCTATAGGGAATATTGGCTGGAAGTTGTTCTCTGGTCTCCTATCCCTGCCTTCTGTCTGCCCCCATCTTTTCCATCCTTGTATCCAGGCAGTTCCGTTTTTCACACTTCCTGATTTTTTTTTTTTTTCAGGTCTCACAGAAGTGATAACTCATTTTGTTAGAATGGTGGCGATTTTAAAAGTGGAGGATTATGACTTCAGTTGGGGCTTAATCAGCTTGAGCAGGTGCATTCTAAGTAAGAGAGATACTGTTTTAATGCAGATGTCTCCCCTAATTCAGAGCAGGAGAGACATGGATGGGAGATGGCACTGCAGTTAGGTTAGAATTGTCTCTAAATAGATTGTTTTTCCCCCCACCTTGAATTCTCTGGTACTGCCTACAGTGCCCCGTTAATAAAATCGGAGAGATGTACAGGAGGAGCTGAGGGTGACTGTCTTAATTTTGTGCTCCGAGAGTTCAGGAATGCTTAAGGAAAATGAGATCAGGTGTACACAGAACTTTGAGGGGTGGAATTCGGTCTGGGGGATCTCAAGTGATAGGGGATGGTTATGCAATTCTAAGGCAATTTCACTTAAATGGCATTCATCTCCACATAGTGGCTTCATGGTGAGGTTCTGGAGTTGTACTTTGGCTTTGAAATACTCTAGTATATGAGAAAAAGAGAAAAGATGGCCAAGTGTTATGTCCAGAAAACCAGGGCCTTTTTAAGGTATGTAACATCTTTCTGCAGATATAACTCCATTTTGCATTTTGGATAATTTCCCTAGTGAGAGCAACACAGTAAATAACCTGACCAGAAAGACGTCGGCCATATAGTAGGTAGTTATGCAGCAATTACTGTTTATACTTATTTTTTCCCTTACTTTTTATAGTTTGAGCATTTTTTTTATATGTTTCATGATAAAAGTTAATGCAAGGTCAATAGCCCATGTGTTCTAATTCATTATTCATTTATTTCTCCACTGATCAATTTTTTAAGTACCTATTATGCACAAGGCACTGAGGATAATGGTAGAAAAAAACAAAGAAAAAAACAACAACAACAAAAAGAAAAAAACAAGAAAAAGAACAACAAAAAAAACCCAAGATGCTCAGATTATGATCTCCAGGGAGCATACATGCAGAAATTCTCATCTAAACACCGTCAAACTGGATTTACAGCACATCAAAAGGATTATGTAATATGGCCAACTTGGGTTTATCCCTGGAATGAAAAGATGAGACCACACATGTAAATCAATCAATTTATATACCCCATGAACAGAATAGACAAAATGGCATGTTTATTTCAACAGACAGAGAGAAAACATTCAAAAAATATTCAGCATTCTTCATGAATAAAAGTCAACAAAGTAAGTATAGAAGGTACTTGCTTCAAATCTGTAAAGACCATATATGAAAAAACCAAAAAACTAACATCATATTTACTGGGATTAACGTTAAAAAAAAAAAGAACTGAGATGTTGTCTTCTTAAACTGCGGAATAAGGCAAGGATACTCCCTCTCATAGTTTTATTAAGCAGAGCAATCAAGCAAGAAAGAAAAGAAAAAAAAAAGAAGCAAAATTTTCATTACTTGCTGATACCATGTTATGATCATGTGGAAAGTCCTAAAGACGATACAAAAACTATTGTAACCCTACTGATGTTATTTTTTAAGAGAGTCCACTGTTTTTTGTATGTTAATATTGGTGTTTATACATCACCAACAAACAGTATGAAAGGAAAGTTAAGAAATTGAGTTGTATTAGCAACAAAAAGAATGAACACTTAGGAATTTAAGAGGTAAAGATGTACACATTAAACATTCATAAGATATGGGAGGAAATGTACAATGCCAGGAAAAGATGTCTCAGGTTCCTGGATTACACAGTAATCCCAACTCTCAGGAAGCAGAGGCAAGAGGATCTCTGTGAGTCTGAGGCCAGTCTGGACGATAAAGTGAGTTCTAGGACAGCCAAGGCTCCATGGAGAAACCGTGTCTCAAAAACAAAACAAACAAAACAAAACAAGCTGGATTAAAAATATGTAAGATTGGAAACTCTGAGACCTATTGGAAAGCCATTATTGAAATCTTAAAAAGAGACAGAGATGGTAATGGCTTGGAAAATGACAGGATGAATATCGTTAAAATGTCCACACTGCTCAAAGCAAACTGAATTCTGTTGCCATACTATTTAGTTCTTATCAAAGTAATGTTTTCTTTACATAAATACAAAAATCCTAAAATTCAGATTGAACCACAAAAGGCCCCAAATAGCCAAAGCATTTGGTCCACGCTGGAGCCCTCATGCTTTCTGACTTTAAATTACCTTATCGTTACAACTGTTTGGTAATGCCATAAAGCATTCAGACTGGTCTGTCAGAATAGAGGACCTGGAATAAATCTCTACATTTGTCATGAGCTCATCCTGGACATAGGTTCTGAGAACATGAAAGGAAAGAGAAGTCTCTAGCAAATGGTGCTTGGAATGCCATCTATGTGCAAAACAATGTAATCGGTCCAGGTTTGGTTGACTTTGTGGGAGGTATGTGACAGGTGTCCAGAGTCTTAAATGTGAGACTCAAAATGGTAAAACTCCAGAAGAAAATATAAGGAAAAGCTTCTCAACTGTAGTCACATGTGTTTTGAAAATGACACCAGAACCACAGGCAGGAAAAAGCAGAGAGATAGTCAAGGGAGATTATATCGGACTAAATATTTCCTGTGCAGTTGAGGAAACATGAAAATGAAAGTCATTGGGGTTTATTGTACAAGCATGGCAACCAGAACACCCCCTGCACACAGAAACCATACCACGAATCTTTGTATTTTCTCCAATAATTCTGGACTCTCAGAGTACACAGTGACATTTGGTCTTACTGTGGCTTCTGTTCATGGGTGTATAGTTGGTTTTTACGTCCTTTATGAAACCACATCCCGTAATACTTGATTGATTGTGACAAGTGGGAAGGATCCAGACTATAGAATGACCTGGCTTTTTAGTTTCCACTTTACCCTTTAAAGCATCTGTGTTTTTGTGTTTAAGTCAGCAAAAATACGTTTACAACAAGTGCTCCATTTATAAATATAGTGTTGTCATAGGAACACTGTTAGGTACTAGCCTGTTACCCTCAAGGCAGGATTATAACCTTTCTAAAAGACAGTATAGCCAGTGAGAATACTGGTGAATATCTGATGAGATTAACACCCAAGGATTAATACAATTTATACCAGAAATACAAATGACCCAGTTTTACAAAGGGCAAAGGATCTGAAAAGACCCTGTGAAAGAAATCCAAACAGTTAACAAGTAGACAAGAAGCTGTCCAGTATCGCCAGTCATCAGGCAAAATCAAATGAAATTCCTGAAACAATGAAAGATAATAGGTGTGGGCAAAGATGTGGAGAAAGGGAACGTCATATGTTACTAATGGGAATAGAAGTCAGTGCACCCATGGTGGAAAAAAGAGCATCGTTGCTAAAAAAAAAAATTACAAGAAGACCTATCCTATGATCAATAATCCTGCTTCTGGAAGGTGTGTGTGTGTGTGTGTGTGTGTGTGCGCGCGCGCTCATCCACAAACCCACAGACACATACAAATATATACATCTATATACAAAGGAAGCAAAATTAGAATGTTGAAGAGATAACTGCCTCCCATGTTCATTGTGTAACAACATCATACACATGGGCTAAGATATGGAAACAATCTAAATGTTGTTCAGCAGGTGATTGGGTAGAGAGAGTGTGTATGTGGATAATGGGATACTGTTTTCAGGATTAACCAAGGAAGTCCTATTGTAACAACAGCTAGAGCTGGAGGACAGTTTGCTCAGTCAGTGAAATGAGGCACAGAAACACTGTCATCTCATGGGTATGTGGAATCCAAAATAGAGTTTGATTACCAGGGTTTTGGGGAGAGGGATGTTGGTTAAAGGGTCTAAATTGTGACTTCTGCATGATGGCTAAGTTCTGAAGATTTGACAACAGCTTGCTGAGAATTTACAGTACTGTATTGTATACTTGAAATCTGCTAATTTAGGTCTTCAATCTCTCATCACACACAAATGATAACACTATGCAGGTGATAATGATAGACATATTGATTGGCTAAACTTGATAATCATTTTACAGTGTGTGTATGTATGTATATAAATTCCAAGCGGTACAGCTCATAAATATATATAATATTTAGGTTGTCTGTGATATTTAGGTTGAGATTAGTGTGTCAGAATGTTCAAAAACAGTTCTATGTACTTGTTTGAAGAGGGCCCACACTTGGTTCTGAATTTCAGAGCATTTGAATAGCCTGGGCAGTTTTTTTTTTAGTGCTACAACACAGTACCTACTGTAAAGAGGAAGGCATTTTTTGGGGGGGTGGGGGAGGGATTCATAGTTAGAGATTTCAGTCCAAGGTCTGTTGGCTCTATTGCTTCTTGGGTTCATGGTTTGGCAGAACATCATGACAGGAAGCAGGTGGTGGGAGCACAGCAGTTCACCTATTGGCGGGCAGGAGGCGGAGACAGACAGGATGCTTGAGCCAGCTGCTTCCTCCTCCAACCTTTATCGCACCTGGGCCTACAGCCTACAGAATCATGCTGCACACACACAGGATATAATTATTCCTTCGTTCATCCTCTCTGGAAGCATCCTCATAGACACAGCCAGAGGTGTGCTGGACCAATCTCCCAGTTACTTCTCAATCCCATCCAGTTGACAAGATGAGTCATCACAGTAGCCAGAGAAGAAAATAGGATTTTTATATGATTCAGTGTTTTGAAGGCAAAGTGAAGCAATTGCTTGGGAGAAGCTTTTCTTGTTACTGAGGACTGAGAGATTTTTCCACACTGACCAATGGGAATGTTGAGTATTAACATAGAAATGTCCTAATTGCTTTGAGATTCCCTCTCCTCCCAGTCAGAATGGCTATCATCAGAATAGCAATGACAAGAAATGCAGGTGAGGACATAGAGAAGGAAGAGCCCTTACTCACTGCTGGTGGGAATGTAAACTTGGGCGGCCATTGTTGGAGTCAGTGTGACGGTTCCTCAAAAAAATAAAAATAGCCAGACGGTGGTGGTGGTGGCACAGGCCTTTAATCTCAGCACTAGGGAGGCAGAGACAGGCAGATCTCTGTGAGTTCGAGGATAGCCAGGGCAACACAGAAAAATCCTATCTTGAAAAGCCAAAAAAAAAAAAAAAAAAAAAATAACCCACCAAAAAAAACCTAAAACAAAAGCCCAAAGAAAACAAAACAAAAAACAACTTTCAAGAAGCAAGGATGGAGTAGTGGACTTTAGGATGGGGTGGAGGCTTCGACACTCATTTAAAACTTACTAGGCTTCACCTCTAATGATGAGAAAGGACCACATCAGAGTCATAGTGTTCAGCCCTGGTTACATATTAAAGTCATTTAAGAATTTTAGGAAAAACAAAACATCACTGCCACCATTACCAAAAATAGGGCCTAACTCCAGACTAAATAAATGTGACGTGACTTCTGTGTGGCTTTGCACTCCTTGGAGACATGGATTTCAACAGGGTTGGGAACGGCTGCTCAAGAATGTTGCAAAAAAAAAAAAGCCACCAGGATGCAGGGAGACCAAACTCAATCCATAGTTCTGCCTGTAAAGGGTTGCAAAGTCCTTCAAACTCGATCACTTGTGCTGTCCAGCAGCATCCTGGGAAGTCTGCGTCTTGGCTTCAGAGTGCTTAGAGACAGAGAAGCCATGGAGGAAAACAGATGGGGAAAGCTGTGATGGGCATCTTATTGTGGGGAGTGGCATCTCCACTGAAGTTGGTCCCTGCTCTCTCTTTCAAGCTTTGTTGTAACCATCAGCCTAAACAAAGTCAGGGCAACTCCATAAAGCGATAAAACAAGTTGACAAGCTCTTTAGAGCACGCATTGAAAAACTTCATGTATTAATTATGGCATTGTCTCCAAAGGTTCTTTAAGATTCTGGCTGGAATGTCTTCACTGGTTTTGGTAATCACAGTGTGTGTGGTTAAACTTGGACTATCTGGAGCTATTTGAGGAAAGATTATCTTAGTACCAGTTTTCTCATAAGCCAGGGGCTTATACCGGTAGAGAATATCAGAACTTTAAAGTATTTACGTGTTGTTTCTCAGTCTGTGCTGCCATACGGGTTTCTGAGTAATTGAGCTGGTTCGTACTAGTGCTCTGCTGGCACCAGAGAAGCTGGTCGCCTGGCCCTTCAGATGCTGCACTTGGGAGCATTATGCACGGATGCTCTGTCCCATGGCTGTCCTCTGACTTGGATGCCTTCAATCTTGTAGCTTTAAAAATAGCTTTCCCATGGTAGTTTATTCTTTTTTAAAAATTTTGAATTTTTTTTTGTTTCAATCTGTCAATGGAATTAAAAAGTAGGTAATCAAATCAGTTGGATTATGGGTCTAATAGTAAACATGTTCTCGCTAAACTTTAAGTCTTAGGAATGATGTCAGTGAATTGCAGTAAATGGACTTGATAATTTCATGTATGTTCTGGAAAGGTGGGCTGGGTGGAGATTTCTAAACTGAGGTCAGGAACTGTATGTGAAGCTGTGATGCAGGGCCTTACGTAAAAAGCAGCCTGGGATTTGGAGTTTTCATGTAGAGTATGTCCACTTTATCTCTCAACTTGAATATTACATTTTACTTACTAAGTTTACCTGAGGTAATATAAGACACCTATGTAAAAGAGAGGAATCCCATTAGGTTCATTGTGGCAATGAGCTGTGGTGGGAAGGGGGCGATTTATTTAGGACCTTTTGTGTGGGTAGGGGCTTTGTCTTGTAACACACCTACAAATTATGTAAATTTGAATGCAAAGCCATTATTGACCTTTGGACATTGTGGAGCTAATAACAGAAGTTTGCTCCTATGTAACTTGACAATAGCAAGATCTGTATTTTGCGTAACTTAATGCTTGGGCCCTTTGTTTAATTATCGTAGTGAGATTCTATTTAATCCTTCATATAACCCCATGAGGAAAGGGTTTTACCTCCCTAGTTTACAGATAAGCAAACTCAACCAAGAGCATTTAAGTAGTTTGGCAAGGGCTGTTTAGCTAACCAGGGCAGATCCGGGTTTGAACTACCTGCAGGAAGTAAGACTTGAGACCCTCAATTCTCACAGGCTGTGTGTGCTCTGTTGTCTAGAGGGATGTTCCAGAGGCTTTACTGGCTACTGGCTTCTGGGTGGTCATTATCAACAAAGGCTTACTAAACCTTTCCATTTGTAAAATGTTCTTCTTTGGATTATTTTCCTGTCAAAATATCCATAAGAAGAATGTGGGCATCATGGGTTGTAATTGCTTAGAATTTTCAGTTTAAAGTCCTAACCGCCAGTATCCTAGCGTGTAACCTTATTTGGAGTGAGACATTGCTGATAGAATTAAGATGTGCTCGTGCTGGTGTAGGGCACGACTCTGATCTGAGGGGCAAGTGTCTCTGCAAGAAGCAGAGAGTTGAATGCACACAGCCCACGTGACTTCCTACTGCCAGACGAGGGCTCTGAAGCTGCTGGTACCTTGTTGTGTCAGCTCTCAGATGCCTGGAGAATGCTCTCATAAGCAGAATCCTAGGTCAAAGAGTCGGAAAGACATCACTGTTGTGTTATTCAGCGTTAATCAGGAACTGAGGTTAGCTAGAGGATTCTTCCTGTGGCTTTTGCAAAGGCTCAGGAGCCTTACCTCTTTACATTGCACCGAAGCTCAGGCTGAGGAGCAGCACTCAGAGTTCATATGTTCCCGCAGAGCAGCATGGCTCAGCCACCCAGAGCACTGCAGGGTCCATTCTTTCCCTTCCTAATTATGGTCTGTAGTCCCTGCTGCTCTCCAGAGGTAGAGGGGAGGACTGGCTCACATATCATTAGCCCAGGACAAGAGTCCAAATCAGAGTGTGGCTTCCGCCAAATGTCTTGCTGTGGTGCTTTGAAATGCTAAAACCAAACGGTCAGCAAGGACTCTATTTGGAATTGGAATTCGGGGGAGAGAGTTTGGTTGAGAGGTCATGGTAACTTGGCATTAAGGCCACCTTTTGGGGCCAGCCTAGAGGGTCACTTTCAAGCAGTTGAGTGAGCTGAGTGGCTAGATTTGGGAGCCACAGAGACTCTGAAGTGGGGGAAATCTATGTGGGCTCTTGAGTGTGCGGGAGAAACCACAGAGCTGATGCCATGATTCTTACAGCGTACTGTTTGTGGTTTGAATTCCTCCCAGAGCCCACTTGTCCTTCCTGTGTTTGGACATAGAGATGCCTCTATTTATGAGTTGCTCCCCATGGAGGCTTATGTGGTTACAGTTCTCCTATCCAAATGAACTCAAATGGGAGGGACATGCTGTGTGGAACCTTGCCTGAATGACAAGTACAGATGTCTCTCCAAAATCGTGAAAGCTTGTTTCACATGCTCAGTCTCCACAAGCTGTACCTGAACCACATCATATGAGACCATTTAGAACGTTACCCGTGGGCTTGGTTTTGTTGCTTGTGCCACCAGTATCCAAGAATCCCATTCTTTTGGCACACGCGTGTGCGCGCACACACACACACACACACACAGAGCCAAGCTGATTTTCAAAAAAAAAAAAGATTCTACCAGTCCATTCTAGAAAAGTTTGACAGTGAACTCTATTATGGTAACTTACCAGCAATGTGTTAGGGCCACTTTTAAAAGCTGTTGACAGTTTTAAGGGTAGCATGGAGTTCATTTTCACCATATATATATACTTATTTATTTTAGTACAGGCACTTCCTCTTCCTTTCTGTTTAGTTACCAGTAATTTGTATTAATTTTTCTTTGTAGCCCACTAACCACTTCTTATTATTTTCTATTTATCTTCCCCAAATTGTGGGGTTGACATCGTACAGCTACAGAATCGTTCCCCCAGTGCTCTGATCTCATCTATCGAGAGGACATAGGACTCTTGTCTATCTCACATGACAGATTGTTCTAAGACGGTGTGACCTCTCCCACCCTAACTGTAGGCTAAGGGAGCTGCACATTGGGAAAGGGGGTGGGGCGAGGTAGAGATCTAACTAGCCTGGGGCATTTTATAAAAGCCTGGCCTGGGGAGCCCTGGGGTGCCTTTCACTCACTCTCCCAATGGACAAGTCATTTTTGAAGAAGTGGTGCCAACTTGGAACATCTTCAAAATGAAGATCCTCTGCACCCAATTCTCCCACCTCACCAGGTGGTCTCAGAGATGATGGGGTGGGGTGGAGAAATCCTCCAGTCTAGGCTTTTAGAGAATTTCACTTCTCTTTTCCTGCTCAGGGGAGTCTTTGGTCGGCATGGTGACCTTTTCCTGTGTCTGAGCTTTCTTCAGCTCAGCCATATGGAAGCTGGAGATTTCCTTCATGTCCAGCTTGTCTGCCATCTCACTGGACCTTTCCCTCCTGGTTAGAGTTTCTTTCGTTCACCTCTGGCTGTGTGTGACAGCTTGGAAGCCAGGGCTTGGCTCCTTCATTCGTAGAATTCAGGTACTCTTCTGAATTGTTTTCTAAGGCTGGTTGGTGGATTTTCCAAACAGGTTGCCTGCCTTGTGTTCATTTGTTTCTGGTAGATGCCCATCGTCTAGTTGTGTAGGTATCCTAAACCTGCAGGATTACTTCCGCCCCTGGCCACTGAGCTCTGACCCCTGCTCTTAACTCTGCTCAGGGTTGTTTTGGAGGATGATTTGGTGCCCAGAAGCTAGCAGCTCCTGGGGTGGTGCACACTGGAGGAAAACCCCTGTGAGACCCTAATTCACAGGAGGCTCATGTTACAGGGCCCCTCGGGTGAGCATGCTCCTGGGAGCCTCTGGCCTAGCTCAGTGAGGAAAGTCTGTTCTAGAGTTACTTGCTTTCTGTTACTAGCTCTTTGTTTCTTTATGAACCTTGTTTTCCATATAATGGATCTTGTTTCTTCCTCATGTTATCTACAATCATGCTTTAAAGCCCCATTTGTGGCTTAACTGTTGTGTATGGAACCTCAAACCATGTGATTGGCTTTTTGCTGCTGTTGTTTGATTTTTTTTTTTTGGTTCCATCGTTTTTTAAATTTTGAAAAATTCAGGTCGGTTTTCTCCCTGATTTTTTTTTTTTTTACTCACAAGGGGAAGAAGTGGTCACATCTTCGTGTGCTGCTGCTCTCTGTGACACTTGAGGGAAAGATAATCTCCATAGGCACTCAATGCCTGTGGAAGCAAAGCAGTGTTGACCTTCTCCATGACAAACCATGGTGGGTTTAGCACAGGAATGGGGCTTATGATCCAAGTATGTTATATATGTGTGTGAAGATGCCAGAGTGAAATCCATCATTTCATACGATTAATATATGCTAACAAAAATGAATGAAAACAAAACAAAACAAAAACCATGAAGCCCAAATTGCTTCTCCACTGGCCTAATCAGACTACAGAAGGAAAGTGTGTGTGTGTGGGGGGGGGGGGCAGGTTTCATGTCCCATCAGCCACAGTTTCTCAACCTAGATTTGTGAGCCGTTAGTGAGAAAACACTGGGCTTGTCTGCTTATACATAACACACAGGTTGTGGTGTCCTTTCAAACAAAAGGACACCACACGTGTGTGCATGGCACACACCACAGTCAAGTTGAGTCCTGAAGAGAAGGCCATGCTGCTTCTGCTTCCCTGAGGTGAGGAGCTGAGTAGGCCTATGGAAAGCACTCTTTGTCCTTGGGTTCTCTTCTGTTATTCTCCTTGTCCTAGAATATTCTGAACATGGAAATTATAGCTTTTTATATATTATAAAAAGTACATTATTAATATTCCAGATGATTAAAACACACCCCTGACCAAGAGGTAACACCGCTGTTAGCACGTTGGCTACCTACTTTATGTGCATACATGTACCTTTTATAAAGCCAAGATATTCATGAAAGGCATATGATTTTGTAATCTAGTTTTTTTTCTCACTTTAGATATAAGTGTTTTTCCATATGAGAGAAAACCAGACTGTTAAAAAGTGATTTCATGTTGTATAGATACATCAAAATTTCATTTCCTATTGGACATAAGATGATTTCTGTTCACTCTTTCAGACTGCTGTTGTAGAGCACACTTTGATTTTACTTTCAAATCACTCTTTGCATACTTGTTGGAGTTTCCTCCTAGGGTAAATTCCTAGAAATCCAATTGATGGGACAAAGAATGGGTACCTCTGTAAGATGTAGGATCTGTATTTCCATATTGTCATCCAGAAAAGTAATGTCATACGTATTACTGCTTTTCTCATACTGTTAACTTAAATTCAGAGGTGTTATTTTTTTTAAACACGCTGTTAATCTGAAATATGGTTACGTGATAAATCAAAATACTTAACCATTTAATTGTGGTTAGAAATGAAATAGCCTATCATTTCCGTTGCATGACTGACTGAGTGGAAAAGTATGTTTGTGGCAGTTTGTCCTTCCCCAACTTGCTGTGTCTTTGCACATTTTTCTGCTGGGCAACCAGTCCTTCTCTCACTGACTGACAAGAGCTCCGTATATTTTTAGAATATTGATCCCTTCCTAGCAAACTTAGCCATATACTGTGGAAGAAAATTTTCATTTTATTGTAGCTTAAAAAGTTCTGTTTAGTTTTCTTTCTTATTTTCAAACATTGTATTTTGAAATACCACGTTAGTTATATTTCTTTGTTTTCTTTTGGTTTTGATGGTTTGTATCTCTCTCTCTCTCTCTCTCTCTCTCTCTCTCACACACACACACACACACACACACACACACACACACACACACACACACAGAGAGTTAGAAGTCGTTCAGTGTCCCCTGTTCTTAACTTTGCTGTAAGCTCAGGGGCTCCCCAGCTTCCCCAGGCTGTCATGATCCCTGGCAGTGTGGGTGTAGTGTGTTCCCAGGAAGAAGCTGTGGGGTTCTTCATTTCAGTGAAGGCAGAACAAGGTGACTGGCTGGAAGAAAAACCAAAGGCCAACATTAAAATTAGTGAAAAGGTGGCTTCCTTTTCTGCGTGGCCATACTCTGGTGAGTTGAAGCAAATCAAAGCTAGGGTTCTTCTCCCTGCCATGGGTCTCTTCTGCTGCTCCTGCCCCACTTTACCATTAGCATGTGGTACTAGGCAAAATTTGGAATACAGAACATAAACAAAGGTTCTGAAGGGAGCTAATTAGGACTGGCAGTGTGGCTCAGTGATGGAGTGTATGTCTAGCATGTGTGAGGTTCTTGGTTTGGATACCCAGCCCTGCAAAAACCAAAATGCTTGTTGTGGAATATTATTTTAAGATACGTTACATTTGTTTGTGCTATGGTACATTTGTTTAATGATGCGAAGATGTGTTGTATTCTTTTATGTTGCATTTGTTTAACTCTATGAAGCTGTGTTACTTTGCCTGTCTAAAACACCTGATTGGTCTAATAAAGAGCTGAATAACCAATAGCTAGGGAGGAGGAAGAATAGGTGGGGTTGGCAGGCAGAGAGAATAAATAGAAGGAGAAATCTGGGAAGAAAAGGTCAAAGAGGGAGAAAAAGAGAAGAGGTGGATTCCAGGGTCCAGCCACCCAGCTACACAGCAAGCCACAAGGTAAGAAGTGAAGAAAGGTATACAGACATAGAGAAGGGTAAAAGCCCAGAGGCATAAGGTAGACAGGATAATTTAAGTTAGGAAAAGCTGGCTAGAAATGTCAGGAAAAGCTGGCTAGAAATAAGCCAAGCTAAGGCCGGGCATTTATAAGTAAGAATAAGCCTCTGTGTGATTTATTTGGGAGCTGGGTGGCGGGACCCCCAAAAGAGTAAGGAGTAGAACAACCAACAACAAATACCCCCGACCCAAAAATAAGTCCCCAAAGAAACCGATTATATTGAAATACAGTTATCATCAAAATGCTGAAAATATACTAGAAATGTAAAGATCTAATGCCTCTCCTTTTCACATTCTTCCCAAGAAAAAAACTATCAAAGAAGAAATACTTTGAAACTCAGTTTGTGAAATTCAGTTATCAAAATATTAAAAAAAAATCTGTCTAGAAAAAGATCTGCCCTTAGATTAAAGCATTGGCTGACAAGATTTGCAGCAGCTCTAATAATAACTGTCGTTTCTGAGTTGTCTTTGGGACAGATGATGGTCTCAGATAGCTAAACTATAATGGGATGTGGAAGCATCAGGTTTGTGTTACTTGTCGCCTGCCCTTGGGAGTAGAGATGTTAGCCGTTAGGTCGCAGAGAACAAAGGTGTCATTGCTGTCCCAGCTCACGCCCCCTGAATTCACTCTTGCTGTTGCTTGGTCTTCCCTCTGCTAATTCATCTCTTTCTACTAGTAAATAGAATAGTCATGTGGCCTTCATTTAGGGACTGCAAAGTAAAATCAGGTCTTTGGATGGATATTTCTTTTCTTCTAGAGGAAATAAAAAGAGTCAGTTACCGTATAAACTGGAAAGAGAGTGCCAATGAATCTGGACAGTGGCTGGGATTGATATTTTGTGAGTAATTTTTGTGAGATTGATTACTAGTGAGTAACATACTGTGTCTGGTTTATTTTCCAGGAAGCAGGAGAGGACACAGGACCCTTTCTATAAAATAAGGTAGTATGGTAGATGGGTCATAACTACACGAAAGTCAAAATAATGGAGGTGAATTCAGTTAGCAGAGTCTTCGGGGAAAGATTCTTGGTGGAGGTGATGCTGATGCACAGACCTGAAAGGATGAGGGGCCGGGAGGGGTCAGGATGGGAGCAGAGTTCTGTAAAGCAGTCACAGATCAAGGCGAACTGTGTGAATTGAGGTTGGGAGACATAGAGTTGGGCACATTTGATGGCCGAGTGGCAGCCACTAAGAATTAGTGTAGAGAGCAGGGAATTCAGTGGCCTAATAAAAGAGCCAGAGAGGAAGCAGGAAAAAAAACTCTGCATATTGGCAAGGGTTGGGAATTCATTCAGTGTGCAAGAGGAAGGCTTTAAGCTTGAGAATGGTAGGATCCAATTAGTGCCTACAAGGACCACATAAAAGGATGCTGAGTGAGGAGTCAGGCAGAATGAGGTATGTGAGGAGACCATTGAAGCTGCCAGAGTGCCTGATAGGTGGTACAAGAGATGGAGATGAGAGGTCTGAAGGTAGGGGACAACCAGGACTTTCTGACAACAGTACTGCAGGATTGAGTAGAGGCAGAGGCCAAGAGCAACACTTAGGTTTTGTTTTGAGTAACAGTGACATTTACCAACATGGGGTGGAGGCAAAGAGGGAAGATTTGTATTATCATTTTACAGGTAAGGATTCTTTGACCATGTTAAGTTTGGGATGCCTATTAGACTCTCAAATATCAAAATTGTATATATCACTGGGTAGCTAAGTCAAGAGCTTGGAAAGTTTTGAAGTGGACATCCAATTGTGGCCACCCACATGAAGATAATTAGTAGTATAGTCATTGATAGGTTGCTTAGAAGCACCTCAAAACAAACAAAAAGAATTCAAATTGGACAAAATCAAAAGCAGATTAAAACAAATATACAAAATACTATCAAGGAAATGGAATAACCATGCAAATGGAGCTGTGTTCAGGGACTTTAAGCATAGTATTGTGAATTCCTAGGGACCCAAACTATTCCCTCTTATCCTCAAAGTTTCAAGCGATCTTAATAATAATATTTTAGTACTGGTAGTACCCTTGTTCTGAAACTGTGAACTTGAGGCAAAGAAAGTTAGTAACTATTTTTGGTGCCATTCTGAACTGGGACTTTTGGGATGCCTATGAAAAGGAATATAGACGTAACATTTAACATTGGTGAAGAACCCATGAGTCTTAAATTCCCGTCCGTAGTAGTAGGAATTCATGATTAAAAACCTACGTATTGAAGGTATACAACATGATTTGATATACTATGTGTCTGGAAAGATCAGTGCGGTGAAGCTGATCCACACAGCAGCCATCTCAAGTGCTCTTTGTCGTTAGACACGTGAAATCCACTCTCGGCAAAGTTCCGTTCCCAGTGCGAACTGCTGTCCTCCTCCTGTGCCTTCGCTCTCGATGTATTTATTGTCCATAGTTACAGGTTTGCATTCTTTGACCTACATCTTCCCATCAACTCTTCTTTCTTTTCCTGTGTACTTCTTTTTTTAGATTCCACACCTAAGAGAAATTATGCAGTTTTTGAAAAAAAAATTCTGTGCCTGTCTCATTTCACTTAGTATAATGTCTTCCCGTTTTAGTCATATTGTCAAAAATTGTCACAAAACAATCTTTTTAATTAATTTTTTTTTCAGATGGGATCTCCTGTAGTCTGTGCTGGCCTCAGTCTCACCGTGTAGCCAAGCATCATCTTAACTATGGGGATTATGGGTATGAAGCCATCACATCTGGCTCATGTGGTAATGGAGATTGAACACAGGTCTCCATCTGTCCTTGGCAAGTGCTCTACTTTCTGAGTCACATCTCCAGCCTAGGGTTTCCTATTTAAAGGCTTAATAGTATTACCTTGTTTCTGTCCTCGTTTTTCTTTATCCATACATATATAGAAATATAACATATAGTTACATAACAATTGTATATAAAATAATTATATTTATAAATTGTATATAATTTATAAATAAATAAAATATATGTTATGTAATACACACACACACACACACACACACACACACACACACACACACACACAGAGCCAACTTTGCCCTTTGGTTATTCAGTAGTAGTCTTTTAGGTTTCTTGGCCATGATGGGTAAACTGAGTGAACATGATGTGCACATATCTCTGTGGTTGGTTTGTTGGTTTGTTTGTTGTTTTCATGTCTTTTTTTTTTTTTTTTTTGGTTTTTCGAGACAGGGTTTCTCTGTGTAGCTTTGTGCCTTTCCTGGAACTCACTTGGTAGCCCAGGCTGGCCTCGAACTCACAGAGATCTGCCTGGCTCTGCCTCCCGAGTGCTGGGATTAAAGGCATGCGCCACCACCACCTGGCTTGTTTTCATGTCTTTACATATTCAGTACCTGGGTTTCTAGATTGGAGAGCAATTTCGTTGTCGATGTTTTGAGGAATCTCCACACTGTTTTCCATTGTAGCTGTACTAATTTACATTCCCGCCAGCAGTACACTGAGGTTCCCTTTTCTCTCCACACTCACTCACACTAGGTCCTTGTTGTTCTGATAAGAGGCATCTTGACAGATGGGAGATGATATCACGTAGGGGGTTGGATTTGCATGTCCCTGATGGCTAGAGACACTGAGCACCTTTCATGTGTTTTTGCTATTTGAATTTCTTCCATATATATACGATTTTCAAGACAGGGTCTCTGTGTGTAGCTTTGGCTGTCCTGGATCTTGCTCTGTAGACCAGACTGGCCTCGAACTCTCAGAGATCCACCTGCCTCTGCCTCCAGAGTGCTGGGATTAAAGGCGTGCGCCGCCGCCGCCGCCGCCGCCGCCGCCGCCGCCGCCGCCGCCGCCACCACCACCACCACCACCACCACACAGGTATTTTAAGTGTTGCTCATTTTTTTTTTTTTTGGTGTTGTTTGATGAGCTGCCCATATGTTTTACATAGTAGCCTTTATGAGATATAGAATGCAGTTTACTCATCATGTATTTTAAAGATATGTTTGTTTGCTCACCCACTATCAATGCCTGGAAATGCCAATCTAGTTTCAATGAGCATTTCTGTAGCCAGATTGGCTCTAATTACTACTTCCTACTAAAGGAATTAGGGCTGCTGGGAAGCACAGCGGACTCCAAGTCGGGGGTTGAAAATGGGAATCATGAATGAGAAACAACTTGTTAGCTCTGGAAAGCCAGGAGACGATCCCAGGCTACAAGGAGTCGTCAGAAGGACTCAGGAGTCTTCCACTGCTGTCCATGTGCAAGTTTGAGGGTCGATAAGAATAATCTCACCAAACTGAAATACGTCAAATGTATTTAAATCTGTGACTTCATAACGATATAAAAAGAACTATTAGTCAACCTTTGAAGGAGGAAATTAACTTGTTACTTTGAAAGTGATAAATAGGGGGATAAGGGAATCATTTATCCCGCCTTTCCAATTGGATTTGTCCCTCAATATGATGACATAATTGATCAGAAGTTTCTGTGTGCAGGACTGTTTAGCTAACAAATGAAGAACTGATGGATAGAATATTACAGTTTTATAAACGCTAATGAAATAATGGACCTTTAATAGTCACTAACGCCACACACAAACAACATGTAGGCATAATATGCCTATTAATGGAAATATACAACACCAACTGGGATCTGTTATGTTTGTTTTCTTTGACATTGTGTACATGTGTGTGCATGCATACATGCACTACTGTGTAAAGGTCAGAGGACAACTTGCTGGAGTCAGTTCTTCCCTTCCGTCATGTAGGTTCTGGAGAGCAAGCTCAAGCTGTCTGGTTTGGTGACAAGTGCCCTTACCCACTGAACCAGCTCACTGGCCTATTTTACAAATGAGAAAGATCCAGATGCTGTTCAAATCTTGGATCTAACCGCCATGTAGTCATGGAGGTTCTGTCAGCAATATCTGAACCAAGATAAGTAAATAAATGACAGGGAATAAGAACATGGAAGAGGAACCTCAGAATTTAAAAAAAAAAGACTTAGAAATATTCCCATCAGCTGTAGTGTGTAGACATTATTTTTGTCTTAGTCCAAGTAGACCAAAACTGTTTTGAAGCAATTGGGAATTCTGTGGTTGGATACTTGCTCTAAAGGAATTACTGTTCGAATTTTAGCTGTGATAATCATATTGCAGTTATGTTTGAAAAGACTTGTCATCTTGGAGAGACATATCCTGAAATTTATTGGTGTAGTGAAATGATGTCTGGGAAGGTGGGCAAGTGGGCGGGACAGAGAAGGAACAAGAATGTTAACAAATGATGAGCAGAAGCAGCTCTGCTTCTCTGCTTGTCTAGATGTGACATTTTTCACATCTTGTCAAATTATTCCTATTCTTCTTTCCACCGAGGATTACTAGATACAATTATGTTACTATCCATAATTACACATCCTGAGAATTCTCGATTCTGGGAACATTCAAACAAAATCAGGCACTCAGCACTTGGTCACTTACTGGTCCTGAGTTGGGCTACGTTGCCTATACTGTTGGGTGGTGTTCTTCCTGGGGGTTGAGGTTGGGCACAGCATTGATTGCGCCTTCCAGTGTGGCATGCTGTGGTTGCTGCCATGCTCCTGGGCAGGGAGCTGGAATGCTGGGAAGAAGACACACCAGGCTCTTACTCCATGTTGCAGTCATAACCTTTGCTACAAAAACCATTCAGTGTGAATGTCAGAATATGGAGCATTTGAGTTTTCTTTCAGTGGCCTGAATGATTCTTTAAACAGATAGATGGCTGACGTGTGTTCAGATCTGAATCCCAGGACAGAAATGGTTCGTTCTTTTTCTTTCTTTCTTTCTTTCTTTCTTTCTTTCTTTCTTTCTTTCTTTCTTTCTTTCTTTCTTTCTTTCTCTCTCTCTCTCTCTCTTACTTTCTTTTCTCTCTCCTCTCTTTCTCTTCCTCCCTTTCTTCCCTCTTTTCTCCCTCTCACCCTCCCTCCCTCCCTCCTTTCTTCCCTTCCTCCCATTCTCTCTTTCTTCTCTCTATCTCTCTCCTTGTGATTGAGTCAATTATCTAATGTTATAGAATTAAATATAAAAAAGTCATGCAGAGTAGACTTAGAAGATACTCAGTTAACTTGTTTCTGTTGTCAGGGAAGCATAGTTCTGAGGAAGGGACTCCTTGGATTTGAGGGAGTGCTGTCAGAGGGGGAAGCCTGTGTGGAGCTTCCCTTTTTACAGGGATCATCTTGAAGCTGCTACTGTGTGCTGTGATCTCCGGCATTATGATTCCTGCACAGATCTATACTTCCAGCACCACAGCCCCACGTGTGATTGAAACTACATGGCGTGAGACTCTAAAGCAAGCTGATGATAGGTCAGTGGGGAAGGGTGCTTGCTGTCAACCTTGGCAGTTGGAGTGTGATCCTGGAACCTGCATGATGGAAGGAGAAAACCCACCACTGCAAGCTTTCTTCTGACCCCCCACATATATGTATGCACCATGATATGCATGCATGTGAATGTTCGCGCGCGCGTGCGCGCACGCACACACACACAGAGAGAGAGAGAGAGAGAGAGAGAGAGAGAGAGATATGCACACACCCCTAAATAAGTGTAAAACAACCAAACACAGTGAACAGTTAAGGTGATCTTCGTAGGAAATGTGGTGCCGAGTAGAACATACCCGTGTCTCATCACCTTCACACCAGGGCTCAGGCTGCTGCACTTTTAAATTTCCTTTCGGCTTCAGCTGCATTTTCTATGCCAAATTTTCCCCCATTGACATCTTTTTCTTTTGCTAGTCAAAATAACATTTTTTTGAGCAACATAATTCCTGTGAGTTCAGTCTACCTCCAAATATTAAATTGTTTCCTTTCTGTTTAAGCCATGATTAAGTTTAAATGCAAATGGAAAATTCATTTGCTCTCTTATTGTTGCTGATAGTCCTGATTCTAAGCGACTTATTTGCAAAGAGGATCCTGACATGATTTTTATCACCTCCAAGTGACCCAGAAAGCTTTCAGGGAAGAAGATGAGAAAATGAATTTTGATCAAAAGCTGTAGTAGTGACTATTGGCTCCTTGAGTTACTGAGTCCTGTAATCCTGACTCTTCAGTTTTAAGTAACTGTTCATTTTCAAGTTGAATTTTTTCAAGCCTTTGGATGTTGACTACAGCATTTAAACAGTGGAGGGGAAGTTCAGCTTGACTGTGTTTTTCTTCTTTTCTTCAGATTGAATGGAAACTTTAGATTCTTTTAGGTGGATGTATGAATAATACCTGTAGCTTGCCAAATCTTAAATTCTTGGAATCTAGCAAACAGCTTTATGTAAAAGAGATTACTGATCAGACCTTCATTTCCCCAGAGTTTGGACTTGAGGACTTATCTAGCACATTCCTGGCTTTGGGGCCAGTTTGCAATGGACAGAGCAAAGGGTGAAAGTATTTATTACAAACTCACTGTATGAACCAGAGCCTTCACTCAGGGCAGCAATCTAAGCTCTTAGATTCCCACTGTCTTAATGGCGTTACTTTGTTAATTCAAATTATTGAGAGAGAAATCTTTTTGGTTCACCTCAGCTTATATGGAGGTCTAGGAGAGAAGCAACCCCAGCTTTAGGAATTCTACTCCATGGGGGGAGGAATATGAGAGATACTCATTTGTGCTGGCTTATTTTATGTCAACTTGACACAAGCTAGAGTCATTGGAGAGTAGTGAGCCTCAATTGAGAAAATTCCTCCATAAGATGGGGCTGTAGGCAAGCCTGTAGGACATTTTCTTAGGACCCAGTCCATTGTGGGTGGGGCCGCTCTAGGGCTAGTGTTCCTGGTTCTATAAGAAAGCAAGTTGAGCAAGCCCATGTGGAACATGCCAGTAAGCAGTGCTCCTCCATGGCCTCATGTCAGCTCTTGCCTCCAGGATCCTGCCCCATTTGAGTACCTGTCCTGACTTCCTTTGATGATGAACAGTGATGACTGATGAAGTGTAAGCCAAGCCCTTTCCTCCCCAAGTTGCTTTGATCATGGTGTTTCATCCCAGCAACAGTCACCCTGACCAGGATATCATTCCTTTACACTGGCTCCCAAGGGCTACAGAGAGGAATGGTCAGGCCCAAAGGAGCTGGGGTTCACACTGACACTGCCATTTCCCAGACAGTGAGATGGAGGCCACAAACACAGGGCACCTTTCTAACGAATAGTATTCTTTGTTTTAGACAGCTGTGTTACAAGCAGTAGGTTTCCCCCGGTGTGGTGATTCCACACCTGCAGTCCTAGCAGCTGGAAAGCTGGAGCAGGAACATAATGAGCTCATGGCCAGCTAGGGCTAGCCAGTGAGACCCTGTTTCAAAAGAAAGGAAAAGAAAAAAAGCTAAGAAACCAAAACCAAAACAACAACAACAACAAAAAAAAAAAACCCAAAAAAATAAAAAACCGTAATCAAGACTGAAATAGCTGATTTTTAAAATTGAAATTGGACATGATGTTGTCTGAAGTGTATTTGACCATCACTGTAGCCATGTTGTGACCTTGCTGGGGTTGGTAGTCCTTTAATTTTGGGAAGGAGTGTGGAGGTGACAGTGCATGATGTTAGATTTGGGTGGAATTTTAGAAACCTCTTAGTACAGAATTAGAAGTGAGGTTGGTGAAGGCTTCAGGGAGCGGGTGGTATCTGCCTCCCTAGAGCCACCGAGAAAGTGTTGGGCAAATGTCTGTTCTGAGGATTCACGGTAGGACAGGACTCACAAGACTTGTACCAAGTGTCCCAGAGCATGTGAGCAGGAGGGATTTGAACCACCATCACTCCAGCTCTGTTACCTTACATCTGATGAATCTAAGACACTAAGACTCAGGGCTATGGAGAACTGTACTTTGACTCATTTCTTAGAGGTATCCGGGGAAAATGTGTTAGGATTAAGCTGTATTTTCTGTTTCTGGATTTTTTTCCTATTATTTTGTATTTGCACTGATTTTATAGACCGCTATTTAAAATACAGTATCCTAAATTTAGTTTCTTTCCCCCAGACTGAAGGGGATAGAGAATTATATCCTAGTTAATTTGTTAAATGATGAGGCAGATAGATGGTGGCCAGGTTTAGTAGTATAAGAACTCCGCTGACAGCAGGTGGTGGTGGATTTGATGATTCAGTCACAGAATATTTAGTTTCAGTTTTGTTTTAAGGACATGCTGCTGACCCCTGGGTGGAGCGAGGTTAGTATTTTCCACTGTGGTTAATGGAGCAGATGTCTGCATGTAGAGAAACTTTTGAGTGTGTATGTGTGCACACATGGCGTGGTGTCTTTGTGTATTACTTATGCAGGTGGTGCGTGTGTACGTGTGTACATGCACGTGGAGGCCACAAGTTCAATGTCATGCGTCTTCCAGTCTCTCTACCTTATTCTTTTGAGGCAGAGTCTCTTCCTGATGTGGAGCTCACTGATTTGACTAGACTAGCTGGCCAGCAAGTTCCAAGGATCTGCCTGTCTCCATCCCCTCCGCAGTGGGCTAACCTTCACATGGGGCTCCTGACTATTCAAACGGAAGGACTTCTGTTTGGGTAGCAGATACTTTAAGAGTTAAGCCATTCCCCCAACCCTGAGAAAAACTTTTTCACACATTTTCCCCAAACAGAATAGTGTTTCAAATCTCTCAAGGTTGTTCCACTGTCCTTGCTGGCTAACCCTCATAAAGCCAGAAGGTTCGATGTAGGTTACCTGAGGAGAATCTGTATCAGTAATCTTACTCAGCTAGGGACCCTGACCACTCCTAGCTCGCCAGCCGAGACAAGATCCTGGGCAGTGGCTACAGCACTGAAAAAAATGTCTCTCCTTCCCTCATCAAGCATTAATTTCAAATAAATTCTCAGGGAAAGATGGGGCCTTGTGAGTATCTCTCCCTCCGTGATGGGATTGTGTGTATCTGTTGTGCAGATGGTCATGGGTGCTGTGTATCAGTGCACAGTGGCAAGTCTGCTGTTGGGGTGACCAACAGCTTTCTGACTGGATTTAAAATGTGTTTCACAGAGGGAACTGATGTCGGACACCATAAACCCAGCCTAACAGTCATGGCTGGGGGAGTGACAGACAATGTCTTGCTAAATGGACATGGTGTGCCAGTCAAATTGATTCTAAATAACTGTTCATGTTCACAGAGTAGCACTGCTGTCTGCTTTGGGCACAGATGCTTCTTACGTTTGGGCAGTGCTAACTACAGAGAATCCTAGATGGTTAAAGGGGTGAGAATAAATGATCACCTCATGCTGAGCTATGAACGGAACATCTGTATCATCCTCTCCAAGGCTCAGGGAGGTTTTTTTTTTTAGAAGGGTAGAAAGAATGCAGGAGCTAGAGAGAGTGGGAGAGTAGTGTGTGGAAAGCTGGCTTCTGGGCATGACAGGACTGTTGCTCTCCTGAACTCATGGCACCCGTGATCGCCTGCACAATAGACACACAATCCCATCAGGGAGGGAGGAGGTGCTCACAAGGCCCATCCTTCCCTGAGAATTTATTTGAAGTTAATGCTGAATGGAGGAAGGAGAGACATTTTCTATAGTACTGTAGCCACTGATAAGGGGGTCTCTGCTACTGTACACAACCCCTCACACATGATTCTGTAAGCAGTTGTGATTCAACTCATTGGCTAACTAAAAGATGGCATGAGGGAAGACTAGTGGGGAAGAGGAAGAGACTGAGTGTGGAGAAGGGGATGAGAGTAGGCAATGGGGACAGTGACCGTGAACAAACTGCATCAGAGGCGTAGGCGAGCACGTCATAATGAAGCCCAAACCCAACGCGCGTAATAATAAAAAGCATTTGAGACCAAAGAGAAGTTAAATATAAAGCGATATGCTTTTATAACGAGCCCCTTTGGATAGCCTGAGTTCTCTTGCACCATTTAGAACTGCACTTTGAGTTTTGACTTTTCACATGTTAAAACTTTGGGGAGGCGGCTCGTTGGCACTCGCTGTACGAGTTTGATGATCTGAGTTTGGACCCTCAGATCTCACAGAAAAGCCCGATGCAGTCATGTTTTCAGTCCCAGTGACCCTCTAAAGGCAGATAGAAGGAAAGACAACCCCCAGAAGCCCTGAGCCAGCTGACTGGCTTCTGTAGTGACCGAAGACCCTGTCTCAATCAAGGTGGAAAGGCGAGGGCCGACCCCTGAAGGTTGTCCCTCTGTCTCTACGCCCGCACCATGGTGTGGTATGTATGTGCTTGCGCTCGCACAAGCTAACGCGGACCCCACACCCACGTTTTTTTTTTTTTTTTTCCTAGTCCTTTCCACTTTTCTCCCGTTTTCCTCCTTTCACAAGCTGTTTCTCGGAGTTCACCCCCCTCCCCCACACCTTGGCTCCTAAAGCATTTCAGAGAAAAAGAACATTTTCTTTATTCACATACAATTTAGGTAGTCACCTCTTTTATCCTTTGTTGCGTGTGTCCTGACTTTACTATAACATATTGACCTGCTCTGGAATGGAGGTTGATAGCACAGGAAATGGCAGAGTAGAGATGACAGTTGAGACAATGTCCTGGGTTAAGTCTCCTCTTCCCCTCCTGCTTGCTCCACTGCCCGTCTGTCCTGGCTTAAACTACAACCCTCTCTTCCTGCCATTCAGTCAGCCACACGGAAGAGAAGAGAGACACTTCTGATCGTTAATCACTGTTCAAGGTTATGCTTTAGAAATAGTTTGTGCTAAATTGTTTTGATTGGCTTTATAAGGGATGCCACTGGTTACAGGCAGACATCAGCAACTGAATTTTGACAGCAACGTGGATCTTAAATGCCAGTTATAGACTCTGATTTGAATGCTTCTTGCGGAAGCCTTGCACTTCTTCAAGTGCTAAAAATGATCTTCAATTGCTAGCTTTAAAAAGTGACATTCTGTCACTTCTTAACTCATCATTTTAGCTTATGTAGGAATAACAAAAACATGGTATAAGGTAGAAATCTAATGTAATTTTTCCAGAAAGCTAGTGTTATTATGGTGGGCAAGAAGAGAGCCCTCGTTATCTGCATTCCTAGGGACGTTATTAATTTTTTAGTGTCTTAACACCAAGCATTTGAAGATCCACGTGCCCTTTATTTTCTATTTAGCTCCAGTTTGTGCTTCGCTTATTCTTCAGCTCTATGGATGATGTCAGACGTGTCACAAGTACTTTATGAAACCATTTATCACAATTGTAAGAGTAGGTCTACTAAGTCAAGATACTGGAGCCCTAAGTAGCGGCTCTAGTGATGAAGGCCTCGCCCGAGACCATACCGTGCTTCTTAGCAATGCCTAGGCTCAAAGGCTATAATCTGTAAAAGCTTATTGCCAGTGTGATCGAGAATTCAAGAGACTTTTAAAAATGATTATTTTAACATTTTATGTGTATGGATATTTTGCCTGCGTGTATGTCTGTGTACTACATGTGTGCCTGCTACCCAAGGAGGCCAGAAGAGGGCATCTGATCCCATGGAACTGGAGTTACAGATGGCTGTGTGGGTGCTGGGAATCAAACTCAAGACCTTTGGAAGAACAGCCAGTGCTCTGGACTGACTTTTAAAGCCACTTTAAACTAAGCCATGCTATTGCTGTGTCTTCAAGCCATTCATGTAAGTTTCCAACGGGAGATCTTCTCTCTGCTTCTAAATATAATGTTGAAGATTGGTTTTCCCAGTGTACTTAACTGCTGAAGGTAAGGGATTGGGAATGTCCCTGCCTTAGAAACAAGCTCTAGTGACCTTTACCTCCTGAGTCTTGAGCCAAGTGAATAGCCTTTTCATAAACAGTGTCCTCATCCTCTTTGGAGAAACTTGACATGCTTTTCAACAGCTTGGCTCTGGGACCATCAATTGGGACATCACTTAAATGTTCTGTACTAACCCAGCAACTCTTCAGATGTCTAAAGAAATGCTTAGTTGGAAAATCCCTTTCCAGGAGAATGTTACTTGAACCTCTGAGACCCCCTCTCTCATGCTCCCCTGTGGCTGCCCTGTGTCCTTAAGCACAGCATCTAAATATGTCTTCTCTGTAGTTTTAAAATATCCAGGAAGCTGTTTTTAGCAAGTGACATTGGTGTTGAATACAATCAGAGGAAAGGTACACGTGTTTGCTGGATATGGGAGGTGGAGAGGTAACTTATGTAATGCTTTATATAGCAAAACGAAGAATTCCCTAGGATGAATTTATTTCCGTGAATGGTTAAATAATTGCATCTAACTGTGGCCCAAGTGCTTGTATGGTAACCTAAGATGATCTTTAGAACCAAGGTTCCTTTGACAGGGGAGTGCTGTGCGTGCAGCCTGGGGAAAAAAGCCTTGATTCCACTCTGGCTGGCTCCGCCCTCTCTTGGCCTCTGTTGCCATAATTGCTTTGTGAGAGTCGCTGCCCCATTCTGCTGTGTGCCTTCACCTTTTCTGTCTTTCACGTGTGAGACAAAGGGTGGGCTTTTTTAAAAGCTGAACTTTAGAATGGGAACAACATGGGAATTAGATCTAGCACTAATAACCTGTACTTTAATTACATCTGATAAGTAATTTATATTATTGATTGTCTATAAGTTGAGGGAAACGACTTCATTTGCATGGAGAGAGAGAGAGAGAGAGACAGAGAGACAGAGAGAGAGAGAGAGAGAGAGAGAGAGTTTTGTCTTCAGTATTTCCATGCTATTTCAGGTTCTGTGGCAATGTGGTAAACTGTGGACATAACATGAAAAAAAAAATAGTCTTAGTTCTGAACTTCTTTTTTGCTATAGTCATTTTGGGGAAGCTTTACTCAGTTATTTTTACTGGATTCTCTGTGCTATGATTAGAACAAGAAGACTTTGGAGAGTTTAACTTGGCATAGAAGAGAGGCGACTGAGCAGAAAAATGTTTGCTGGGAAAAGGATCAAATATTCAGGATACTCAAGATGGATATCCAGTAGAAGCAGGGAAATAAAGCCGGACACAGAGTTATGTCACCGCCACAGTTTATATTTTGGGTTCCATATGGAAAATGCCTTAGGTGTATATTTAATGGTAGCAGAGAAAGACAGTAATGACTTGATAATGTAACTTACTTTTCTCTTTGTTAAATTAAACTCTTCTGTCTTCTCTGTGGCATCTCTATTGAGTTTTTACCCGTGTCTCCTAAGAAAATGGCCTTATTAATTTTAATATTTCATTGCAGGCTAACAATCTCAGAAGAATAGATTTGCGCCTGATTGAACTGGATCCTGAGATGTTTCTAAATGAAAGCCTTGTCAAATATTCTATTTTCCTTCCGTGTTTCAATATTTGAATTGTCATCTAGCAGAATGGCTTTACTGGGCCTGGTTTACCCATGTGGCTAAAATGAAGTTGGTTTTTTATTATTTTTTTTTTTTTTACATTATTTGCAGAGTAGTCATACTTGCTAAATTAATTCTTGAAGCAAAATTCTTACTGTAGGACTTGCTGTTTTGGGATGACTGCCATCCGATATGAATTGAAGCTGTTTAAATGAGGTGGAGTTTAAGAGAAAGCTTCAGGTTGAGGTTTTTTTTTTTCTATTTAAAATGACTCATTTTCGCTTAGCAGTTTGGACATTGTGCTTATAGGATAAGTAAAAGGTTTGTGCTTTCGAAACTTAAAAAGACCTATAAAAAGTGGATGATATTTCCTTTTTCTACCTTCTCCCCATGGCTGGAGCACAGTGCTCGCCTACTTTTGTGGTGTAGCATTTCCTACAATCCATGGGCAAACACTGGATCTATTAGTGTGGAGGTCTTGCCACTTATAAACAGTGCTGATGTATAGCTGTTCATATAAAATGCTGATCCAATTCGAACTGCTGAGTCTTGTTCCGAGGATGTGTTTAGGGTTGTGCGGCAGGAAAATGGATAAAACTTCAAGTATGATGAATAAGAGTGGACTATGATGAACAAGAGAGGCCATCCATGCCTGAGGGTGTGCACACCTCTGAGGTTATGTGGACGAATGGGACCTATTCCAGCCACTAACCCTGGCAGTGGTCCAAAGCCATCTGTGAGCCATTTCCAACGAATCACTTGTCACATCTTGCCTAATTTCCTCGAGGAATCTCTACCCCTTTCCACTGCAGAGACGTTCTTCGCATTTAGCCTTTGTTTCTGACCATGCTGCTAGCACATCCTCAGCACAGGGATCACTTCCACGGGAGAAGTCTTTCCTGGGCCCATGAAGCTCCTCCAGGTATACAGGAGTGTACATCCATGTTCACCTGCCTTTGCCCTGTCACCTGCCCCTGCATCCTGGATTATCATTGCCTTCACACGTACCTCCTCTCCCTTCTCAGTAAGCCCTGACTGACTCCTGCGACCCCTCCCCAACCTGAGGCAGGCTTCACACTCTTTTTCCTGCTGTAGCAGTCCAAGTACGGGGACAACAGGCATGCATCACAATGCTCAGCCTGCCTCACTCTTGGAATCCACAGTGTCTGGTATTGAGTGTTAGCACCATATGGTGGGGCTGAATCGGTCCTTTTAAAATCCCTATCGAAGGTCATGTTTCTTAAACACCCAGTTCTATCCTTCATGCTGTGTATCTGTCCACTTATTTGTTTATAATACTTGTGAAAGTATACAGCTGGGTCTGGGATGTAGCTCACTGGTGTAGAGCTGTGTGGTACCCACATGGCCCTTGGTTCAAGCCCCAGCATGATGAACAGAAGAGTAGCCACATATGAGTTATGCTATTCGGCTTTTTATTGTGCTCTCAGTGGGGCAGGGGCGGGGGGGGGGGGGCATCAGGTTCTCACTTTTAGGGCCTGTGTCAGATCCCCTTTTGGTTTCTTCTTGAAATGGGACTCTCTTTACCTTTTCAGAGAGCCCAACCGACCAAGTCTAGTTTGTCATGGCTTTCAAAGGTTGCCATGACTGTTTTTGTTGTTGTTGTTGTTGCTGCTGCTGTTTTATTTTAAGTGCTGAGGATGGAATTCAGGACCATGTGCATGCTAGCCAAGTGCTCTACCACTGAGGTAACCACTGTGTCCACCATATTGAATAACACACTCGCTTCCAGCCCAGCTTACGAAGCAAGCCATTCTTCTTAAACTGAAGGTTCTGCTGGCTAATCCATGCCGGAGTCACCTGGTGATGCTGTTTCAAGCTTTTGCCTGTCTTGACTTTTGTTGCTATGGATTATGCATATGCTATGCTATGCATCCCATGTGATCCTTCTGGGGTCCCAGGAGAAAGAGCAGAGATGATGAAGAAGCGTTTCTTATGCAAATGAGTCCACTTGATTCTGTGGGAGAAAGGAGAGCTTTATTTGCAGGATATGCCTGTGGGTGGTATGAGTACTCCGTTCAAGGGTGACTTCTGGCTAACCTACATGGCATCAATACAAGAGTTGACAGTTACACGGCATTGTTTTGTATATTTTATTGTACAAATGAATAGGCCATCTCAGAAGCATGAGTAATAGTAAAATGTAGATGAACTAAAAGTTATATATTTTGAGCACTTTTTTTGTATTTAATTAGAAACTTACATAATTTAAGTCTTACTCATTGTTTGTCATGTTTAACTGTTGCTTATAAATTCCTGAAATTTTATCAGTAAGCTTCTATGAGCTGGTACAAGCTGGCTCCAGTATGAACTAGCTAACCCAATTACACCTTGAACAAAAAAGCCTGGGCTCAGAACATTGTCATTTCTGTTCACATCCTTTTGGTCAAAGCAAGTCTTCCAGCAGAGCTGAAGTGAAGAAATGGGCAAGCCCTCTCAGCCGGCAGAGGGAGGAGCTGCAGAGTCACATGGGAAGGGTGTGGCCATACAGGGAGAGGAGAACATGGGCAGTGGCCTACTCTGTCGTGTGTGTGTGTGTGTGTGTGTGTGTGTGTGTGTGTGTGTGTGTGTGTGTCTGCTAACTTACATATTAGACTAATGTCTGAGTTATGTTTGAAATGCCCGTTCATACAGCTTATGAGGAAACCCATGATTATACATCTGTGAGCAGATTTGATGAAGGTGAGCTTTCTTAAGACCTGTAGCTATTGTTTAGGACAGATGGAGTGAGTTTGGGTCTTGTATGTGTGTGGCCGTTGCTTCGTAGAGAATTGCTCTTTTGCTATTCATTTTTTTTTCCTGTTTATCGTCATTTTTTTCTCTTTTGAACACCTTTGTATGCCACTCCTCAGCTTTTCTCTCATATTATGTCTTAGATCTGAGTGCTCTACATATCATGGATCCTTTCATAGAATTTGTCAAAATTCCCTCTTTTTTGTATGGTTGATGATTAGCTCCTGATTATGATTATTACCATTGGGAAGTTAATTTTAGATGTACTGGATGACAATGGTCTAAAAGATTGTTTTTGGTTTTCTCTAGTAAAAGTGTAGCTCTGGTGAGTGGATGACACACTGGTCGAAGGCCACATGTCCAAGACTATTTGGGCGGTACAACTTGGCCTTCATGGGGAGCGGAGCAAAGGACACAGAATTGGGTGGATAGGGAAGAGGGAATTAATCTGGGAAGATTTGGAGGACAGAGCGTGAATATGACCAAAACACATATGAAAGTCTTAAAGAAATACTAAAAAATATATGAAAGTAAATTGCTTTGGTTCAAGGAAAGGAAGGCCCAAAAAGCACTGTTTAAAATATTATTTTTTTTAATAATATGAGGCCAGCCTGATTCTACAGAGCAAATTCCAGAACAGCCAAGCTCAAGCAGTGAAGGAAATAATCTAAAACAGAAAGCTGGTGAATATGTAATTGAAAGATCTCTGAATTCATGAAGGGCTAGCCTGGTCTACAGATCAAGATGTAATTGAAAAATCTCTGAGTTCAGGGCCAGCCTGATCTACAGAGCAAGTTTCAGGACAGCTAAGCATAGGCAGTGAAGGAAACCATCAAAAGCAGAAAGCTGGTGAATATGTAATTGAAAGATCTCTGAATTCATGAAGGGCTAGCCTGGTCTACAGATCAGGTTTCAGGACAGCCGAGCATGGGCAGTGAAGGAAACAGCTGATGAAGATGTCATTGAACCAGGAGGACATGTTCCAGCCCCAGTAAGCAGCAGAAATTGGCAGCTTCAGCAATGTGGTTCTGGCTTCAAGGTTAGAAGAAAGGCGTTACGGAACCTTCCTCTGTGACTAAGAAAAGCCACTGAGGCCAGGCTTGTGTCTGGGGTGTCTATGAACGGAGGCCTAGAGAGGCCATTATGTGAAGTTGAGAAGTTGAAACCTGGATTATCTTGGAGATCCCACGATGTTGGAGATGCCTGAGTCATGAGATACCTGCTGAGGAAAGCTGCTAACAGGGAGTGGAACCAGCCCGAGAGAGAGAAGTGTGTTGCAGTCAATAAAGCTGAAAGGTGTTGGAAATCTGAAGAGTGCTTTGATATTAGACATGGAGACACAGCATTTTGAGTTTGCCAGGCTGGTTTTCTGTCTTGCTTTGGTCCAGTATTTCTCACTGTGCTCCCTTTCCTATGTTTTGGAACAGTAATGTATATCCTGTGCCATTCTATGTTGGAAGTATGTGATCTGTTTTTTGATTTTGATTTTACAGGGGATTACAGTTAAGAGATTGCATAAATCTCAGAAGAGACTTTGAACTTTAGACTTTTAAATAAGTTTAAGACTTTTATAGACTATGGGGACTTTTGAAGTTAGATTGAATGTATTTTTTCATTTTTATATGGCTTCAAGCCTTTGGGGGCCAAGGAATGGAATGTGGTGATTTGAAAGAAAATGGCCCCCAAAGGGAGTGGCACTGTTAGGAGGGGTGGCCTTGTTGGAGTAGGTGTAGTCATGTTGGAGGAAGTGTGTCATTGCGGAGGTGGGCTTTGAGGTCTCATATATGCTCAAAATACTGCCCAGTGTCTCAGCTCACTTCCTATTGCCTGCCAGATATAGGACACTCAGCTACTTATCCAGCACCATGTCTGCCTGCATGCCACCATGTCCCACCATGATGAAAATGTACTAAATCACTGAAAATGTAAACCACCTCATTAACCTCATTAAATGTTTTCCTTTATAAGAAAAAAATCTAAATTATACTACTTCTCTAGATATAAATTTTTAAATGTATTTTTTAAATACAGGTTCTCACATAGCCTAAGATGGCCTCAAACTTACTATGTGTCTGATGTCCTTCAGGTATTCCTCCTATCTCTATCTTCCAAGGGCTTGGATGGATTACAGGGCACTTGGGTTTATGTGGTGCTGGGGCTCAGACCCTGGGATTTGTGAATCATAGACAAGTATTCTACCCATGGAGCTACATCCTTAGAATCTAAGTTTAATATATATATATATATATATATATATATATATATATATATATGGCATTATATTTCACAGGATACATTTACATCATTGCATTAATTACCCATTGCTGTGTCTAATACCTTTAAAAGATGACTGCTTAAAATAGCAACATCTACTAGTTTCTGGTGGTAGAGAGTGTATTGAGTCTTTTTCTGTCCCACCAGCCAGCTCCAAAATAATGACACAGAGACTTCTTATTAATTATGGAATCTTGACCTATAGCTTAGGCTAGTTCCTCACTAGCTCTTATAACTTAAATTAACCCATTTATATTAATCTACATTCTATCATGTAGTGTTACCTCTCTCCCATCTTGCACCTCGTTTCCTCTCCATGCCTCCTCCCATCTCGTTTTCTCCTCCTGTTCCTTTCTCAGCCCAGAAATCCTGCCTATACCTCCTGCCCAGCTATTGACTGTTCAGCTTTTTATTACACCAGTCACAGCAATACATCTTCACACAGTGTACAAATATTCCACAACAAAGGAATGTGAGCATGGCTTGGCCGAGTGATTCTGCTTTGATCTTTCTTAAGTCTGTTCTCGGTACCAGGCCTGTAATCTTACTGGAAGTCTCACCTGGGGAGTGCTGTAGTGGTTTCAATGATAATGGCCCCCATAAGCTCATAAATTTGAATACTTTGTCACGAGGGAGTGGCATTATTTGAAAGGATTAGGAGGTGTGGCCTTGTTGGAGGACGTGTGTCACTGGGGTTGGGCTTTGAGGTTTCAAAAGCCCAAGCCAGGACCAATGTCTATCTCTTCTTGCTGCCTGTGGATCTGGATGTAGAACTCTCAGCTCCTTCTCCAGCACCATGTCTGCCTGCATGCCACCATGCTCCCTGTCATGATGACAATGGACTAAACCACTGAAACTGTGAGCCAGCCCCAATGAAATGTTTTCTTTTAGAAGAGTTGTGTGATCATGGTATCTCTGCACAGCAATAGAAGACTGACCAAGGCAAGAACCTACTACCCTGCTCACGGGTGTTCCATAGGCAGTTGGAGCTGCTATATGCAATACAATGTTGCATAGCCTGCATTTCTTTGCAGATAGTTCTTTATTGCCTGTGAGCCCGAGAACTCCCTCAGCTTCCTGTGCCCTCACCACAGGGTGATCAAGATGAAAGTCACATTTTCTTAGTAACCTAACCTTGAAAGTGATGATCCCATAGTGTTTGCTGTGTTTTTGTTATTGGTAGCACATCACTAGGTTTAGTGTATGTTTAAGGGGAGGCAATTACATAAGGGTGTGAAAACAAGGAGGATGTAATTACTGGGCTCTCTTAGTGATTGCCCAGCACAGTTACATGGTTGTGTGCTAGCACCCTGTAAAGTTATTATTACTATTGTTATTATTATTTTGTAGATTAGAAAAAGAAGACCTGGAGAGACTAACTTGTTTCAAGACCAGTGTGCTAGAATACAATGTAGTGTGTTCTTCAACTGGAGTTTGCTTCATCAGAGTTGGAAATGTTGGGGTCCGAGTGAGAGCCAAAGTTCAAGCTATACCAGAGGGATTCACTGTGACTCCACCAGCTCATGCTGGTAAGAATGGCCCTTGGCATCTGCAAGTTCTGCATCAGCAGATTTGACCAGTTGCAGGCAGAGAAATATTGTTAAAAAGGAAAATTGCATCTGTGCTGAACATGTACAGTTGTTTATCTTGTTATCACCCCCTAAACAGTACAGTGTAACTATGTTTATGTAGTATTTACACTTTATTCATTATTGTAAGTAATCTCAAGGTGATTTAAAGTATACAGGAGGGGGGATGTAGCCCAGTGGTACTTGCATAGTATGTGTGAGGTTCTCGGTTGGATCCTCAGCACTGCCACAACGAATAAAGTATGTAAGAGGCCATGTGGAGGCTAGATAAACTTCATCATTTTATCAAAGGGACTTGAGCAGGTGCACATTTTGGGATCTAAGTGAGATCCTGGAACCAATCCCCTATTGATAACCCTACAGGGTTAATAGCATTCCATATGTGCTTGTAGAGAATAAATAACTAAATGCCAATGGCAGTATGCCTTTGTTGGTTATACCTACCCCTCTGGCTTTGTTTGTGTTTATTTCCTTGGCAACAAAGAGGTAGCCAAGCACAGTATAGCAAACATGTAAATGCTTTTTAAGCTGAAAAAAGACCATCAACTCGGATTATTTGTATTATTCCAACCTGTTTAAAATGATTGCTTTCTATTGCCTGCATCTTAAGACTGCAGTAATATAGTTTGTCAACAAAGCAGCCATAATTAGAATCTTTCCTTTATTTCAGAAAACACTGGAAAGAGCAGCATGATAACATCCATTTATCTCCCTAAATGGTGTGGTGCCTAACAGACTTCAACCCTTAATGCAAGCTGAGAGATAACCAACACAGTTTTCCTTCATTATTATTATTTTTAATGATAGTGATTTTAGCCATGATGCTTGCTTTTCTTTTAACAATATGCTTGGCTTTGGGAATTACCATTGGAAATTTGGGCATGAAGAAATACTATCTTGAACTTTATTTATTTTTTTAGTGGGGTGTGCGGGGATGGATGTTTATTCTTCTGAGGCAAATACTACCATTGCTTCTCCCTGCTAAATCTTCCCTAGATCACTTAAATTAGTGAGATTTTAGGCTTTGTTACCTAATGTGGATCCTGTTGCCTTTGAAGAATTACGCGACTTCGTTCTTCTGACTTACTGGAGTGGTTCACATAGTAACCTGTGATGTCTTGGCTTGTCCAAAGGCACTGAATTGTGCTAGATCCCCCCATAGGTATGAATAGTTTATGCTTGTTGTCTGTTTCATTTTTTCTTTTTTAAAGACAAAGTGTCTCAGTCTGTAGGCCAAGCTGGCCTCGAAGTCATGGTGATCCCCCTGCCTTAGCCTCCTGAAGTGCTGGGATTACAGCCACAGACCACTGTGCCCAGTATAGTTATTACTCACTATGTTATTACTATTATCACTCACTTGTTCTGACAGTGCTGTGCTATAGTGTAGTAATATACATTGACGTGATGTAGCACGAATCTTAGAAGGTCTTATTAATAAAATCAAGTTTGAGCCAGGTATTGGGGTGAACGCTGAATGATCAGAGAAACAGAACAAGCCACAGCCACCTCACCTGGCCAACTTCTCAGCTGGTCTTGTTTCCTCAGACTGGAAGCTTCTGTGTCCTCCTCCCAATGGCTCTCAGCTGAACTGCTGCTCGAAAGCCTGAAAGCTTAACCAGCCAAATGCTTCTAGTTTCTAGTCTTCACACCTTATATATCTTTCCTTTCTACCATTACTCCCTGGGATTAAAGGCTTGCTTTCTGGGAGCTTTCTGGGATCAAAGTCGTGAGTCACCATGCTTGGCTGTGTCCTTGAACAGATGGATTTCTGCCTCTGGAATGCTAGGATTAAAGGCATGTGCTACCACTGCCTATCCTAAATATCTAGTGGCTTTTCTGTTCTCTGACCCCAGATAAGTTTATTAGGGTACACAATATTTTGGGGAACACAATACCACCACAACATGACATCAAGAATACACATTGATTCTCATTGCCACTGAAATCATGCCATTCCCTTTCTGCTTTCCCCCTTTTTACCTAATCAAGAGGCACAAGTTGAAGGAACTTAGAGCTCATTACTTCGCCATGTGTACTACTGTTACCTGAGTGACTGCTGCACTTCTATGAATCTGCTTATTTCCAGGTTTTTTTTTTTGTTGTTGTTGTTGTTGTTGTTACCTAGTTGTACTTGTCACTGCTTAGGTGGGTTCTCTCAAGTGTGAACACAATTTTCTCTGCCAAACTTGCGGAAGCCTTAGACTATGGTGCCAGGTCTAAATACTTTCTTTGCAAGTTCTCAGCCTTGATCCCAAGGCTCTCCCTAATCTGCCCTTTATCATGTGTTATCCAGGAAGCTCTCTGTCCTGTACCATGAGTTGGGCTCATATTCCTTCTGTTTTGGCCAGAGTATTCACATTTCTATCCTTAACATATGCTCTGGCTGGCTTCCTGGCATTGTGAAAGGCCATCTCAAGTCCTTTCCAGCAGTAATTTAATTCATCTCCCACAGTGTACTTTGCTGCATCTGTCTTCAGATGGCTACAGAGCCCTTCCTCAAATTCTTTCTGGGCACCTAGAACCTAGAATATAACATTCTTTATTGTACATTTTTCTAATAGTGTGCCTTACTTGTGTGTGTGTGTGTGTGTGTGTGTATGTGTGTGTGTACATGTGTATGTGTGCACAGATGCATGTATATGTGGGGATCAGAAGACAACTTTGATTGTCATCCTAAAAAAATGCTATTTAACTTTATAGAGACAGTATCTCTTATCAGCCTGAAAGCGCACCAATTAGTCCAGGCTAGCTGGCTACTGAGCTCCAAGGAGCTACCTTTCTTTGTTTTCCCAGTGTTGGGGTTATAAGCACACAATCCCACACTAAGCTCTTTTCTGGGGTTAAGAGGATTGAACTCAAGTCCCCATTCTTGCAAATCTTATAAATTGAGCCATCCTTCCTGCACTAGTATGGCTTATTTACCTCAACATTTTAAGCTCCATACAGAAGCTCTCCCCACCCCCATACATCGATGAATACCATAAGATTTCTTTGACTTAGCCAATTGATGGTGTGTGTTGCCTGTTTGCTTTGTGTTTTTGACCCATTAGATGTGATATTTGGATTCTCCTGTTGAAGGAATCCAGATCCCTGCCTTCATGAATCTTACATATTGGTTAAAGAAACAAATCTGAAATACTGGACATGAAGGAAACCGGGCTGGAATAAACTGGGTTTTAGGTGAGGTGGTGTCTTAGGATTTTTATTGCTGTGAAGAGACACCATGGCCGTGGCAACTCTTTTAAAGGAAAGCATTATTTGGGGCTGGCTTACAGTTCAGAGGTTTAGTCCATTATCATCATGGCAGGAAGCATGGCAACATGCAGGCAGACATGGGGCTGGAGAGTTAGCTGAGAGTTATATATTTGGATCCTCAGGCAACAGGAAGAGAGAGAGACACTGGGCCTGGCTTGAGCATCTGAAACCTCAAAGCCCACCCCTAGTGACATACTTCATCCAACAAGGCCACATCTCCTAATTGAGCCACTCTCTAGGAGCCTACCACCACAGATGGGCTTCAGGGCCCATGTGAGAAGTCATGTTCAAAAAAGTTCTATACTGGAAGTTTGGATGTAGAAAATGGAAATAGTACTGGGTGATTCTCTCTGCTGGGCATGTAGAGGGTAGAGTCATACCTGCCAAACAGCTCATATCCTTGATCTTTCTCAAGAGCTTAGCCAAAGATTTTGAAGGGCTATGGTTGCTGTGGAGTAGAGAGGAATTTGTCTTCCAGCTTTATGAGAGGAAATTTAGAGGCTGAGGAGATGGCTTAGTTGATAAACGAGCTTGACATGTTAACATGAGTACCTGAGTTCAAATCCCCAGAACTCAAGGAGGATAGATGGGCATGGTGGTGCACATCTGTATCAAAGAGATGGGAAAATCACTTAGGCTTGCTAGCCAGCAGTTCTAGGTGAGTTCTAGGGTATGTGAGAGACTATGTCTTAAGAAATAAGATAGAGGGCTGGAGAGATGGCACAGAAGTTAAGAGCACTGGCTGCTCTTCCAGAGGTTCTGAGTTCAATTCCCAGCAACCACATGGTGACTCACAACCATCTATGATGAGATCTGAAGGCATACATGCAGACAGAGCACTCATACATTAAAAAAAAAAAGAAGATGGAAAGTGATTGAGGGAGACATCTGATGTAAGCCTCTAGCCCCTACAGTGCACTTGTACACACATGCACACATATATCCACAAACGTGCACACACCTACACACAAAAATTAAAATTTAGGTACATAGAATTTTTACAGAATAGGTTAAGCATTTTGTAACTGAGTATTTCTGAAAACAGGAAAATAAAGTAAATCTACTCCTTAGGTGGGTGCTGCCAGAACCAAAACCAGAATCTGGTTTGGTGGTTTTGATGCAAGGCAGTCTTTTGTTGGAGGTCGTCCTTCCTTTCTCTCCCCCACCTCTCTCTCTCCCTCTCCCTCTTCCTGCCTCCCTCCCTCTCTACTTCCTTCCGTCTCTCCCTCCCTCCCTCCCTCCCTCCCTCCTTTCCCATTTTCCTTCCTTCCCTTCTTCCCCATCTTCCTTCCTTCCTTCCCTTCTTCCCCTCCCCTTCCCTCCCTCCAACTCCCCTCCCCTCCCTCCAACTCCCCTCCCCTCCCTCCAACTCCCCTCCCCTCCCCTCCTTTCCTTTCTTTCTAAAACCAATCTTTGAGCCAGCTTGCCCTATAATATCAATACCTGAGAAAGGCTAGAAAAGATAGCTTTCTGCCAGGAGGAACACTCAGATTAGCTTCTCTCTGAAGGGGTTTGCAGTCTAATTTGGGAAGCAAGAAGCATCACTCCAGAGTTATTCTGCACTTTCTCATACAGTGTGAGGTGCATCTGTGCTAACATTCATGCTGAGAGAATTGGCTCATTAATAAACAGGCCAATCCAGCTGAAAGTGTGGTAGGCAGTACCTATTCTGAGTGTAAAGAAGGACACAATGCAGAGCTTTTACATGAAAAAAGAAATGAAACCTAAAAGCCATTAACAATGAGCCCTCTCTTGATCCTTCCTTCCTTCCTTCCTTCCTTCCTTCCTTCCTTCCTTCCTTCCTTCCTTCCTTCCTTTTATAACTTGGAAAGTTTGAAAATTTAAGCCCTTAAATGTTTAATGACTTCAAAAATCCAACAGCAGTGTCTAAAAATTAGGAATGGATTCTCAAAGGAGAAGAACCAAGATGCTGGTAATGAAGAAAGTGAGTCATGTGATGTCACGGAGGACAGGCAGTTGCACTGGGGCTTAGGGCATTGCTGGGGGTTCCTCAGAGGGGCTGTGTACCCGAAAGACCCTTTTGGTGTGTGCTTCTCTGGGTACTGGACTGACCACTGCCCATCAAATTTCACTTAGATTTTTGCTTTAAATAACTCTGAGCTAATGTGAATGTGTTCCCTGCCTCGGATCTGCCTCCTCTAGCATATTTTCCTTAGAAATTGCCTGTTTGCCCAATGATGAGGTTGGGGATGTTATTCAATTCGGTCCCATTAAACTCCACATTTAACCCTTTTCCATTTATTCAGTAATTGCAACAGCTTCCCTAGGTATGTTAACTCCGCTTAGCAGTGAAAATAAGTTTCTGTGCATCACCCGTCTGTCTCAGGGTTATCTTTGTGTGTGTGTGTGTGTGTGTGTGTGTGTGTGTGTGTGTGTGTGTGTGTGTGTAACTGGGAAAGAAGCAGCAGCACTGAGCATATTGATCAGAAGACAGTGTGGGCGGGACTCTAGATTCAATTAAAGGAGCTCTGATAACCCCACTTGATTAGGTTCGCTGGCTTTTCTCTTCAACTGGAGAGACCATTCTAAGGTTGTTCTTTGCTTGGCAAGCGTACATCCCTCATCTGACTTGACTTTCTGGAAAAAGAAAACCCTCCTGTTTTAAAGTACACTAAATGTTGGGTTCACATATATTTTATAAATTACAAAATGAAATATTTTCCTTCTCTTGTGCCTTGGGAAAGAAAAAAAAATGCCTTTGTTTTTACCTGTGAGACAAAATTCTTGGGTATATAATGCATGTAAGTTCAAATATTGAGTATATTGGTTTCATTTTTCCCAAGCAAAATTGTATTTTGAGAGCCCATATGTCTTACTTTGCCTTGTAGTATCAAATCTCTATTTCATCTATTTATTTATTTTTGCAGTTATAGAGCAAATATTATTCACTGCATTTCTGAGAAGATTCAATAAAAATATAAGAAACATAAAAGAAATGTTCAGAGGCTGTGTATATTATTTTTACTTCATGGACTGAGTGTTGATCAGGTGAATGAAAAATCTGTCTTGGCCTTCTAGTAATGACCAAATCCAGGCAGCATCTATCGTTGTTTGGGTATTTGGATGTCTAACCTAAATCAATAGCCTATCTAGTTTACTGGGTGACAAGTATAGATAAAAATTATCATTGTTTTAACAGAGGACACTGCCTTATCACTGAAGAGAATATCTCCAGAGCCTTGCATCTTTTGCAGTCTGCAAACTGATCACAATTGGACAATGCCCAGGGACCCTTTAACATTCTAATTGTACCCTCATAGAATAAACATCACACTGCCTCATCTCACTGGGAGAAGAAATTGCATATTCCTCATTAATATGCTGATATCCCATTTCCTCCTGATCGAGTAGCAATATTTTTCTTCAGCCTTTTACAACGGAAAGTGAAATCAGCATTTGCGGTATAATTCCCTATATACATTTTCAGTTAATCGGATTTTGCTTCCATAAATGTGTGGTCCTGAGTGGAAGATGCGTGTGCAGGCACCATCATCGAGGGCCGTGGAATTCCCACGCAGTGGTGGGGCCTGCTGCATTCTCTAGGCCCTTCCTTTCTGCTTTGCTGCCTGTCTTTTTTTTTTTTTTAAATCATGGGGATGGCTGGGAAATGCACCCTGGTTACTGATAGCATCTGGGTTCTTCAGTTCGAATCCAGTGTGATATCACTTAAAAAATGATTTAGAAAATGGAACGTGCTTACAAAGCATGGGACCGGGGGGTGGGGCGGCAAATCAGAAATTAAAAGAATGTACAGTGCTGAAAGAGTCCCTTAAAGTCCCCATGATGTTTTTCTAGGGGACATGTGTTTATATTGGACACAAGGATGGCTGTCCGCAGAGTTTATTTGGTGGCCAGGTGACTTACTAATGCCTCTTCAGCAGGAGCTAGTGATCTCCATAGAGTACATGGCATGAGATGTCTTTCTAGGGCACCAAATAGTAGCAGAGGATTTGGTGCTTCGTGACTCTGCTTTTTAAAGTTTCCGTCCCAAAGCTGTATACATAGGCTATGTGCTATGTGCGGTTTCAGGCACCGTTGTGAACATACCCTCGATTGTCAAGCTGTGCCCTTCCGATTAGCCTGTCTAGACTAAAAGGGACTGCAGCTCTCACTTGGGAAAAACAGTGTCACAAAGACCAGCCTATTTCCAACCAAGTTTTATGTAAGCCCAACTGTTAATTATAGAACTGCTGTGGGGTTCCCCTCCCGTTCGCTCCTTTCAAATCAATATCAAATTAAAGCTAAGCAAGTGGAATTGCCAAGGCAACAGCTGGCATATAGTCTTTCAAGTGAAACGCCGTACCGAGAGGAGAAGGAGTTACCTGGATTGTTGAACTGAGTGCCTAAAAAAGCTGCATTTTGTAAGATAGGCATCCTGAACCTGCAGGGTGTGGTGGGAAAGATCCTGCCTTTCAGTATGGACACTCGTCCCTTTGAAGGTGTATTCTTTCTGTGCCTTTGGAATGCCCGACAAGTGTTGGGCCCTGTGCCCTGGTGTAGGGATGCTGCAGAGTAAGGAAGTTGGTCCTCATCACAGCAGGAAGATGTTTCTGGCTGACAGCTGGCAAGTCAACAGTAGTGAGACCCGAAGTTGCAGTTTGGAATCTGTCAGCTGTTAGTTGCTGTAGGTACCCACCCATCTACCTAACGAGACAGGTGTATATATACACAAGTTCTGAAGTGGTTTGTGTATGGAAAGTGGTGTGGGTGTTCAAGGTTAGATGATTTCTAGGCCAAAAGGCAAGCTGAGATACTTTTTCCTTTAAGGATTCTGTTAAGGCACCTTGGCTTTAAGTATCCTTAATAAGTGGTAACTTAGAATTCAATGTATTTTTCTGATGTTGGCAATAGGGAATATCATAATTAAAATCATTCAGTCATTTGGAAAACATCATTTGAGGGTTTTCTTTTCATAGAATGTAGAGATGCAAAGAAGACATCCTCATGAGGAGTGTCTAGCCCAACAAGAGGACAAGAGCTATATTAATACAGTTGCTCCTGTCTATAACACACTCCACTAAAGGTGTCAGGTACTGAATGAATGAATGTCCGAGAGCATAAGGCATTCCTTCTGGGTCTTCTAGGATAAGTCCCTTTCTGGTGGGAGTGTTTGTGGAGACCCCCTTGGCATGTAGACGAGTGTCTATGTATACCACAGAGGTGGGGTACATTCTCCATATGGCTCATGTACAGTAGTCACCAAGAGATGGGCTGCCCTGGGCATGAGCCTCTTTAGCCTACACGTGGGACTGTGGAGAGAAGTTTCACCTCACCTCAAGGCTGGCCACGACTCATTCAAAGAACATGTATGAGTACTTGGTAAGTGGCACTGTCCTGTCTGCGGTGGTTCCTTTATGGCAATGATAAATATGGGAAGGCTAGAACTCTTGATTGCGCACTAGAAACACTTTCTGTTGCAAAGTCAAATGTTTTGTGGCTTTTGGGTGAGATTTTAATTTTTGTGATTAAACTTTTTGGGAGTGGTAGCACATATTTTAGAAGCATTACTTATGCACATATAATTATCTTGCTAATGTGAAAATAAAGGTAGAACAATTAAATACTATAATTCAGACTTTTCATTAATGGGGGTTGGATTTCCCAACCCCTATGTGATTTTTTTTCTAGTTAATTTTATTTAATTAAAGACTGCGTCTTCTTAAATGCTTAATTTCCCTTAGCACCAGAGAAGTATAGCCAGGCTCTCAATACGTTTGTCCTGCTTAAATGTGAAAAATCCTATACTACCACCCAGTGCATTTTTATTTTTGAAAATATGGTGAGTTATAAATTTTAGGGAGAGTGCTATCAAAGGGGATCATTTCCTCTAGTCCGTCGGTTATCAGTAATACGCAGGTTGAGGAGGATCAGATTCAGTGGCGATCTAAACACCATGGGAAGAGAACGGATGTCGCAGTTCTTGGCTGGTATGGTACCTGCTCATGCTGTGTAGTGTCTGGGTCCGCTAGGCTTTCTCAGTGTGTTGTCTCCTCATCACGTTAAGATGGCTGTTACACTTCTTTTTTCTTTTTTTTTTTTTTCAGTGATTAACAGAAGATTTATTTATGCAAGAATAGAGTCATCCTTGCCAAACTTAACAGGACATCTTTAAAGTTCGGTTCAATTTTCCTTCCTGGATAAGTCTTTCTTTTCTGTCCCTGTCTGTTTTGAAAATATAATACCAGAAGATGAGGGGCCCAAATGCCACCACAGCCCCTAAAAGTGAGTTCTTTAGAGTGGGTCTGAAACTAGGATAAACATTTGTTGATTTTGCATAGGCCCAACAAATCAAGGCAGGGTCATCGATGTGTGATGTGCATTTGGGGTTGTTGTACTAAAGCAGATATTCCCGTTTAAGCCAGACCTTTAAGCTCAAACGCTCGACCTGTGCCTTTCAGATCTCCAGAGACACGAGGGTACTGGGGCTGTTATACTTCTGGTATTGCCTCTGCATTCTGGGAGTGGTGAAGCAGAAGGTCAAAGACGCGTATGTCTCTCTGCTCTGCGCTTGCCCTAACACTTTTTAACCCACATCACTGGCCAAGAATATTTTGTAAGAGATAAGAAAAAGATAGTTGGCAGTCAACTCCAGGGTCTGCTGTAACATTTGAAGACTTTCCAGTAAGCCTGTGAGAGTGTTTGCCACATCAGCTTTGAGATGATCAATGAACATTTCATCCAGTGAGAAGACGACTCAAAAATAAAATAAAACCAAAGTAGACACTTGCATTTGCCCTTAATAACTGGGAGAAAATAGCCTACAGAAGAAATTTCTTAGTATTTCTAAATGTAGGATGCATTCTGACATAGTTAGAAATGATTCAGTTGTAGGAGATGAGGTGAATTTGTGGTCTAAATTTTTATTTCGAAAGAAAGAGAAGAAAATGAAGTAGCACTTTGTTATATGCTTGCTTTTTTTTTTTGTATGTACCTAAAATACACATTATAGATGCTCACAAAGCCAGAGAGAACCATGGATTCTAGGTGATTGTTTTTCTAGTGGTGATGGTAGTTAAGACATACAGGTCTGCAGTATGTCACTGTTTCTAGTATCAAGTGCACTAGTTAGCACACTCTTGCTTTTGTTTGCGTTTGCTTTTGTTTCTGAGTCAGGGTCTCACTTCACAGGACACACTGATCTCAAGCTTGAGCGCATCCTGCCTCAGCCTCCTGAGTGTTGGGATTACATATACACATGAGACTAACACAATATATTTTAGTGGTATTTTTACTTTGTTGTATTTAAAAATACTTTTTATCTTTTATTCTGCTTCATGGAGTTAATCTGATTTATTCTTTTCCTTAAACAGTTTTTTATTTTTGAAATTGTGTCATTTTCCCTTCCCTTTCCTCCCTCCAAACATTCCCACATACCCACCCCTTGCTCTCTTTCAAATGTATGGTCTCTTTTTCCTTGATTGTTGATTTATCTCTCTCTATATATCCATATATCTCAACATTCCTAAATGCATAAATACAACCTGCTCAGTCTGTCTCATGTTACTTATACATATGTGCTTTCAAGGCGGACCATTTGGTATTGAATAACTAGTTGGTGTGCTCTTCCTGGGGAAGGCGATTTCCCCTGCTCTCAGCATTCTGCAGTGGCCTGCAGTTCTTTGTTTAAGGTTGAGGTCTCCTGACCTTTTCCCTTTCCACATTAGCATGTCTAGTGGCCTCATCCCAGGCTATGAATAGGTAGCCATTTGGTGAGATTTCATGGGTGTCCCTTCTGATATTTCTTGGAGATGCAGTCTCACAACAAATCCCCTATTCCTCTGGCTCTTGCAATTGTTCTCTCTTCTAAAATCACCCCTGAACCTTAGGTGTGGGAATTGTGTTATAGATGTATCCATTGGGACTGGGCTCCACAACTCTGCTTTTTAGTCAGTTGTGGGTTTTTTTGTTTTGTTTTGTTTTGTAAGTCTATCACAAAGAGAAGCTTCCTTGCTGAAGGTGTGAAAATGACACTTAGCTGTGGACATGAGGACACATTTAGAATGTAGTTCAGGATGATGTTGTTTAGTAAAGCAGTGGTTTTAGGTTCTCCTCCAAGATCCATGACTTGGATAGCCCTGAGTGTTGGCTAGGTTTCTGCACTAGGCATGGCTTTCCTCCTGTCAAGAAGATCTTAAGTTCAATCAGACATTATTAGCATGTGTTATGGACCAAGCATTCCTCTAGATTCTGGATATAAAGTAGTGAAAACGAGAACTCTACACTCAGAATATCCACTCTAGAGCACTAGCTGTGGTTCTATACTCTGATCACTGGGATTATTTACATAAAAATACAGTTTGCATTATTCTTACTCCCTGTCCAATTTACTTTTCTGTCTTTGAGAGTTCTGTGGTCTGTACATTGCACATAATAATTAAGCAATAGTCTTCAATTTCTCATGCAAAACATAGACAATCAAAATTTTGGGAGAGCAAAGACTTCTCTTCAAGAGTCTGTCACATCATTTGATTTTAAGCTCTTTATTTCACATTTCCATCATCTAAAGTCCCATAATTACAGAGTCCTTTTCTTTTCTAATTAAATATTATAATACAGTGAAGGATTTTCGTTTACTTAGGTACTTCTTAATATGCTCAAGAGCTCTTAATATGCTACACTTAGGGCATGTAAGGAGCTTAGTGTAAAGTCAAAGGGGTGGTGTCATTTTAAAAGAGCTATAGCCTAGTAATTAGAACGCTGAGCATGCTGGATGCTTTTTATTGCTTCCATCTGTTTAAAGATAATGAAAAGAAGAAATTAAGAACAAGTCTATGTGGCGACCATAGATGATTTAGCTACAGAATGTGCTGTAAAAAGAAAAAAAGGGGTGCTTCAATAGAGATATTTATTTAGTTGTGGAATATTTGATGATTTTGATGTTTCTTTGCTGAATTCTCTCTATTGTATTCTCATGCGTGTACTGTGTGCTCTTGTGTATGCTCTGTGCACATGTTTTAGTACCTCAAGAGTAAGTCGTAATAGAAACAGTCCTGTCAAAGTATTCTGTTCATGGAAGTCAGACAGGTTCAGAATAATCCGTATTTCTTTTTTCCCTCAGGACTTAACCTCATGCCTCGATTTCTCAGCAACTGAACAGGACAGATTAGAATTCCTGTCACCAAAAAGCTTGAAATCTAGAATTTGATTTTGAGATAGGCTCTTAATTCATAGGACACACTGATCTCAAACTTGAGATTATTTTGCTTCTGTAGCTGAAGTTTTCCTGTGTCCCACCTGGCCCATGGTCAGGACAAATCTCTCTCACTCACCAGTCCTGCAGCTGCTTGGACCCAAGTAAACACACAGAGGCTTATATTAATTAAAACTGCTCGGCCATTAGCTCAGGCCTACCACTGACTAGCTCTTACATTTAAACTAGCCCATAATTTTTATTTATGTTTAGCCACATGGCTTGGTACCTTTTCTCAGTCCTGCCTTCACATCTTGCTTCCTCTGTGTCTGGCTGGCAACTCTTGACTCAGCCTTCCTATGCCCTCCATTCTCCTCTCTGCTTATCCTGCCTATACCATACTTCCTGTGTGGCTACTGGCCAATCAGCATTTTATTTATCAACCAAATCAGAGCAACACACATTCACAGCATACAGAAAGACATCCCCAGCATGCCTCAGCATCCTGAGTGTTGGAATTATAGACATGCACCAGCACATGAGGTTAACATGTTATAATTCTTTATGGTCACCTAATTAATATGTATCAGGCACTTCTCTAGACTCTGACTATAAAATAGTGACAATGGGAGCTCTGCACTCAGAATATGCACTCTAGAACATCAACTGTGTTCTTCATAATAAGATCACTGGGATTATTTACAGAAAAATAGAATTTGGATATATGGTCTATCATGGCAGCAGAGGTGTGGCATCCATAGCATGATACCTACTCATAAAGAGTCAAGAACCAGAGAGAGGTGTATGTTGGTGCTCAGCTTGCTTTTTCTGTTTTTCTTTTTAAAGGACTTTGTGAATGCGTATGTGTCTGTGTATGTGTAGTCACACATGTGCACATGCTCATGAAGGCCAGAAGAGGGCATCAGATCACCTGGAGCTGAAGTTCTAGGTGGTTGTGAGCTGCCAGATGTGGTTGCTGGTAATCAAACTCTGTTTTTCTGCAAGAGCAGCAAGTGCTTGTAAATGCTGATTTGTCATTCCAGCTCCTGTTTCCTCTTCTTCTCCTCTTCCTCCTCTTTCTCTCTCCTCCTCCTCTTCCTCCTCTTCTCCCCCCCCTCTGTTTTTCATTCTTGGTTGTTCATTCATGGGATGGTCCTGTCCATAGTCAGGTTGGGTCTTTTCTGCTCATTTAGCGTCCTCTGGAATCACCCTCACAGAAACACCCAGACGTGGGTGACCTAGGTGATGATGAATCCAGTCAAATTGATAATGAGAATGAACCACCATAGGAGGCATCTAAACCCATGAGACCGGATGAGTTTATGAAGGTCGTGTGATTGTACATGGAGAAGAACAAGGTGGAAGGTGAGGCTTGTTCAGAATTACAGAGGAAACCAAGAACCCAAAGTAAAAACAGGTGAACATGGAATTCAGGAAAGGAATACAAACTTTAATTATCAGTATGTATAAAAAATGAAAAGATGCAGTTGAGAATTTTGTTACAGAGCTAGAAACTGTAAAAACAAAAGGCATTGTTACAGTCAGAAATGGAAATAACAAAAATACAGCCCTGAAAGGATAGTTTGGAAAATAAGTCACTTGAAAAGAGAATAACTTAGCTGGAAGATAAGTCAGCCACTTTTTTCCTGAGTGTAGAACAGAGCTGAAGATCTCTGTTTGTCCATCCGTCCGTCCGTTCGTCCATCCATCCATCCATCCATCCTTCAGATAAGGTAGGAGTGCTTAACAATCATGTTGGAGTCCAAATGAAGAGAAAGGGGAAAATAGAACAGAAGCAATATTTGAAGAGATAGTAGCTGAGAAATTTTTCAAAACTCAGAAAATAGGAATAGAATATATATATATATATATATATACATACATACATACACACATACATATATATATATACATACATACATACACACACACACATATATATGTATATATATATATATATATATATATATATATAGAGAGAGAGAGAGAGAGAGAGAGAGAGAGAGGGAGAGAGAGTTTCTAAAGAAGTTTTGTGGAAAAGGGAAGAAATGAGATAATAGCTTGTGAGACCACCTGTGGAAAAACAAGTTTTTTCTTCTCTTGCCGATGCTAGACATGCTATACACTGTAGGAAAAGTGCTGGAGCCATCCGAAATAGGAGTGGTGAGAACATTTGCTTGTCCTGCTTCATATTCTTTGGTTTTCTTGCCTGCTCAATGTCTTCATTTGTCTCTTAGAAGCATGCTGTCAAGGTTGGCATGGCCTTTCCTAGGCAACATTAGCTGGTATCTAGTGGCAAGGATAATGGTAACATTCCGCTTAAATGCCCTGGGATCTCTATTTAGCTCTAAATTATGTAATTAATGAGGAAATTATACCTACTAGTAAGAATGTGATTCCTTAGAAGGGTACTATTATTTAGATAGAGCCTCAAATATGTACCCCAGACTGGCCTATGGAACTCACTCCATACTGCCCTCAAACTTGAGGCAATCCCTCTACCTCTGTGTATCAGGTTCTGGGGTTATAGTTACATGCTACCAGGCCCAGGAAGAATACTATTTTAAGTTGTACTCCTCACCTTCACTGATTTGTTCTGTTACTTGTACCTTTAAACAACAGTTCTCTTCTATACTTTCTTTAGTAATCCTTCTGACTCCACCCCACCCCCAGTCCGCCCCACCCCACCCCCAGAGAGCTATTAAATACGGATAAACCTGCTTGGTGCTTACAGAGATGTCTCTAGTGCCAGCATTTAGCTACAGAGTCATTGCTAAGAGAGCCACCTTGGGAGGCAGACTACGGGAGGTTTAAAATCACATTTTAATCTTCACTGATGGGATATGGAATTTATTTAGCCTCTCGGAGCTGCAGTTCCCTTACTGGTGAAATGTGGCATGGGCTCTTAGCACCTACAGGATAGTGCAGTTAGGTGTGTTCGTGTTTCCGTTGCTGTAAGAAAATGCATGAGAAAAACGACTTGATGGAGGTTTCAGTCTGTGGTTGCTTAGCCGTGTTGTTTCTAGTTCATAGCACAGAACATCGTCGCAGGGAACATGCGTTAGAGCAAAGCTGACACTCCGTGGTGGCCTGGAGTGAGGGAGAGGGAAGAAGGGAGGAGGAAGAAGGGTTAGATAAACTTTCAAAGGCACTCATCTAGTGGTCTATTTCCTCCAACTAGGCCTAATAATCCACTTAGCTGTGGGCTTATCAATTGATTGATGCACTAATAAAATTAGTGGCCTAATGTGTCATTCACCTCTTAGTGGAGCTGCCAGCTATGGACCAAGTCTTTAATACATGGAGCTTTTAGAGGAACCTTTCTATTCTTAAAAAAAAAAGTGTGTGTATATGTGTGTGTGTGTGTGTGTCTGTCTCTGTATGTCTGTGTGTCTGTGTGTGGATATATGCACGTGAGTGTAGTACCCATGGAGACTAGATGAGGGCATCAGGTCTCCTGTAGCTGGAGTTACATGCAGTTGGGAGCTGCTGGATGTGGATGCTGGAAACAGAACTTGGTCCCTCTAAGAGCAGTACCTGCTCCAAACTGCTGATCTATTTCTACATAGTGGTGGGTAAATGGGGACCTTTCATATCTGAACCATAAGAAATACTGGAACTAGAAAATAGGCTCCATGTTGAGAGCCCTTGTTGCTCTTGCAGAGGACCCCTGTTGTACTCCCAGAACCCACCTGTCCACTCTCAACCCATTTGTAACTCCAGTCCTGGGGGATCCAACACATTTCCTGACCTCTGCATGCACCAGGCAAATATGTAGCACATAAACATGCAGACAGGCGAAACACACACATAAAACACACAAATCAGGTCTTTAAAAACATTTAAAAGAAGTAGGGAGTCAACACATGTTCCTAGCATAGCATTTTGCACAAAGAAAATATTCTATAAAAGTTTCTTCCCGCTCTCTCTGGTAGAAGAGTAATTTTTACATTGTGTGTTAGATTCCCATTAGGGATTTAAATACTAGTCCTGGGCTTCTGCTGCATGGAATTCTCTTTTAATTTTTCTAGGATCAGGTCCCCAGACTATTAGCAACATGGCAGGTCTAGTTTGTCATTGAGATTACAGTGGTGATTTTAACTCAATCGTTTAACATCCTACCCTCCTGCATCTCTGAACTTGTTTTAAAGTTGCCAAGACTGTGTTTACAAATGTCCTTTGGATGGAGCCTTCCAAACTTGACCACACTTTTATTGTGGATGACTCTGAAGTGTGTGTGTGATGGTGCTGATGTTTACACAGCCCTGGACAGCTGAGAGAAAAGTGTATCACTCTTTTTAAAATGTCATAGCTGATCATCTGTGTTTGCTGTATGATCCCTTCCTATATGGAATCTCCAGTGTGGGAGAGATTGCACAAATCACACCAAATGAATTGTGAGGTATGCCAAAAACAAAATGGAATATTCATTCCCGCGCATTTGATTTTCACGTGACTTAAAATGCATAGCCTTTTGGGACTGTTGTCATGTCATTGGCTGCAGTGTGGCAAGGCAAGCTAATTTAGTAGAGAAATTGGCTGGAGTGTCTCATCTAATAGAAATAAACACGAAACCACTTTAGTGACTCTTCTTTTCAAGGGCTGCTGTTTTTCCATAAAATTTACAAGCTCCTAGATTGATGCAGAAGTCCCTATAACTCATGTGGCTCTGACTTTATAATTTTCAATAGTATTCCCCCCATAAATTAACAGCACGGAGAAAATGTGAGGCCATGTGCAAACCACAGCTTGGGAATGAAATTTCAGAATAAGCCTTGGACAGAGCTGGTAACAGGGCCAGGACTAAATTTTGAACGTTTATAAGGACACGCAGCAAAAGCTAGTGTGAGCTAAGGGTTTGGTTGTATGCAGGATAGCTCACCAGGGCTTGTGGGAAGGAGGCTGTATGTAGGGTGAGAGCAGCAAACACAGATGTGTATATCCAGATGTCAGGCAGCAGAGTCAGAGGGCAAGGGCCAGAACTTTGTTTTGGGCTTCAGGGAAGGGTATGTTCTGGGGCTATGAAAACATGAGGACTCGGGAGGTTTGTTTGGCGCGTATGTTTTTGCTTATCTTGTATTCAGAGCACCCAGGTTTTGTATGCTGGGTTCTATCCCATGGTTGAGGCATGATAAAAGGCTAAGGAATGATGAAAGAAGGTCTTTGATTTATTCCTTGTTCTTTCTTCAGATGACTTAGCCTTCATCCCCAATTCACTGCTTCGTTGGGGAAGACATTTGACCCCCCACAGCAATGGGCTCCATGTGTTTAGACTAAACTGATTACGCATTGAAAATGCTTGAAAGCCTCATGTCTATACTGAGTAGCCTCAACTCTTCCCTTATCATTCCCTAAATAATCCAGTATAAACATTGTCTAGATAGCATGTACTCCACTGTATTCGGTGTTATAAGAAATCCAGAGTTGAGCACGGAGAACATTTTTGGCATAGCTGGTAAAAGGGGGCCCAGATGAGTGAACGTTTATAATGAAGTACCACAGAGTCTAGAGTGAGAATCAGTGTTGGGCTGTGTGTGCGTGTTTGTATCAGGATAACTAGCGGGGAAGGTGGTGTGTATGTTCTATGCAAATACCACATTGATTTATATAAAGGACTTCAGTGCATTTGCTTGCCCTGTGGGGGATCCCGGAACCGACCCCCCACAGACCTAGAAGGACTATAAGGGTTTACATGGTATCTGGCTCCCTGAGGGGATCAGCTTTTGTTTTCGTTTTGAATTCTGTTTCATGAGATCCAGTCTGATTTGAGCTGTGTGATGATCTCTGATTCTCCCATTTCTATTGGCCCTTGTCCTCTCCTCGTCTCGCATCTTTTGTGACCTCTACCGAACCCCCAAGTGCTTCATGGTAGCAGTATCTAAGTGACTCCCTGACCCCCAACTATAAGTTCTGAGCTGTGGTTTAACTCCCTGTTTCTTCCTTGTTGCTCAGTTCATACCTCACTGCTGACTACTGCATGTGATGTCATCGATCACTTTGCTCCATACCTCAGTCCTTGGAATGGACCCGCTGTGACTAATAGTGCCAAAAAGAATGGATCAATCAATCAATCGATCGATTGACTGATCTATCTGTCTGTCTGTCTGTATTTCTTTTCTTTTTTCCTTCCTTCCTTTCTTTCCTTTCCTTCCTTCTTTCCCTCCATCTTTCCTTCCCTCCCCATCTCCCTCTCTTTCTCTTTCTTTCTCTCTCTCTTTCTTTCTTTCTTTCTTTCTTTCTTTCTTTCTTTCTTTCTTTCTTTCTTTCTTTCTTTCTTTTTTTGACAATTGTATTTGCTATTGATGCTCTCAAAATGGAACTCCTTTTCACTTACTCATCACAAATTAAACGCCTTAAGGGCCAGCTCCATCCTTTGTCAAACAGTGAGATGAATTTGAAAAGAATCACATCACAACTGGTGATTTACTTTTTAACTCATGCTTTGAATCTTGCACTGCATATTTTATTAAATCCTTTCCTGATTGCCAAATATTAAGGGAACTCTTCCCCTGGAATGCCACGGAGGAAGTGACCCCATGGGACCAGAGACTTGGCCCATGGCTCTATAACACAGCCAGACCACAGGTTGCAATCAAGTTTGTGATTTAAGGAATTGCAAATAAGGAATTAGAATTCTAAATTCTACATTTGGCATGGCATTCTTCACTTAGGCAAAAATATCCATGGTCAGAAAACTTCATGTAATAGTTATCTCCAATTTTTAGTGGAGTTTTGTACAGAATTTTTCTTTGAGAAAGTCTTGCTTGCAAACTTCTTGAGTGTTAGTATTTCTTCTGATTAATTATCAGTGGACACGTTTCGGTCTCCTTGCTTGAAGCAAGTATGCAAGCTGTGTGTAACTTCATCTCCCAGATTATCTCACTGCCTTCTTAGAACGGGTTAGGAGTAGGGCTTTTGTGCCTGGGTTAGTAACTTGTGCCCATGTGATCAGTCTTCATTATCAACTTGATAGGGTACGGAGTCATCTAAGAGTTCCATCTCTGGGTTCATCTGTGTGGCAGTTTCTAGAGAGGTTTACCTGGTGGGAGAAGTCCTTCTGTGAATGTAGGCATGGAATACAATGCCCATGGAAGAAAGCACTGGAGGGATTATGGGGAGATGCTGTGCTAGAGGATGTGTTCCAGCATCAAAGAGCCTTAGCCCCAAAGTGAAATTCCTCTGCAAAGGCAGGATCTTGTTCTGGGTTAAACGTGGACACTAATAACACTGATCCCAAGGTACTATGAAGTCTAAATGTTAATTCATGCCAAACACTTAACACAGAGTATGGTAATGGGTAAATATCAAAGTGTTTATTATGTGGTTTTATAATTTTGTTTAAGGGAATGCACAGGATATCAGATTTGCTGTTTGAGGGAAACTCTGTAAAATACAATTTGGTCTTTAAATTTTATTTTTTATTTTATGTGTATGAGTATTTGTCTGCACATGCATAGTGTACCATGTGCAAGCCTGGTACCCTCAGAGGCCAAAGGAGAGCACCAGATCCTCTGGGGCTAGAGTTATAGATGGCTGTGAGCTGCCATGTGGATTCTGGGAGTGGGACCCAGTCCTTTGAAGAGCAGTAAGTGCTCCTAACTGCTGAGCCATCTCTCCAGACCTCACATATAGTTTGTTTCATAATTAAAGATGGTGCCCAGAATCTGGAGGAAGACTGAATCTGGTTGACACATTGCTTGATGGCTGGGAACAATGAAACTTAACAGAGCATCCGGGCTGGAGTGGAGGATCCAGGGCTAGAGAAATCTAAGTGGTACCCTAACTTACAGAGGAAAACAAAACCACATCCATCACAAACAGACACCCCTACATAGACACCGCTCCAAAAACACACATCCATCACAAAGAAACAGACATACACACATGCATGTGCACACACACACACACACACACACACACACACACTCCACACCAAAAAAATTAATAGCCCTCAAGAAATGTCCAGAACTCGAAGAAGGAGGAGTTTAGTAACAGTGAAAACACAGCATCCACAATGCATGTTCCTCGTTCTAACCCCCAGGCTAGTGTGTGAGTAACAATTCCACTGGAGACAGACCATTGAACAGCCCGAGATGCACTGCATCTGTGATGTCTTAGACTTTGATTTCAGGGAAGCCAGTCTTAGAGAGACACAAGTTACCCTTCTGCCTTCTCAGAATGTCTGGCTGGGAGGCTACCTGATAACTCAACAAGGGAGGGCTTTAGGTCATTGGGGGATTGTGGAACCCTGGCCCCTCCCTGTTCTTTGCTTCCTGCTGACCATTGACTGGGTGGTTTTATTCTGCCAGATGCTCCTTTACAGGATATGTTGCCTATCACCAGCCCCAAGCCAGTGGAGCCAGTTGATCCTGGACTGTTCTCTAGAAAACTGAGGCAAAATGATTGTCACAGCTGTTTTCTCACGTGACGGGAAAGGTGAATAACACAGGCTTCTTGGTTAAAGCATGCCTAGAGCTGTTTGGAGATGATCAGACTTGGGGATGGTGGCTGTGGGAGGGGGTCATGTGGGGGCGACCTACTAGAAATGGAACATTGTTGCAGCCGTGTGTGTGTGTGTGTGTGTGTGTGTGTGTGTGTGTGTGTGTGTGTGCTCCCCTGGACTCAGCAGATGAAGGGCAAGGCAAGCAGAACAGAGTGGAGGCTGCCTAGCATCTGGGAAGGGTGAGATGCGCACAAATCGGAGTCTTAGCTGGAGTGGATATTTGCAGTGCAGCTCTTTGGTCCTTCCCCAATGAAGAGGAACCTTCTGGGGACCTGTGAACAAGGGGAACTGTTTCTAGGATGAGAGAGTTAACAGTGGAAGGCGCAGAAGGAGAAATTTGGCTTTTGACTTGGGTCACTCGATTCGACATTTGAAAGGTGCCATTTGATTTGAGCCTTGAATGAAGAAAGGGATTATGCCAGGAGAAACTGGGACGGAGTTGATCTTCCAGGTGCCAGCCTGGATGTCAGTTCAGCATTGAGGGAGTGGGTAAGGGAATGAGTGTTGAGTCCAGGAAGCCAGGTTGCCGAGGGGCTGGCCAGGGATTCCTAATGCCATTGCTCAAGGTTTGGTGGCTTACGCTGCAGAACTGGGGGTGAATCCCAGGGAAGGTGTGATAATTAACCTCCTGTACTACGTGAGTCTATTATAGAGTGTGGCAGTCTCATGTGTCCTCATCTTATTTAACAGGAAATAACGTTCCAAGGTTGAATAGAAATGACTCTTGTAGTTGCTGATATTCTGGGTTAGTCGTAGCTCTTTTTCCCTTTGGTCATGCATAGGTCTGAGTTTTAAGGAACATAATTCAAATGCTATTTATCATATTCAGGATAATTTTCCGCAATTTTTTTTTACATCTAATCTTTGATTTACTTTTCTCATGGGTAGATCATTTGGTCCATAGTTTCTTATAACTCAGGATTTTGAAAGCCATTTAACTATGTTACCTGATAAGCATGGACTGTATTCTCATGTTTTAGATAAAAATATGTTAGTCTACATGGCAATTTTGTCTGGAGAATTTCTCTGAATAGATAATTTTAGTTGATGGCAGATAGGCGACTATTAGGAAGAGATCTTCATTTCATTGAGGGTTCCAGCCTCACGTCTCATGGCTGTTTTGCACTAACTCCCTTATAAAGACTAGGACAGTGCATACTCTAAAGACAGCAGAGAGCTGATGTTACATGGTTAATGAGAAGAAGGGAATAGTTTTACTTTTTGCTATTTTGTAATTAAGTCAGTGAGATAAAGATGGTACTTGAGAGCTTTTTAGGAAATTAAAACACTATTCTTACACTGTAGCTTGCCTGGAATGTTCTCCATTTGTTCTTGAAGCATTGATTAATAGTGTTCCCTTCCACTGAAAAGTGTGTTGATTTGCAAAGAAATTATTTTTTTTCACTTTACCCATACACAGGTCTACACCCTTGATGCAACTTCTTTTACTTCCTGTGTTGCTGTTTAATCTTTGAGCAGATGTATTTTTATAAATTTGTGATCATAGTAGTCTCTCTTGCTTGGTGCTTAAAATGTTTTTTACATCATTGCATGGTTTTTGTATTTTCAGTTGCTGCTGTATTCATTAGGAATGCATTCAGCTAAAACCCGACAATAATGGCTTCAACTGTAAGGAATTTACCTGTTGCCCTTAACCAGAAATCTTGAACCAGCTGTCTTGGGCTGGTGGACTGTTTCTCACAGGAGACCTTGTGTGCCCTTTCCACCACCCTTGATCACCTTTTTATCTCCCTGGTGGACTTCTGGGCCTTTCCTCTGTATTCCAATAGGAAGGCAAAGGAGGGGTGAAGGCAAAAGGTCCCTTGTCAGCTCAGTCTGCCCTTTTGTACAAAAATGTTCCCAAGACTCAAGTAGTAACTTTCCTGAGCATTCCACCGGTGAGAACCGAGTCCCACGTTTACTCCTCTCTGTCAGAAAGGCAGTGTTAGTGTGTTGGAGAAGGAAGAAGGTGTGTAAATGGGTTTTGGGTAGGTGTTCATTGTGTCTATAAAATACGGGTTTGTTTGCTATAGAAGTAAGGTCTTAGCCTCTTTCTTTGAAGGATTAACCTCTGGCATACCACAGAAGTATAACATTTTAACATCATAATATTCTAACAGTTCTTATAGCGTTCATAGCTGAGAGAGAACTGTGAGAAGTTAAACTGAGCTCCATCCAGCAAGAAGCAGTGACCTCACACAGTCCGAGTTAATTTTTCCCTTAATTTAATCCTGAAAATGAAGCTAATTGATTCACCAACTGTTTCAAGAATGTGTGTTCCGTTAACCTAGATTGTGTTAAGAACATCCAACTCTTTAAGGTATTTGTGTGATTAAAATTTGGAAAAAGTGCTGTTTGGGTTATACAGACACCTTGTCAAACATCTTACATTGGCAAGCTTTAATCCCTCCCATTTTTAGCACAGTTGCATACTGACCAAAATATGCACAGATATTCTAATTATTTCACGTAGTGCATGATATGTAACACCTGGGCTGCTCTGAGTCCAAATCATGTTCAACAAATGAGAACATGAAATAAAAACGACTGACTTTCACACGTGTACATGAGTTTTGGTGTGTGAGGCTTGCCCTAATCAAATTGCATCCATGCACAGCCTCCCTCACTCCCAAGGAAAATCTTCCCCAAAGTACTGAGAGCAGGGAATAGTGCCGTTGCTTTGTGAGTTGAAAGGTTTATTAAATGATGTCCCCTTCCTTCCCCCCCTTAGGCCTTAGCCAATTTTTATTCTCCCTCCATTTCCCATGGGCAGTTACTTTAATGTGCATCTTTTTATTTGAATAAGCTTCTGCATGGACAGTGTTGTTTGAACGTTATTTATAGATCACATTCTATATTTCATATTGCTTTTTTGCATTATTGCATGGCTTTTGTATTCATCATTTATTAGCACAAACAAGTGGTCATGTGTAGAATATTATATCTTGAATTTTTATGAGTAAACATTTAAAAATTATGTTTCCAACATTGCACAGTACATACAATGTATGAAACCGGAAATGGAGTCTATCTGTTTAACTTTGTCTCTGCAGAGAAGGCTTTTGAATTATAATGTGAAAGTTAAAACTTGCCAGTGTGGTTATTCCTTGAGTCATAGACACTGATGTTTTCCTTAAAAATAAGAATAAAAACACTGTATGGGAATTCTGAGAATCTAATCTTGGGCAGGATAGAGTGGGAATTAAATGTTGTATTGACTTATAGTAGACCAAAGTCTAGTGACTAAGTTTTGTTGGGGGAGGGGAGGTAGAAAGTCTCGAGAAGGGCACTATTTTCCTTTGTACCTACTTGGGTTGTTGTGGGAGTGTCTGGGATCCCACGAACAAAACCTGCTTACTCATTGAAAGGAACAAGCCTGGGAATATAAGGATCCTCCTTGGAGGATCTACAGGTTGTAGAGAAGAAAACACTGTACTTGTGATTTGCCTTTTCTGTTTCGTTAAAGAGAATGGGTGATAAGATGAGTGGGAAGGTGGGGGAAGCCATAGAAAGATGGATCAGAAACGTAAGACTAGTGAAAAGATTCAATAAATGCACCTTCGGTCTCAGTATGTTCGGATTCTTTGTTTTAGATGGATTGTGTCCCAGTGTCCTGAGAAAACCTGTAGATGGAATTGCTAAACTTAGAGCCGGCGGTCCTTGAGAATTGGAGAGTGAGCATTAGTCATGTCTCGTTTTCAAAAAGGCTGAGATATGGGTTCTGCTATGTTGATAAGGACTCTGGGCAGACTTCTAAACCAAGTCAGTTGTGAGACTGTTATCAGAGCCCTTGGTTGTCAAAAACAGAAACTTTGTGGGTGTTATTAGATGGATACTGGATATTTTGACTAGAAATCCACAGAGCCGGTCACAGGCTCTCAGAGAGACTGTGCAGCTTAGAAGAAGCCAGCCTATGCCCAGGGAATGGACTGAGCATTCATTGCTGCTTGCTGTTTTTGACTCTGCGTGGATGCATGCCAAATTACCTATGGCCTTCCTTCTAAACCCAGAGGCCTTGATAGACATGACTGTTTGCTGAGCCTCTCCATGCTCAAGCTGCCTGGCCTTGGAAAGGCCCTGGATATATTTAGTTTCCTTATTTCTTCCCTAATAGAAGGTGAAGGTCTCCCATCCCCATGAGATCTATCCCATGGGTAGAAGCTCAGGTGTAGGAAGGACACGAAAACACTGGACAGTTGCTAAGGAATGACGTAAGTGGACGTAAGGAAGGCAGTTTTTTCCAGTGGGAGCCATTGCATTTAACTATAGCCATTCATACCAGATGAAACTCATACTCCGTTAAAAGATGGTATAAAATGATTATTTTTAGTAGTAGAAACACCCACAACAAGTCTCACGTACAAGTCATAACTGATTGAAGCCAGATCCTGGTACTGTGTGTGATACCTTTAGGCATTTTAAGGGAGGGAAATTGGCTCCTTAATGAACTGGCCAGAAACATCAGGGGGAGGGCTCATCAAGTCGACTTTTGAAGAGTTAGGGAGTATCCGGATGAAGAGAATTAGGATCCAACAAGATTCCTGGGAGATGAAGCAAAGATCTAAATTTAACAGGGTGGAACTTAATAGGATATAAATATTACATTTTGTTCTGATGTTCAAACATCTAGATGCTTCTATAAAATGAATAAAGAGATAACCACTTAGAGATACGATAGTGTATGTGAAAATCTCTTTAACATTTCAATCATTTCGGTTGAATGAGAGCATGGTGTAAGAGCTAATAACCTGAAATGCTAATGGTCATCATATATGTTAGTGGAAATAAAGTGACCATCACAAGAAAAGCACCTGCCCTATTCTACTTTGGATAGCTCAGATGACGTGCAAAATATCCATGAATTTGAACACACTCAGGAACACTAGTTGGGACAGAGTGACCTAGGTACAAGTGCACCTAAAAGCTGATGTGCAAGGGCTGTTAAACCATGAGTTATTGCCCTTGAGAACCGGGAAATGTGGCAGCTGTCTGTAAAGACAGGTGGGTGTCTAGAGGTAGAAGTGTGGGTAGTGGTACAACCATGGAGTGAATGAATAGCTAGAAGCAATGGATGGATGTCAGATGCAAAGAGAAGGCATTATAGTACCAAGAGCTGACTGCACGCAAAGGGAAGTAGAAACCTGCATGTCACTTGTGACCACCTAGTCCATCAGGGAGACTTCAACATTTCACAAGCATTTTTGCTCCTATTAATTTCACGGGTCTTCAGAGTCCCTGAAAGGCAGACGATGTTCCCCAAGGCTCTTTTTCCTCAGCAGGCTATTGAAAATTTTAATATGTGCTCGATGCTTGTGGAACACTCAGAAGGGTTTCAGACCTGGGAATATTAATTCATCATAAAGCTGTACTGGAATGCCTTAATAAAGAGCAACATGAGACAATAAATATTTGATTTGAAGAGATGGGATCATAAACCCATCATCCAGGCACTTGCTGCAGAGAAAGACTTTTCCTAATTGGCACTAGGCTGCCATCATACAAGTGGTGTCTCCTTAGGAGGTGAGTAGCCACACACCCCCCACACACACACACACACTGAAGGTATTTTATTTTAAGCTTATATTTAACCTTAAGGTGTTAAAATTTCCTGGCTTATCAAATAAATTATAAAGGTAATTGTTAGGGGAGTTTACCTTGCCAGAGCCCCAGAGAAGTCCCTTTCACACTTTAGAAAATATAAAGAAGTTGTAAAATAATGGTCTGTCAAGAAAATTACGTATTGATTTGTCATTCCATACTGGGATTTGGGCTAACAGGTCCAATGTTGGGTTTTGTTTGTTCATAAAACATATCCGTTTGGAAGGTCATCTAGGAGAGGGCTTTGTACACTTCCAGCATGCATCATCACCACCCTGCTTATTGGACGTTTATAGAGTGCCTTCTGTGGCCATTATTCCAACCGAGGCGAGTACTGACCAAACACCCAGGATGGAAATTAAAAGTTTAAGAAGTGGTGCTTTCAAGGTTTTTGGCCTTTACGATACAAACAAGCGTGTGTGTCTTCCCCAGCCATCGTATTTATTGAGAGAAATTAGCATAAAAGTAGTTAGCTGGCAGCATGATTTGAAAATTACAGCCTTGTAAAGGGTCCCCAAGTTACAACTGGAAGCATGCAGTCACCAGGAACTGCATTGTAAAAGTCCATGCCGGTCTCGGGACTAATTTCATTCCTTTGGCATTTCTTTTCCTCACTCCCTGGTGTGCCTTTAGCTTATTGTTCTGGGATAATGAAAGACCGTCTGAGGGTAAACACTGCCATTCAGCCATTTTGGTTTTGCTCAAAGTTTACTCACTCGTTCATTTATTTATTTATTTTTTTGAAAAGCAGCTGATCAGGTACATTTGTTGAGTGCCCTACTGTGTGTAGGGTAGCAGTGATGATTGAAAAAAAAAGGATATCATGCTCACAGTTCTGGGACTGGTGGGAGAGATGGAGAATACAATAAGGTATGTCCTACCAGCCGTGAAAGCTTGGGGTATCCAGAGCAAAAGTGTTTGAGAGATGCTCTCAGAGAATTGATATTGAGCCCCATCTGGACAGTGTCTAGAAAATAGCCAGACCCGTGGCAGAGAGAATCCTGCAGAGACTGTAGGTGAGAGGGATTGCTGGCCATGCACTTGGGAAACCTGTATTTGAAACCTGAGGGAAGGGTTCTTGTAGTGCTCTGTCGGAAATAGCCGAAGAACTCATTAAAAGTGCAGATTGTGGGAACCAAGTGTGCAATATCCCCTGATAGGATTTTTCTGGTGGTGTGTATTAGCTAGCATTTGTTGCTTTAATAAGTAAAACACCTCAGGCAAGGTATTTCATAAACGAAAAGGTTAACTATCTTCTCCTGAGGTCCAAAGAACAAGGCGGAGGTTCTAGGTAAGGGCCCCTCACATCTGCATACTAGGAATACTAGTAGTCTGTCTGTCCTGCTCTCCCTTTCCTTATAAAACCTTGTGAGTTCAATCACGGGGGCTCTCTCCTACTGTTCTGATCATCATTTCCCAGAGGCTCCAAATCTAAACATCAAGTTTCCACTGCCATGAGACTTGGGAGATTAAACTTCCGCTTGAGTTAAGGGGCACAATCATATCTGAACCAGAGCAAGGTGGGTCCAGATGTACCTGATTGTGAAGTTTGGCACTTTCAGAATCTGCTTCTGTCGGAACTGGGGGTTAAGAGGTGAGATTTTTTAGAGAGTGTGTTCTGTCCCACCACGGAAAGGCTTGGAGTATATTTTTCTGAGTGAATGAACTGGGCTGTAGAAAAGACAGACACTAATGTGTGGGACCTAGAAAGCTGTGCTGAGAAGCAGAGAGTAGGATGATGGTTGTCAAGAACCAGGTCTGGGAGGGATGAGTCACGCAGTTCTCTGGACTGTTGTAGAGCAAACTGTGACTACAGTTAATTATGTAAAATGGAAATTAATAAATAGGTCCTGAGTGAATGTTTTCACCACAAAACATAACAAGTATATGAGGTGACAGGCTCATTTGCATGATTAAATCATTGTAAAATATGTAACACCTACAGAATGTTTGTGCTATAAATGCAGTTTTGTGTTTTGCCAGCACATACTCATGATGGGTTTCATTATAACTTCCTTGATCCTGAGTATTGAACCCAGGGCCTTATTACGACAATATATGTCAACTATGCTTTGGCTCATATTCACCCAATGTCTCCATCTTGTCCAACTCTTCTGCTGGTCCTGTTCCTCTTTCCAAATCCTGCCCTTTCTATTTCATGTCTGATGTGTATGCTTTTAGAAAGTCTAGATCACAAATATGACTATTTGTCTATTAATCCTGGGGTGGTGTGAACAAACTTGTATTTACCCCAAATAAGTCACTGACAACAGGTGAAAATAACCATGCCACCCAGGTCTACCTTGGTGAATCAGGTAGTTAAATTGGGATTACATAGAATAGCCTTGGTGAAGGATTAGATTACTTACCACAACATGGGTGACCTATGGGAATAGACATCACCTAAGGAGAGTCTCCTTCCCCCAGGATTATGAACTGATACTTACATATCACTGGCGAAGGCCTATCACACCTGCCCTGTGCATGTCTTATCCATCTTTTTCATGGGGGATTATTAGTGGCCCCAATCTTCGCAGTCTGGTGCAGGTTATCATTTCTCCCATTTCAAGCCATACTGTGCTCAGAGGAAAGTGTTCTGCAACAGAGAGAATGTATTTGCCTCTTTGTATCTGGCTTCTTTCTCTTAATATGATCTCCAGTTTTACCCATTTTTCTGTAAATGGCATGATGATATAATTTTATTCTCTCTGGCTGAATAAAACATTGTATACATACACTTATACTGTGTTTTCTTATTACCTTTTTTCTTCTTTCTTCTTTTTTTCTTTTTCTTTCTGGCTCACTATGTAGCCCTGTCTGGCCTGGAAGTCTCTATGGAGACCAGGCTGGCTCTGAACTTAAAGATGTGCACCACTTGTGCCTGGCATATGGCACTTTCTTTATCCATTAATTTGTTGATGAACATCCAGGCTGTTATGACTAGCATTGCAACAAACCCAGATGTACAGGCATCTCTGTTCGTAGCTAACCTAGGTTCCCTGGTGGCCAAGAGTCAATCATTCTGATTTCTATGGTGGCTGTACTGAATTCTGGTCCCACCAGCAGAATAAAGTATCCCACCGCCAGCCTTTCTCCACAGCAGTTATAGTTTTTCTTGGTGATATCCATTCTGACTGGTGTGCGATGTAATCTCACTAGAGTTTTGGTTTACACTTCCCTGCTAAGAACATGGGAACACTTTTTAAAATATGCTTATTGGCCATTGTTCTGTCTTTGAAAGTTCTCTCCATTCACATTTACTGATTGGATGATTTTTGGTGGATTTTTGTTTTGTTTTGTTTGTTTTTGATGTATTCCAGAAATTAATTTCTCTGTCTGATATGTAGTGGGCAGAGATTCAATTATACCATAATAAAGCTTGGGAGAAGAAAGGTTCATGTTGACCTTGAAGTGAGGGGAAAATGCTGTGGGACTAGCGTCGGGGATCTTGTGATAGTTCAGGGGAGAGATAAAGACAAATTAAAGGTGCAGTGGGGGTTGGCAAGGAGGGAGCAGAGCCAAGTCGTGTTTTAAAGATAGCATCGATCAAATGTAGTGATCAATTGGATAACTCCTTGCTTCCGGTGGGAATCGAGGGCGCCTTGTGTTTAGGGAGATGTTTCGGAGTTGTTGTTGTGGAGGTGGCCCTGGAGGCAGGTGTGGGTTCCCAGAGGATTCTCTGCATGTTTTCCTTCTCTGGTTTTGTTCCTTAGCAGAGGACTGGAAGTTGCGACCTGCCTATTGCAGATTGTGGTGGAGTCTGCTCTTCTCAGTTGCCAACCCCCCATTCCTTTACCACTACGTAGGTCCTGTAGATGAGGCATCCCTGCAGCAGCCCGATGCAGAGAACTGCCTGGTTTTCTACTCCCTCCAAAGATTGCTGAGAGGAAGACAGGCATCTCCGTGGGATACAGGCTGAGGCCCTCCAGTGTGGGGATGGGGATTAACTGTGCTTCTGAGCTCACCAACTTCCTGCATGCCCTCTGCAGCAGGCACGGATGTGGAGGCCTGGGATCTTCTCTGACTTTGACCCAGACCATCAGATTGACAGAGTTCATCATCTTCCATAGCACATCACACTCCTAAGCTCAGCATAGAAATATTCTTGATTCTAAATTTAACATCAATACTACTTAACGTATTATTTATCCCTTATACCGGAATTCACCAACTCTCATATAAATTGGCTCCTTACATCTCCTTCCAATAAATATGGACCATGTGCACCTTAAGGAAGAAAGGAGACCTCCCATCCTGAGCAGACAGCCTAGCTTTAATGGAATGGGGCTTCTGGCACAAACCTACGCTAGCACACCTAAGGTGGAGGGTAAGCTGGGGAGAGGCTGGGAACGTCCTTGTTCTGAACCCGTGTACCTTGCAGTTTATGAGCCCCCAGCTCCTCTCCTGCTGCAAGTACACACTAAATCGAGGCCGCATTCTGTTGACTGTCGTTTTCTTAGAGGACTCCCTGGTTTGTAATCTAGTTTATTTGGTTGTCTTGGAAGAAACTGAGGGAAGAGGGAGGCAGCACTTGGCAAACCTCCGTCTGTGCTGTCACTCATCCATCTCCCTGACTCCCTTTGTCCTCCAGGGTCCCTCCTAACTCATTGACAGTCCCCTCCATTCCTTCTGCTGGTGCTCCCTCCCCCAGTAATTAAAGAGGGAATGAGGATGTCAATTTAACTTCTCCCTGAGACCCGGAGCTACCCACAGATCTTTTTTGAGGGCATGGCCTTTCCCTCCAGCTCCTTTCAGCCCCCATTAATTCAGATGCTGTATTTACTGAACCAATGGACCCCGATTTCAGAGAGAGCAATGAACAGCGCCACACTTCCATGGGGAGGGAAAAGGCCCTTTGCATGGTGCTTCTCCATCTGAAGCATTTGTTCATTTTTTTTTTTTGCGGGGGAGGGGTGTCACCTGTCCCCCCACCCCCCCAAGGGCAAGCCTGGTGTAGAGAAAAGGCAGGACCACTGTACCAATGTGTCGATGGTTTTGCCAAAAGTTCTTTTCACCAGGATCCTTCTCTTGACTCAGAGTACAGACACAGGAAGGCAGGCCACCCTGTCTGCAGAATCCAAAGGAACAGGCCTGCTGTCGTGGAGGGTAGGGGGGTTCGGTTGGGGACACCCTTCTGGGCAGCCTCATGCAGCTCTGATCCCCCAACCATGGTGGTTTGTGCCTTTGGCTCCCATGTCACTGAGGTATAGAATGTATATGATCCCATGAGGTACTAAGTTTCCAGCTCTGTCTTACCTTGCCCTTTGTATTTGGCCCATAAACATGCAGATCAAAGGCGCTTATTCTGTGGGTCTCTGAGATAGAACTAAATCTTATGTGGGGTTCAGTAGAAAAAACTCGCTTCCCAGGGCAGTGTTTCTTAGTGGCCCTTCATGATTTCTACTCTCCTCATTTGGTAGGAATAGACCTAGAAAGGTGAAATGACCCACCCCAGGCCCTGTAATTTCGGAGCAGCTGAATTACCACTTAAATTCAGGCCTCCCAGCCAATGCAGACTAGCTGTCCTAGATGCTGGGAAAAGTGACTTAGTCAGTTTGACCTGGGATGGCCACCTGCCTCAGATCACCTGGGGCCTACCCCAGAACAGAGGGTAGGTGGGGGTGATCAGTGGCCTGCATCTCCAGCAAGCTCCTCGGGTGTCCTGTCACCACACTGATGTTTGAGATCTGCCGACGGAAATCCACGGGATTAACTTGTGTTTTGCCCTTGTTCCATTACAGACATCCTCAATGTGCTTCCTCGGCCCTAATTGCTCTCTGTTTGTGCTTCTCATACTAAAAGGAGGCACAACCTGGCTGAAAAGGAAGAGCTGGAGGCTCTGTGACAGTGACGGTAGAGATGGTTAGTGCCAAACACAGACGTCTTCTCTCTCGTCCCACACTGCCTCTTCATGGAAGGAGAGCATCAAAAACTTATTTTCAACTGTCACCACTTTCTCAAGTGGCTTTCTGCCCACTGCCATTTATTCTTCCCAGTTGCTTTACTTGTTGTTAGTGCATCTTGGAGATAGTTGGGGTATCTGAGTGGCATTGATGATTGGTTACTAGTGACTCAGAAGTAACAGGAAAACTGGATGGCTGGACAGTATGTCATGAGTGTGTGTGTGTGTGTGTGTGTGTGTGTGTGTGTGTGACCTACTTGTGTTAACAGGTGTCCTGGCTTCAGATAGTAAATATACTTCACATTTGTCCTCTGACCCATTTCCTATTGAAAGGTGTCTGGATTCACAGGTCAGCCACCACTCCCTGTGGTATGGAGGAGGAGTGGATCTCGGGGAGAGGTGAGGTGTGTGGGCAGGGCACTGGGAGGAGAGGAGGGAGAGGAAACTGTGGTCAGGATGTAATATATGGGAGAAGAACAAACAAATAAGACCTACCTTTCCTTAGGTCAGGATTCCCCGAAAAGGGTTACAGTGCGTCAGGACTTCTACATCTTCCTGCTGGGCCCCTCAGCTCTGGGGACACTGGTTTCAACCGTGTTGCTCCAAATCCAAGCTGCAGTTTAAGTGGCTTCTTCTGGTTGTGTGTTCTTGAAGGACAGTGCGAGGAATGGTGTAGATTTTGAATGTGTTCTTGAGTGAGATGTGGTCCTGGTGCTGATCTCAGTGGTCTTAGCTTGTGACCAAAGACAAGCTAGAAATAAAGGTAGGTTCAAATTTGTGAGGGTTGTGGAGGCAGACCTGCTTAGAACTAGACTTTCATGTGACTCGTGTTATAACTGGAATAGGAACACAATGGTGGACTATCTTCAAGGATTGTTGAATTAGATAATAATGCCAGAACACTTTTTAGGCTAGGCAGTACTGATAGTCAGGAGGTAATGAGTGGGATGAATTACTATTGTTCGAGAGAAGGTGACACTACCAGCCACCTGGTTACCTCAAGGGGCAGAACGGGGTGGGGACAAATCACTGTGTGAGCCAGATAAGGCCATCTGCTTCTAATTCCACAAAGGCCAATCTTTGAAGAGGTTGCTTGGTATAGTCTAGATTGTTCTTTGGCTATTCTTTTGGCAGGAAATAATAGGGAATCCTGGATAGAGCAGAGTGTGGAAGAGGGGATAGTGGGGTCTGGGAGGAATGGGAACTAGGAGAAGAGGTGAGACCCCCTTCCTTCTCAGGGTTTACCTTGACCAGTAAACAAGACCGTGAGCTCGGAAAGCAGGGGCAGGCTCAGTTCTGATCCATCTGCAGCTCCCTCACTGGCTCTAAACACAAGATACTCTTTTGCTAGGCCTTCTCAATATCATTTTGGCTACTACTTAAAGAATAAATAAGTTCATCTACTCCTACTCCTAGATATGAAAGTACACCTACTGATTTTGCTAATGGTTAAGCAAGAATGCCAGTGAGAATATTTGAAGTCCTCTTTACAGAGGCCATCATTGCTTTGACAACTCTTTTGGTCTTTTAGATGATTAAATGTTTCTGTGGGCAATGACCACTTATATTTATAAGGTACCCGTTGTTCTATGAATTTTCCAGGCTAGCCCAGCATCTGCTGCCTGTTGTCATAAACATCTGTCTCCAAACTGCTGTCCCTAAGTGAACTACCCACTTGACTACATTCAGTGCCTTTAACTGAGATGGTGGCTAATGGATCACCATGAGTTATGTTAGATGAGTGTCTTAATGGTGACTTAGCAGGCACCCCTGAAACTTTTGGAGCAGCTCTCCATGAATGAGCAGCTGTGTACAACTGAACAATCACATTCCAGGCATCCTTAATAGCTTTGTGTCCTGGCATGGGATTTGGTTTTCGCCACTGTAAGCTAGAGCTTGTAGGCTCTTCTTTTTAGCACTCCTTTCTAGCTCTTGAGGCCACCAGTAGACCAAGGCTAAGTATAGATGTTCCCCTTGGCACAGTGACATGGGCTGAGAGATTCTGCAGAGCTTCACATTTGCTTGACAGACAGGTAATAGCTTCATGATGAAAGAAGAATTGTGGTGGACGATGGGGGATGGAGCTGAGAAGGAAGACACCAGGCCTCCTGAGTGACACACAGTGTCAGCACCTGGGTCTTAGGGAGACTTTACCCTCATCTCTTAGACTTTTGCTTTTGTTGCCCTAACAAACACCAGTGGCTGAGTAATTGATAAAGAATAGGAAGTCTGGAGGCTGGAAAGTTAAGAGCATGGCGTGACATGTGGTTGAACCTGTTGACGGCCTCCTTGCTGTGCCCTAATATGGCAAAGGACATCATATGATGTGATAGAGCAGGTGTGCTGCCTTGGGTCTCTTTTCCTTTATATAAAGCCATTCATGCCATCCTGGGGCCACCACCCCGATGACCTCAGCTAATCCTAATAGCTTCCCAAGGCTCCACTTTCAAACTATTAAGATACAAATTTGGGGGTTAATTTACCAACATGTGGATTGGGGTACACATATCAAAACCTCAGCAGTGCTGGGGTGGAGGTGTTCTGATGAATGTTAAGTGTTTTGTTTTCAGTGTTAGGAACCCATCCTGCTTTATTAACATAGCAGCCTGTTTGAAAAGACACTGAGGGCAGAAGACATGTTTAAGGAATGTCAGTGGGCTATTCTTCGTATTCTGGCAGAAACTGGGGTAGTGCTGGTTCTGCGGAGACTTTGCGCATCTTTCCATCAGAAGAGGATGCAGATCTAAAGTGGTCCTCCTGCTTCAAGGCTATTCAGACCACCTCTCCAGAGCACATGGAGCCTGACTACAAAACTGGAAGACAGAGAAAGGATCTGTTGTACAACCATGGAGGTGGGGAGGTGTCACTTACCTTCCAACTATACCAGGAGCTTTTCTTTCTTTTTTTTTTTTTCATGTTCTAAGTCTCAAGGAGCACTAGTTAATAATTCACACCCAGTAACCAATTAAGTAGAAATTTCATTGAAGCGACAGTGGGTTCAATTAAATGTGTTTGGAAATCAGGTGCATACATTGCTTTGGAAGGAATTTAAATATTTACATATATGCATTGTGAATGCAGTTGTAGGTGTGTGTATATATGTTTTATACATACATATTTGCCTGTGAATCAGGCTTTAAAAATGCCTAAAGAACTATGTGCCGGTCACGTGCCTAATTAGTCACGCATATAAAATGTAGCAGTTACTTTGTCAGTGAGAAGCAAGGGGATTTTTAATAGCATCCCAGGGTTCCTGGGAACAGTAAGGCTAATAACTCTTAGGGTTTTTACAGTAGAAGAATTGGGGGAAAGAGTTTAAAGGAAAAGTTACTTTCTTGGCTTAGCAATATTGCAGTCTGGCAGAATGGCACGTGCCTCTAATCAGCATTTGGAGGAATGCTTCACCCAGGGCCAGCCTGGGTTACACAGAAAGACCATCTCCGGAAATAAACTGACGACGGATAAGAAGAAGAAATGTAGCAAGAATTTACTTAGCGTGTGCTTCCCGATAGCTGCCGTGAACTCTTGCAGGAGGTGGAAAGGTGTGAGGCTGCCCACGAAGGTTCTAGTGGGCTTCGTGGGGATGAGAATAAGAAAGAGTAGGTGTGGGTTCTTACAAGAGGAACGGATACCTGCAGGGTCAGAAGAATCTGCAAAGATGGTGTGGTGAACGGCAAAGATCAGAGGGTTTGGAAGAGCCCTGGAAGAAGGCCACCAGCATTAAGAAGTAAAACATGTGAATTGTTGCTTTAATGGAGACAAATGTAACTGCTGGCTTTACTTTCTAGTTGTTTCTTTTTTCCTCCCTAAAAGAAAAAAGTCAGCCGGGCGGTGGTGGCGCATAGCCGGGCGGTGGTGGCGCACGCCTTTAATCCCAGCACTCGGGAGGCAGAGCCAGGCGGATCTCTGTGAGTTCGAGGCCACCCTGGACTACCAAGTGAGTTCCAGGAAAGGCGCAAAGCTACACAGAGAAACCCTGTCTCGAAAAACCAAAAAACCAAAAAAAAAAAAAAAAAAGTCTGTAAAAGAAGAAAGTACACCTGAGAGAGTGTTCCTCTACGGCAACTCCACATGGGTCATGACCCACAGGTTGAGAACCACTGCTCTACAGACTGGTGGTGGGACAGCTTCATGGAAGGAACTAGAGGAGCTGTACCTTTGCGCTTTGATTTGTCCTGGGGAGCTATGGTTAGGAGAGAGATCTTACCTGGTGTCCTTTGCTCAAAGGAGAGATACATTTTCTAATGAAGTTCACTTCCAAGGAAAGAGTCTTACTGGTTCCATTACATGGCAGAGGTTAAAATGAAAGACTCAGGGGTCAGGTCATCGCCCAGCTGAAGCTCCTGTGTCTGATAATCAATTGGTGACTTTAATAGGACTAACCTCTCTGAGCCTCAGTTTCTCTATCTGTGAAACGAGCATAGTATCATTATTTGCCTCATGGTTATAAGACGTATATTGGATGCCAATTACCACCTGGCGTGTTCCGTCAATGTTAACCGTTCGCAGTTAATATTGTCATTACTGTCGTGGCACTGTATGCTTTGGGTACTGAAGATGCTCACAGGCATGGGCAAGACTTTCCGAGTAAACAACTCAGAGCTCTAACATTTACTAATTTGGAGGTTTAAATCTTGAGTAAACACCATCACGGAACTGAAGGTATTTTCATAAGACTTAAAGGAGGACCCCTTGTTTGTGTTTCTCAGCTAGCCCCATGCCAAGGAGGGCGGCTTGTCCTAGGTAGCTCTCTGGCACTTTTGTGCTTTTAGAAGAAGCTCATATCACAGTTGTAAAAATCCCACTTGGATTGCTTCCGTAAGCAGCTCTTCCTCTTGGCTTCTCTCCTGACCTCAGCTCCACTTTGCATACTTTTTATACTCTTTTTTTTCTTTCTTTTTCATTCTGTTCCTGTCTGCCTTACCCCTCCCCATGACATGTTCACGAGCCCTGTGGGTAGGCATTAGAGTTTATGCATGTCTGATTTGTTGAATTATGTATAGAAGGGATTTAGACAAAATTAAAAAAAATAAAGTATAGACATTACATTTTAGCCTTACCTGGTTAAGTTTTTTCCTTTATTTCTGAAGATTTTGCATTGTTGCTATTTGTAAAACCAAATACCAGGAATGCAAAGTTTTAAGAATACAGTTTTGAATGCTGAAGTAGAAACCCTGATTTCAATGAGTTCTTGGGCTTCATAACCTTTCTGTTGACAGTAGCTATCTTTTTCAAAGGACAGACCAGGTTTGTAAAAAGATACTGTTTTTTTCCCTCTGGCCTTCCTTGACCCCTGGCTCTTACTGTCTTCCACCCTTCTTCCTCAAGGGTCCCTGAGAGTCCTGGGGAGAGTATGACACAGACGTCCACTTGTGGCTGAACACTCCGGTGACACTCACTCTCTGCACTTTGGCCCATTGTGAGTTTCTGGGTTAACTGCCGTCTATGTCACGAGAAACTTCTCCGATGAGGTCTGAGAGCTGCACTGATCTATGGATACAGAGATAGGAATTTAGAGGGCAGTTTGAAACTGTGTGCATTTAGCAAAATAATAGTAGTAGGTTCACGGTGGGGAGCTCTGAGCTCCCCAACTATGAGTTCTTGGCCAGATTGGCATGCATTTCCTCCTGTGGAACAGACCGTAAAGCCAATCGGAAAGTAGTTTGTTACCTCCCCAACGTTACACCACTATTGCCCCCAAGGGTGTGTCTTGCTATGCCTGTCACTACTGTAGTGCATCAGGTTCACAGCTGGGCGAGACTGTTGTTGACTTTCTTCCAGCAGCCTGCATAGCACTTTCTGGTGCTCTGATAGCCTGCTGGAAGGGAGGAAGTGTCCTGTTTAGTATTGACTTTGTATTTCTATGTCCTATGACCAAAATATGTGGTGACCTCAGCAGTAGGGTTTTCCCATCAAATTCTGTTGGGTCAGCAAGAACAACAACAACAATACCCTGTATTATTTTGGAGGTGTCAGGGACACCTCTGACCAACACCCAGCACTTGGCTTTTTATTTGGTGACCTATGGCTTCTGGAGGAGCATCTCCTCTTATATAGAGTAACTCCAGTTAAGGAATGTAGGGTACCATTGTCTTGTGGGCTTGACAGGACAACTGGACTCACAAACTTGATGCAGCAACTGTAGTTGCGTGCACAGTATCAAGCCTTCAACATACCAGCATGGAATGGGAAAAGGCTCACAAGTCCCACCCCCTAGCTCAGAAGCTATTGACAGTTGGTGGCTTCTGAGGGAGGACAGTCGGTTTTCTTTAAGGATGGCACCTGGTAGATCAGCCATGATCCATTGGGTAGCCCTGCACTTACAAATATGTTGGCCACACAAAATGGAATGGGTGTGTTACTAAAGAAAAGGGGAGGACATGAAGTTGGGAGGGTGTGGGAAGGTAGGGGGTGAGTCTAGGAGGAGTTGGGGGTGAATTTGCTCCAAATGCATTCTATATATGTATGAAGTTCTTAAATAATTAAAATATTGTATTTAAAGAACTGTACAGTGGAGGCCAGCAAGATGACTCAGTGGGCAAATGTACTTGTCACCACGTCTGGTAACCTGAGGTCAATCCCTGCAAACTGTGTTGTGGAAAGAGAGAACTGATTCCTACAAGCTGTTCTCTGACCTTCACAGAGGTACCATGAAGCGAGTGTGTCTCTGTGTGTGTGTACACAAAATTTTAAAAAGTAAAAAGCAAGTCACACAGACATTGATCCTAAGTTTACCTGATGTTCTGCTTGAAGATGCTGTGCCAGTTTTCTGGGTGCATAGGAGCAGCACACAGGGTCACCTTGTGATTATGTGGTTGTATGAGTAGCTAGAGTATCTCTGTACCAATATATCGCATATATCTCATAATATATGCATCATAAATATTCAACAACAACGTATTCTCTGTTGAGTAAACCTTTTGCTTGGTGTGTACACAAATGCAGCATGACTCAGAGTTCAGGTAAGGTCATGCAAGCTTCCAGATTCTTCTTAGCTCTCTTCCACTGTGTTCAGATACCTATTGCCTTGACATCTGTGCCTTTTGACCAAAGGGGATGATGTACTTTCCAAGATGGCTCTCTGATGCTGGTGCCTTGGCAGTGATTAGACATGTCCACACATATAGGTAGATACCAGTTTTAGAAATGTTCTGGAAGCCATGCCTCTACCAATCCTGTCTCATTTCAGTTATGTTCAAGGAATTAGGTCAAGCTCTGATGATCTGAGCCTTACTTTAGCAAGCTAACTTCCACCACTTCTGATGTGGAGCTTTGACTTGTGTAGAGATTGAACAGGTGAGACTGCCTGGGAACCTAGGCTATCGGGAGAGGGAAGAATGGTTGCGTGGTACCCCTTGCTCTGTTTTCTTGGATTAGAAATGAACCAGTCTTCCCAGAAGCTTTCTGGTTGCAGATAGAACATATCTTTTGTAATTCTGGAATAAAAGGATGTGCACATGACTACTGAATTGGGGAGGACTCACTCGTAGGAATGGTTGTCAGGTAAGTTGTAATTCTGGCATAATTGGAGGAAGTGCACATGACTGTTCTGTTGGGGAGGACTCACTTGTAGGAATGGTTGTCAGGTAAGTTGTAATTCTGGAATACTAGGAGGAAATGCACATGACTGCTATGTTGGGGAGGACTCACTTGTAGGAATGGTTGTCAGGTAAGTTGTAATTCTGGAATAATTGAAGGAAATGCACATGACTGCTATGTTGGGAACCCCTTGTAGGAATGGTTGTCAGGTAAGTTAGGTGATTTCAGGACAGAGAATGGGGTGATACCTGGATACTTACCTAGGCTGTGGGAGAGTACAGAAAGCTGCTGCTTGGACTGTGACTGACCACTAGGTGAGATCATCTCATGACGACTTTTACAGTATGACAAAGTCAGGGAATGAATTCATGAGTTAATTCCCTGAGATCATCTGATGCCACAGCGTGGTGAAGGCAGGAGGCATGTTTTGTAATTTTAGCTTTTCTTTTCTGCGTGTATCCCTAGTGTATTTTCCTTTTCTGCATGTATCCTTAATGTGTCATCATCATAATAGAACCACCGGCACTAATGAACATGCCAAACTGGATGGAGGAAAGCCCTCGAGGCCTCAACCACACATAGTAAACTATAGACAACCGAGGAAAGCTGGGAGCAGGGGAGGTGGCCTTCCCTGGGGAAGAGTATGGCAATTGGTTGTCCTGTGCCAAATAGTCAGCCCTGATAACATACATACAAGTAACGGAATGAGCAGGGTTTATTTAGGTATATATATATATGTGTGTGTGTGTGTGTGTGTGTGTGTGTGTGTGTGTGTATTAGGAACAAACATGTGAATATACATGTGTGCATATATATAATATATGTGTATACAGTAACAACTAGTTTTTTTAAAGAGTTCATGTATTTGAAGGAGAGCAGGGAGGGGTATATGGGAGAATTTGGAGGGAGGAAAGGTAAGGGGAAAATGTAATTGGTAGGTAGGTAGGTAGATAGATGGATAGATAGATAGATGGATAGATAGATGGATGGATGGATGGATGGATGGATGGATGGATGGTGGATGAATAGAACCACAAAATGACCTTTCCCCAAGCATTTCAGTGTGTACTGCGTCCTTGGAAAAGTTTGAAAAGCTGCATCTTCAGGTCCCGTAGTAACTATCTTATGCACTGGGCACTGTTCTTCTGCTTGCACAGTTGCTTGTTTTGTGTTTTAAGCTTTAGTGAAAGTGAAAACATTTGGTTACTTTGGTCTCTGTGAAAATCCATTATAATTGTGGAAACTACTGACTGCCGCTCGGTACTCTTCATGATATCTGACCTCACATTGCATTATCATCCTGACTTTGATCTCTTGGGAAATACTTGTCAGCTCTTTAAGAGGGCAAGTGATCACCTAGGCAGGCTCCATTCCCTGAGGAGCTGGGAGGGTCTGACTTCTGTGGAGTCCTCCCTGTGGACAACTCCATGTTTTCATCTCCTCTTGCTACCTGGGGTCCCTGGCTGTTTATCTCTTGTTAGTTGAACCTTTTCTTTCCAGATGGTCAACTTCTCTCACTTTTCCCTTCCTAAACCAACACCAGCTCTGTGTCCCCTGCTCAATTCAGTACAGCACCTGAATGTTGTTTGACTCACCTTGATCTCTACACATTCAGTGTCTCCCAAGCTATTTGGACTTCTAAGCCTGCCCTTGCCCAGGGGATGCTGGGTAACCTTGGGGTGTTAGTCTACTCCTGAGGTTGATGAGTAACATTTCCAGTGACCACATAACTTTAGTTCTGCATTTCTGACTGCGTTCAACAAGCATGAATGTGTACTAAGCCGTATGGAACTATGCATATGAAAAGTGTATTACTGCAAGGGGGTAATGGGCTCTCTGACCATGTTTTCTAAAGCCCTCTGAGGAGAATGTAGATCCTTTAGACTTCAGCTCTCTCACATGAGATTTGGTTTACCTGGAATTGACTTCCTCTACTGGAGAGCAGTGTGTATATTACAGGCATGTGATGTGGATAGCTAGGAGCTTTTCCAATGCATTAACCACCATTAGTAATAATTAATCTGGTGAGGTGAAAGAATACTCTGGCTGATGGAAACTCCAGTTTTGATGTCCCCAACTTACTGGACGTGTGACCAAGAAATCATTTTGCTTTTTTATGTTTTCTGACTCTTTTTTTTTTCCTCACAGAATCTCCAGTTTAAATAAGGGTCAGTTAATGACCATAGAAATATTTGGATACTGGAAAATTTAGTGCTACTGTTTATTAAGTATTTATACAACTCTGAGATCTTGGAAGGAGACTCATTTTTGTGTTTATCTTACAGAAAACTTTATAACCCTTACTGAGGAATTTTATGTTTCCTATTTTTTTCTACTTGTTAATTTCTAGCATTGAGCAATAACCACCTTTCTCTTTTTTTTTTCTTCCCTTCTAATCCTGGACAGGGTCTGTATGGCCTGATCCAGCCCCTGATCTTGAACTATCCAGCCTCCTGCCTAAGTCTCCCATGACCCCTGGCTGATCGTCAACTTACTAAACCATTGCTATCAATTTTGAGATGATTTCAACTTTGTTTTTTTTCCTTCAACTATTAAAATGCTCTGAATGAAACCCATATTCCCTTCTCTTGCTTAGTTATGGTCAGTTCTTCCAAGCCATTGACAGTTTTGTGGGCTTTGTGCAGTTTTTCTGTGTTCTGAAAGAAGATATGATAACTTAAAGCAATTATTTAAGGACCTCGGTATCTAACTGTCTGGAAGTTCTAGGATGTGGCCAGGAGAGCCAGAGCAGTGAGATCTTTGGTGGAGGTACTATCCCTGCTTCAGTACTTTCTCCTGTAGGTCAAGAAGTATTGAACGTGGTTCTTCTGTTGGTGCCCTGTGAGGAACTAGGCTTATCTCAGCACTGGGAAGCCTGTAGGACACGTTGGAGTGGATTTTGATTGTTGCTTTCAGTTAAGCCTGACAAACAAGAATTGGGCACTTTTATGTCAGTATAGTTATTCTGTGACTGTTGAGTGCATTTTGCTAATATAATATCATGGTGTCCCACAGAACTTTAGTTCATCCTCCTAATAACTTCCTTAGATTGACAACACCTTAAAGCACCTTGCCCAGGGTTCCAAACCCAGTGGTGGAACAGGCATTCCTAAGGATCATCATTAGTACTGATTAAGTTTCTTCCAGAAAATTTGGTACAGCAAAAACTTTGAATACAGGAAAGGAATTCTCTCATGAAAAATAGGAAATTCTGGATGCCTTGGAGATGATTTGTAAGGATACAGTGCTTTTCTATATGATTGGTTATGATATAATTTTAAGTTCCTAGTTTCCCAAGTGCCTTAACTTTCTTATTCTTGCTAAGTCCACAGAAGTATCTCTTATGGCTCTGCTGACTCCCCATGGGAAACCTTGCCTTGGAGGAGGTAGGAATTGGGGGAAGGTTGTGGGGGAGGATAGAGGGATCTGTGGTTGGTATGTAAAATGAATAGAAAATTTCTTAATAATAAAAATACAGAGAAGAAAATGGCATAAATATGGAGTCAGAATAATTCTGTTGGAGACCCAGTGAAGTAGATAGACACTATACTTTGAGGGACCTCAGCCTGGAGTTGGTGTATTGCTCAGAGTAGCAAGCAGTTGGATTGGGTTAATTAGACTGAATTATTGGAAAATACAGCTTGTAGGTCTTTGACTAGGAGCTCTTATAGATAGTTCTTACATTATTGCTTGGTCTTTTTGTTTGTTTGCAAAATTCGAAATAAAAATGAGGAACATAAAAAAGAAATCTCTCTTATGATATTAAGGCCATATTTAGTATGCACAGATGTAATTGAGTTAAACAAATTCAGAACAGATGTCTAAGAGTAAATTAAAGATTTAATTTTACAGTCTTATCAGACCTCTGTAGCCAAACACCACAGTTGAGGAGAAATCCAAAATCAAACTGTGAGCAACTTGATGTCATGGTAGGGCCCACTTTCTGATTCATAGATGGTTGAGTTCTTGTTGTCCTCATCTGCCAGAAGAGGAGAGGAAATTCTTTGGGGTCTCTTTTAGAAGAACATTATTCTAGTCACCTTCGTGTCATGTAACAAAATACCTGAGGTAATCAACTTTCAAAGAGAAAAGTTTGTTTTAACTTAAATTAAAAAATTCATACGTGATTACTGTTATTTACATTACTTCTACTTCTCCCTCCTGCAAATCTTCCCATACCTCCCACTCCTTCTCAAATTTATGAATTCTTCTTTTGAAATTGTGTGTGTATGGTGTGTGTGTGCACGCACGCGCGTGCACTTTACTGAGTCCATTTAGCACTGCTCATATGTATTGCATATGTATCTCATATGTGTATGTATTTAGGCTGACCCTTGGGATTGGATGACCTCTTAGGGGACTAGGCCCTGGATAAAACAGACTCTCCTTTTCTCAGCAGCCATTGATTACTTGTAGCTCTTCATCTTGGAGTAGACCCTTGTGAAATTTTCCCACAATATTGGCATGTCAGTGGATATCATTTTTGATATTTGGTTAGGCAACCATATTAAGAGATTTCATGGGTGTAGCTTCCACATTATGTAGAGAGGACACTATCTTGGAGCAGACATCTTGGTCCTCTGGCTCTTAAAATATTTTTGACTCATCCCTTTGATTTTTTTCCCTGAGTTTTAGGAGAAGAGGTTACATTAAAGGTTTATTTTGATTCCCAGATTTGGAGGTTGTGGTCTGTGATTGGTTGACCACCTTGTTTTGGGGACTGGATCAAGGAATCACGTCATGGTACAAATGATGTGGTACTTCAACCCCACTGACCTCATCACAATCCAGGGAGTACAGAGGAAGAAGAGGCGGACTTCACTGTCTCCTTCAGAAACACATCCCTCATGTTCTAAACATCTCCCACTGGGTTCCCTCTCTTGGAGGTTCCACTTCCCAACAGTGCCGTCCCAGAGACCTAGGCTTTAGTACACAGGTCTTCGTGGGACATTCAAGATCTAAATTATAGCATGTACCAGTCCCACTCATGAAAGCTGTGTCCTCACAACCCGATGCCTGACATAGCCTTACTTGTTCACACCCTCGAATTGGGGTCAGGGTTCATCCTAGCAAGATTTAGAGATGACAGATGTTTATTTTATTGCACAATAATCGCTATCTCTCATTTGTTTGAACTCATTTGTCCTTATTTATGGTAATATTCATGAATGTCTAAGCAGATAATTTTAATTTTATTGATTTATATAGTTTGGTGAATGATGCCCTTTGATTCACAGCCCTGAAAGCATTGTGTGTGTGTATAAACTGAAAGCATCTAAAGCCACACATAGGATTTATTTTGTGAAGAGCTGACTTGTGCACACTTAAGCGTCTCATTACCATTCCTACCCCTGGACTCCCTGTGTCACCTCTGTTGGGCTCACATCTGTTCAAACTCTCTCTTGATAGGTCTGTTTCTAATAGCTTTATTTTACAGCTCTTTTGAGCCATGCGGGTTAGACCTGTTTTGCAGAACAACCCATCCCCTGCTGCCATCCCTGGTGTTTCTTTGTGTAGTAGAGGTGCATCGTGGGACACACAGGTGGATCTTTGCTCTCAGGCCGTGGTCTGGTTAAACTCTTTGCGTAGACATTGTAATGTAACAGTGAGGTTGCTTGTATTCCATTCATCACCCATTGACTCTCCCATTCTTCTGTAGTAAGTACTCCAGTCTGCTTTGTAGTAGTTTGGTGGCAGCAATCCAGCAGGTAAGAAGAGAAGTGGTGTTGTTAGACAATCAGGTTTATAAAATGAATAATGGAAGACTAGTACACAAAACCACATGAATGAATGCAAAGCTTTCTTTTGGGTATTACTTCATCAGCAACTTTCAGATGAACTCTAACAATGAATGACCATTATAGGGTAGAGATTACTGTAAGACTTCTTAAGAATTTTTTTTTCTACATTGTTTTTGGAAATGTGAGTTTGAAGGCCTCTGTTTTGAGTTGAGGAGCTCCCAGCCCAAGCCAATCAGTCATCTTTGCTGTCTTTAGTCCCTGTTCTATTGCTATGAAGAGACACTGTGACCAAGGCAAGTCTTATAGAAGAAAGCATTGACTAGGGGCTTGCTCATGGTTTCATACAGTCTATTGTCATCATGGTGTGAAGCATGCAGGCATGGTGCTGGAGCAGTAGCCTAGAGCTACATCCTGATCCACAGGCAGCAGAGAGAGAGAGAGAGAGAGAGAGAGAGAGAGACAGAGACAGAGAGACAGAGAGACAGAGAGAGAGACAGACACAGAGACAGACACAGAGACAGACAGAGAGATAGAGACAGAGAGAGAGACTGGGCATGGGCTTTTGGAACCTCCATGCCCACCCCAGTTGACACACTTCCTCCAACAAGGACACACCTACTCTAACAAGGTAGCCACACCTCCTACCTAATTCTTCCCAAACAGTTTATCAACTGGGGACTTAGCATGCAAATATATGAGCCTATGGGGACCATTCTAATTCAAACCCTCATACTTGCCAATAATTTTTACTTACATTGTAGCTTGCTTTCAATAAGCAATTAAGGATTGATTGTAATCATCAGAATCATAAAGGCTTTATAAACATTGACAGCATATAATCCTTCAATTGTAAGGCAAATAAACACCACAAGTCAAAAATAGCTTTGTATGTGTGAAAATTTTATGTGTAATGAAAGTTACAAAATAAAGGCTTTATTGTCCACATTCGTTTTCATAAATTCAGTCCTTTCAAGAAAGCCTGGATTTGAAAATGAAAATATTGAACAAGCAAGTGGGTTTGATTTTTTTACTCTACTAGAAAGATATGAGAGAAATATGCTTGCCATAATCAGTAATAAGATGTTCACACTGTGATTTTCGGGAGAGTTATTTAATGCTATCTCTTATAAAACCTCTGTGCTGGCCCTGGTTCTAGAGTTCTCAATCTAGATGACATCAGAGGGAGCTGTGAGCAGAGCAGCAGTCTAGAAAGTTCTTCAGGAGCTAGAGCATCCTTACCCAAGGCTGTGGTGGTTACCAAAAAGCAAATAACACAATTTGAAGCCAAACAACACCAAAAAATACAACATGGGGAATTTGCCTGTATTCTGAAGTGTGGATGGCTAAGGGTTATAAGGAGAACAAGGTATTTTAGGTAAGGGAGATTATATGTGCACATATATGGAGGTGGTGGGGGTCAAGGTTTATTTAAGTTGACTTAGAGGGGAAACTTTATAGAGATTCTGCCAAGTTCAACTTGAAAGGTGTTCAGGAGTTTGACCTTTTTAACCACCTGCTGGTGCTTATTTATTTTTTTCTTAGTACTGGAGATTGACCTGAACCCAGAATCACCTGCATACTAGCCATGTGCTCCATCACTGAGCTACACTTCCTCCCCTGCTGTTGGTGTTTGATATGGCCAAATAGCAGAGACATCAGGATTTGAGGCCCAGGGCTGGCTTGGGCATCTTGAATGTAAAGTTCTAGGACTGGAGCAGTGTGCTTGGCTATGCTGAGGAAGTTTTTAGGTGATTTCAGGTGATTCTCTGTGATCAGCTTGAGAGCCAGGTGATTTCAGGTGATTCTCTGTGATCAGCTTGAGAGCCCGCCACAGGCCTGGTGTGCTAGGAAGAGTGCTGGGAGCCCATCCCTCACTGGTTCCTGTAGGCAGCAATCCCTTTCTCTTCCCTCTTATATGTCAGAGCCCGGAGGTGCTCTTCTCTGCTCTTCTTGTCAGTCATTATTCTCTTCCTTCCATCCTTTCTAAGACCCCATTGGTCTTTGAAGCACTAACCATCAGGCCATAACACCCCTGTGGGCATCAGGGAGCTTCAGACTCCTGTTACACCCAGCATTCACTAATATGTTGTCTCTAAGCTGCCTTTATCTCCCCCCCCCAGATCCTACCTCCTCCCACCCCCCCAGCCCTCTCTCCCAAGCCACCCCACATCCCCACATCCTCCAAATCAAGGTCTCCCATGGGGAGTCAGCAGAGCCCAGCTCACTGAGCCTAGGCAGGTCCAAGCCCCTTCCCACTGCACCAGGGCTGCGCAAGGCGTCACACCACAGGCACGATTCCCAAAAGCCTGCCCATGCACCTTAAGGTTCCTGTGCTTCCACAGAAGTTGAGCCTCCCAGTGAGAATCAAATCAGCAGTCTTGCCTCAGAGGTTCTGCCCTTCCTCCATACAGCTGTGCCCTCTCCCTGACCTCAACCCTAAACCCATACTCGGTCACACCTCAGGCTAGTGGGGTTCCGAGTGTGTTCCTTTGGTATCTTGACATTTACTAGGTTGTTTTTTTTTTTTTTAAATGAGTGTTCAAGGTCAAAATTGCTGTCAATCACAACAATGCAATGACATTCTTTTCCTTCTCATGCCATTTGGGCATTTGCACCGATGGGCCACAGCACTGGTGAGGGAAGCTGCTGGGACCTCAGCACCTGTCAGTGTGGCTCCGACTGTCCTCATCCCTGTCACTCACATGCCCCGAGTCATGCCAGTTTCACCTGGTGAAGCTGTAGGAAAAACATCATTACTTTTATTGCGTCTCCACCCTCTAGAGTGTGTCTCTTTCATATTTGTCACGGTTAAAGGAGAACGATCTGGAATATTTCTGCCAAGCGAAAAACGGTAGCCAACTCAAGGAAAAGTGGGCATGGGATTATGCTAATTGTGAGCCACCTAGCCATGTTCTTCTCAGCGAGGAACACAGTTCTTACTGGCAGACGTAATTGGGTTAGCCGACCGAAGTATTTGGCACACACACTTTCTTAAGAGTAAAGGAGTAGGCTTCTCACTTCAAGGAAAAACAATGACTATATTTTCGGTTGCCTATGATGCATTTTAAGCCTCACATGAAAATTAAAAGTTTAGGAACCTTCTGTCTATTGTCCAGAGCTTCCAAACTTCTCTATGTGCAATGTTTTCTTCTGAGATATGTGCTTCTGGAAGGTCTGAATAACTCCAAATGGTGTCACATGATGTCACAGAGTCGTGCATAGACAGAAGAGCCATTCAAGTGTAATATCAACCAACAGATTCGAGGGCATAGAAATTTCACTCATGTGGTTTCAAATTCCAGCTGTGACCAGATTTTAAGAAACTCTCACTTGTTGAGTTTTAGTGTGGTATTGAAACGTATCTGTAAGTATCATAGGGGTTACTGTGAATTTCCTCATCAACTGAACAAACTAATGTAAAATGACTTGTTTTCATTATACGTCAGCCTACTACACTGGACAAAGTCAGAGTATATTTGAGAATATAAATGCCTTTGTCTAAGCCAGATATCAAAGAGATTTGAAAAAAACAAAACAAAACATGAAACCATGCCTTTTTTTAAAAAAAAAAATTTAAACATAGAATTTTTGTTTATAATGAGATTATGGCCACAGGTGATGAATTTGGTGCTATTTTAAAATGTCTGTCTTAATGTCTAATATGGCAAATACTGAACATATTACCACAAGCTTTATGATAGACAGTATCAGTTGGTAACCTTTAAGGTGCCCAAAACATAGGAAGCTAAAATGTTCAAGACCTGCTGTTCCAAAGTAACACCACCAAGAAGACACAAACACCTCCCCCATCTGAGCATCACAATTTCCATTGTCTAGACACCTCTTCGTACTCCTTTACTCATGTGTTCTTTAAAACATCCAGTCCCCTGGCTCTCCCTCTCTTTTTCTGTCCATTACTCTTCTGATGGACTGGCTTACCTCCTGACCCAGCAAATTTAAAAAAAGGATATATGTCTTTTATAAATTAAATAAAAGAAAAAAATGTCTTCCATTTCTTACTCTCCTCGTGGGTTGGGTTTTAGCCCCACCTTGCCTTGGTAAAATCCACATAGCCTTGTTTTCAGTGCCTCGCGCCGAGTGTCCTGCAGATCGGAGCATACTCAGGATCACTGGTCCAGACTCAGCACTGCTGTGCCATTTCACCCGTTCGCTGAGATGACTGTTCACCTCCGCTCTCTCTTCTTGACGCTTCTCTGCTGTCTCGTCCACTCCTATTGACCCTACTTCCCTTCTTAGGATACAGTCTGTGGCTCTGCATCCATGCTTGCTTTCTCCTTCACTGGCTGATACAACCGTTTCATAGGTACCTCTTATTCTGGCCATCTGGCCAGGGCTGGAATAGTATATGGCTTGTCTTTAATTCTCTTCTCCATCTAGACACTTTCTTTAAGAAATCTAGATATGTGGCCCCATTTTCTTCATGAAATTTAGCTATCCAGGTCTTGCCCTTATGCTCCATTTGGGAGTCAATGCTATATCCCCTCTCGTCTTTAATTCCAGCCTGGACTTTTCCTGTGTGTTCAGGTTTGAGGTCCACTTTGGGTAGACATCTTAATAAGTAAACTAGAGTTCACAGTTGGCCGTAAGTACCACCGCCACGAACCCTCAGATCCCAAACCCCGAGTCATCTATTTCTTTTCTGTTCTTCCTTCCTACCTCAGTTCTGCAGTTAATTCTGTGGTCTCTGCCTTTGAAACCTTCCTTCACTGCTAAAACCTAATCTAGGACACCCACTTTGAACTTCTGTACTTTGTGGTCTGTCTTCTTTCAGATTCTCTTCCTTCCGGTCTGATCTCCATCAGTTACCTCCTGTCTTGCTTACTGCGCAAACCAGGCTGTGTGTCTCCCATACTCAAAGTCTGCTAGGACCTCTTAGTACAGTTAGGATCAGGTCATCTTTTCACCACATCCTGACTCTGTGGGACCGAGCGCTTCCACTTTGTACTTTGACCTCCCTCTACCATAGTCTCCACAGCCACATCGCTCTGCTGCTTCCCTCATGGACACCCACCTCCAGTACCAGAGCCATCGCGTTGCTGGCTCTTCTCCGCTGGGCCTTAGATCTTGCAATTGGACCTCCTCATTATTTCTCAGTCTAAGGTTCACTCTTCCAAAAATGTCCTGGCTGGCTTGGCTAAAGCAACACCCTCACTGTGACTGGTTGCCTTGCTTCCTGATCTTCAAGGACCTCGTGCCCTGAGCTGTAACAGCGCTTGTCTAAGTCCCCACTCCATAAAAGCATTTGTTTCAGCGTAGGTACTTTTTCTTTTTCCTGAATGAATGGTCAGTGTAGCTTGGGTCGTGAAACTATAACTATGATGGAGGCCACAGTGGCTCTGGCAGTCATTTACAGTGTTCCTTACATAGCCTGGCTCCTTTTGCCCCTCTGGCCGGATAGGTATTTCCTTCCTTGTGGTTGACAGGCATTAGGACCACAGTGGAGGCTCCTAATTGTATTTTCTCCTTGAGCAGCAAAGAGAATAAATAATGGCAGTTTGAGAGTGGAATAATAATAGCTTTGCATTTCTTAGATTCCACATCTACTTATAGAGATGTGTGCCGTATATTGTGAAGAAACATTCTGGTAGTTTACCCCTCTCAATGGGAACCCCATATGAATGTTTGTTCTCTTTTTAGTATTCAAATAGTCTATAATCTTGAAAAATCCTTTAAATCTTAAATTTTGATATGATCTGAGTAAATGTTTTGAATTGAAATTGTTAGAATTTGTTAAGCTTGAGTAGCCTATTGGAATTTTATAAGGTAAAATGTCACAGAGACAGAGAGAACATGCTCAGTGGAAGGCATTAAGGAACATAAATTTTTCTTTGCTAACCTGTCCATACAATGCTTGTAGGCAGGTTTAGCCTTTGGGAGTGTCAGCTCTTCCCAGAGTAAAGGTGCTGGGAGATACATTTCCCCTCATGGCCCTTTACCTCTCTGAGCAAATGAAACCATGGAATAAAACAAAAAATAAAGCATGTGTCACTTCATTCAAATTTCTAGATACATTTCAAAGCATTTGTCCACTTGTTAAATAGGAACTTACACTGTAGTTCAGGCTAGTCTGGAACTTGCTATAAAGTCCAGGTTGGCCTCAAACTTGTGGCAATTCTCAGCCTCCAAAGTTCTAGGATTACAAGTATGAGACATCATGCCTTGCTTTAAATATTCTTTGACTTGTATAAGATAAATTGCTCAATATATAGTCCAATATATCTTTAAATATTAATAGACTGAGAAGTAGAACGTGGGTATGATTTATGGTGTGATGATCAACTGTTTTAAATATTTGTGTTATAAATGTGGTTTATAGTTATTGATAATATAATTTATATCCTATTAATCATGAATAAAGTCATTACTATAATTTAGCAATGACTAAAATAGATATTGATTATCATTACTCATGACTAACATTGAAGTCACCACTAGTATATATTCTGAACGTATTTCAGCAAATGGTAAGTAACTTAAATTCGGAATTTTATTAACTGACCAAGCTGAGCGCGAGTAGTTTGAGTGTGTGTATGGTGTTTCTCATGACCTTGGAGGTAAATTATGCAACTTGTTGTTCTAAAATTTATCCTAGGTACATTCCAAGAGGTTTTGGCTCTGATGTGTGACCTCTGGCAGTGTCTGGTTATTTTTTTTTTCTGATGGTGTCCTGCCTCTGCTCCTTCATCATTAGTGAGGCACACACTAGAATCTGTCTCTTGGAGAAGTTTGTGCATGCTATGTCCAGCTCACTGTGTGGCTTTTCCTCTGTTCTGGATCTCATACTAGACAGCACTAGGTGGGTTGGCCTCTTTCCTGTCTGCAGCATGTGAAGCTTTGATTTTGTGATCTAGCACCAGGGAGTTTTGCAAGAGTTCAAGTACACCACTAAAATTTAGGTTTATGCTTTGGTGTCTAAGGCTGTATTTACAAGCTGGTTTTTCCCGTTTTTAAAAACTTCGTTTTTTATTAATACAACACGAATAATGGCAAATGTCATGATGAATCTAAAAAAGAGGGAATGAAGGTCAAGTCTTGATGCCAGAATTTCATGGTCTTGAGTGAGTCACTTGACCTTTAACCTCTGTTTGTCCTTTCTCCAAATGGAAGTAGTGATTACACTAACCAACCTTGCAAGCTTATTGTTTCTTTAAAAAAAAACAAAACTGAAAATGCCCACAAACATGAATTTTTACCTGTCGAGGACCTGAAACAGGGACTTTTCAGGTTAAAACTTTTAAAAAGTGAAATTCCAGTATAGATCATCAGTGCAATACCCATGTACATGACATCTGAAAGAAATGTAATCATTCTTATAAAATTGCTTTATATGCCGTAAGCAGTGTCTGAGATTAAAAGCTGCATCAGTGGTGGGAATGAGACCGGAGGGTTAAGGCATTGGGACCAGCGAGACCAGAATTTTTTTTCACTAGGCTGTAGCCCCACTGTGGCAGGGTGAGCTCCGTGCTTGTCTGTGCTCCAGTGTGAACCCTTTAGGCAATCAGAAAATGTGAGATGCCTTGGAACTCACAGGTCATACTATCTTGAGTTAAAACTTTTATAAGAACCTTAAACATTAGCGCATGCAGACACCTTCGGCTTGTTGGCATTTTATGCGAAGTGGTTGGGAGTTGCAGGCGGATCGGGTTGTCAGTATGTTGCTAGTGATTAGTAGGGAGAGAGAAGGCCAAACCGCTGTGTTTTCATCAGCGTTATAGTTTTGTTCCTGGGTTGATTTGCTCCAGTGTTGGATGAGAACAGGGGCTTTCTGGGTTTACCTTTCTTTCCTGTGCTCGTTTCTGTCTCGTTGTTTGACGGGGATGCTCAGTTGGTTGACTCGTTCATCAGAACTGCAGCCCATCACAGATCACCCTTCCTCCTCCTCCTCCTCCTCTTTCCTCTCCTGTCTTCTCCTGAGAAGAAGCCTCTGCTCACTCTCTTCCAGGGCAGTAGAGAAGTTGTGTGTATCACAGTGTGCTGTGAGCTCCGGAGGACCTGTCAATCAGTCCAGCATGACGGCTTTGGACTCTGCTGGCCTGGGTCAGCCTAGGGATGTTTGTATCTACCAAGCCACAGGAATTGCTAGCTGCCCCTTAGTCATCGCTGGTTCATGTAGTGACCTAGTTCCTGGAGGAGAGTCTAGAAAAGCCTCAGAAGCCGTCTCTGGGGAGCAGAGGTCAGAGGGGGCAGGTTTCCTGCTTTATTTATGTGTAGTTAATTTAGAATTCTGCTTGCACAAATTCGTTTGAGATCATGTAAAGATTAAACTTACTGTGTGCCGTCTGCATTTCCCTATAGCTTCCTTTTTATTTTTTTCCTTCCTGTTTTTAATGGGTAGAGCATGAGCATGTTCAGAATGATAATGGCAGAAACCTCACCGTAATTAAATACATGTGCAGCTTCAGGCTTCCAGGAGTCCCAGGTGGGTTTCTCATCTCTGCTTTACTAGTACATCGGGATTTTTTTTTTTAAAGATGAAAACAAAAGATATAAGTGATTATAAAAATGAAACAACAACAAAAATGAGACAAATACATAATTATCCAAACGAATGCTGTGATGTTACATTGGGCAGTAAAGTCAAATCATGTTTCACAGGCATGACTGCAAGGTCCCCGGAGCCAGCAGTGACACCTCCATTTAAGAGGCAGCAAGAGAAAAACCTAGTTGATTGCAAAACTGCATTTGTGTGTTCCTGCAGCCATGCGCCTGCATCTGCTGTTAAATTTTACTTAAAGACTGAGCGCCCAGAGCTTCGTGATCTGTCGCCAGCAAACATGTTCCCCTGGCTCCCTTCATGTTCCTGTAATAAAAGGCTAATCACTCAGCTAAAATTAATACATTGAAAGTCCCTTTGCATATCATAACAATAGCTAACAGTATGTCTGAATGCTTTATCCTAGGCAGTGTGTTGAAGGCATCATGTGGGTTATTTTTTTGTCATCTTTCAGTACTTCTCTAGAGGAAATCCCATTGCTTTTTCTCACGTAGAGGGAAGAGTCAAGGCTTGGAGAGCAGTAGCTGGCCCATGGTCACAATATGGTCAATACTGTCAGATCCTGAAGCCGATGTTACCAGGTACTCTCTGCTGCTGTCAGAGTCAGTTAGGGAGTTGGATTAATAGGAAGTTTCTGGAGTCTCAGCCTGAAGTTGAAGTCTAGGTGCAGCCTGGGAATCTGCTTGTTAATAAGCCTTGTGGGTAACCTGATCCAGGAAGTTACCTTCGAGAAATACTAATGTACTGTCTCCAGAGTCTAGTTCATCCTCGGCAGTACAAAGGACTCAGGAACGCATAGAGCTGAGGTGAGCTAATCCATGCACTTGATAATGACTATAATCTACACCTGGGAGGAGAGGCCTGATGACTCTTCCAAGGTGAATTGGAGGACAGAGCCAAGCGCCAGATGTTCCCCATTCCTAATAGCACGTGAAATGGAATGCAAGTCAGTATTGACATTGAAATTCATGGGAAGAAGCAGCAGAGTATGAGCTTAATAAGTATTATTCCTTATGTTTCTGTTTTTGAGATAGGGTCTCATTGTGTATGCCACCACGCCTAACACTATGTATTCTTTGAAGGAATGTTTACTGCTTCTTACAATGAATAATGTTCAGAACTTTTTTGTTGGAAAGTGTGTGTTATGTGGGTGTAAGGCTAGAAGAGAAAAATAGTGATTTTTGGTATTTTCTTAAAATAATCAGACAAAAATCAGAGTAGCAGCAATTCATAGGTGTTTTTCATCATCAATTGGCTCACTTCATTCTTTGGCCCTTGGGTTTTGAATCACTGCCATTATGAGCAAAAAAAAAAAAAAAAAGACTTACCTCTCTAGTGACAATCAAGAGGGTTCAATTTAGGCTTTTAAATAGTGATACTGAATTACTCATTGTTTATTAAATTTTTTGATTGAGTATAAAAACGTTGTCCTTAAGGGACATATGAATGTTTATTAGTAAATGTAGTAAAAATAAAATCCCTGCATACCCATCCATATTGATAGGAAAGTGTAGTGCATAACTGTATAAACTGTGGTGTTCTTGACTTTCAGATGATGAGGCCACATCTTTTGTGTCTTAATTTGTTGCTTGAAAAAAGACCTGAGGACTGCCCCCTACCCCATCTTTTTTTCAGAAGATGTCAGCCTGAGTGAGACCAGCAGCCCCTTTCTGTTCCTGGTTTCCAGGGCTTCTTTGCGGAGGCCTGTGAACTACGTAGTCATGTTGCCAATGCTGGGAGATGCTGGTCCTTGACTGTTGGCCCAACCAGTCTTTGAGTACCAGGTTCAGTGACATGGAGCCCTAGCTAAGGACGTGTTCCCGGCCTGGAAGTGGGAGGAGAGGCATCTCTGGTAGATGTAGACAGCTTGCTGGGGGTATCAGAGCAAAGTTCTACAAACTGGAGCTTAAACACCAGAAACTTGATTGCCTTATTCCTTGTGGGGGCTGGAAGTCCAAAATCAAGGTCCGAACAGGATTGACTTTATTCTGGAGCCTTCTTCCTAGCTTATAGTTGGCTATTTCTTATTGATGGATTTTCTTGGTGTTTCCTTTGTGTTTGTTTCCTAATCTCTTCTTATCAGGACAATGAGTCACATAGTAGTTTGGGGCCCAACCCAATGACTTCATTTAACCTCAATCACTTCTTTAAAGCTCCTGTCTCTAATTACAGCCCGTCTGAGGTCCTGGGGATTAGAACTTCAGCATACAAAGTTTTAAGTGTTTGGAGGACACATTTCAGTCCATAGTGAGGGAAAATATTAGAGAGAGATAGACACTGTGGTAGAGTGGTGGTGTTCACACTCTGGATCCCTTTTATGTTGGCTTCCTATGTATACATATATACTTCATTGATAAAACGAAATACTCGACAAATCAAGAAGTAGGAATTTCTGAATTCATGATTCGAGTATGGTTCATCAGAACAGGAAAGGCATGATGGAGTTCATGGTGATAGAGCGTGTGGCTGGGACTCCTCACGCCATAATGGGCCAGAAACACTAAGCAGCAGAAAACCCTGGGCTAGAAGCTAGATCTGGCTAGTAACTCACACAACTTTCCCGGTGATCTACTTGTTCCATTAAGGGTCCACCTCCTGAAGGTCCCATAACCTCCCCAAAATTGCCACAAGCTGGGGACAAAGTGTTCGAACACATGCAGGGACATTTCACATTGAAATGATACTACATAAGGTTGGTTTCATGTGGGAGCGTACACTCGATCACGTTTTGTTAGAAGATTCTTATGAGAAGGGAGACTGTGCTATCATCAGTAATAATAACAACAGCTACCATGTGAGGCTTCACATGTCAGATCATGTGCACTCCAATCTTCACAAGAATGGGGATGGTAGTAGTAGATCCATGTTACACATAAGCAATGAGTATGGGTGTGGTATAGCACAGTGGCAAAGTACTTGCCTAGCACATACAGGGTTCTAGGTTCAGTCCCCAACACTGAAAGAAAATAATAGGAAAAGACATTGTGGAAAGGAAGAGTACAGGGCTTGATGTTAAACGATAAGGTTAGTGTCTTGGCTTACTCACCAAGTCTGGCTACCTCAATGTAAACATTGACTGCCCGAACTTGAGTTTCTTAATCAGTCGCATGGCATTGCTGTGAAGTCTCCGTCACTAGGTGGTAGAACAATTAAATTAGGGTGTGGATAGACTGTGATGTATTTTGTTGTTAAAAGTGGCATCGCATGATGCCCAAGACAACCCAGTGTTGGAGTTCATCACACATCTGATTCTAGACAAACCACAAAAACGTCCAGTGCCTGGCATGGAGTAGCATTGTAGAGTGCTCTGACCCCTTTCCTCAGGATGGAGTTTATAGTTGGAGTTCTGTGCTAGTTTGGCCCTCCAGTTTCTGTTGTTAGGTCATTTCCTGGGGGACAGTGAGCAGCAGCACATTTGGCTGACACTGAGGTTTGAGATGGGTGTGCTGCTGTAGACCCATTTAGTAGCTATTGTCTTTTTTTTTTTCCCCCAGAAAGGGTCTAATGTGGCCCAGGATCCCCTTGAACTCGTAGTGTAGCAAAGGCCAGTCTTGAACTCCTCAGCCTCCCGCCTCTGTCTTAGAATTTTAAGTATGCACCTGAATACCCAGCTAGCCATTGACCTTTTGAAACAACAAGAAGACCATTGAAACTGTGGTTTTGGGTTTCCATGTACTACTCTGGACCATAAATGGGTTAATTTCCTAGAGTGGTTGGCAGTATTTTCAAAAATATGTGATAAGGGGAAACATCATACTAGTGAATACTAAAATTCCAAAATAATGAGAAAACGTGTTTAGTATCAACAAGAATTTTACATCGGAAGGTAATGTTGATCTGTGCAGATAGAAAGTGTGTGGGTTTTTTGTTTGTTTTTTCGAGACAGGGTTTCTCAGTGTAGTTTTGGTGCCTGTCCTGGATCTCCCTCTGTAGACCAGGCTGGCCTTGAACTCACAGAGATCCTCCTGGCTCTGCCTCCCGAGTGCTGGGGTTAAAGGTTTTTGCCACCGCCACCTGACTGTCCATGGGTTTTAATTAGGCCTTCAAATGGTTTCAAGCTTGGGATTCTCTTTTTCCACATTTGCTACTTCTTTATTCAATGGTATCCAAATTTTTTTTTTAAAATCAGGAGCATCACTGACACTCCCTACGCTTTTACTGTTATTGTAGTTTTCTTGGTTTCCATTGATAAATTTTTTAGTCTTTGAAGCTTGAGGTCTTCAGTACTGTACCTTTTAAGGCATCAGAGAAAGTATGTTGGGGCTTTTGACTGTTACATTTAGGGGTCTTGAAACATCAAAATGAATTTTGTGTCCAAACTGATATTCTAGCTAAGTAGCTTTCTTTTTCTTTTTATAATTATAATAACACTTATCTTATATTTGGTTACACAGTTCCAATTAAATTTGGTTACAAATTTTTGTGTTTGTGAGCATGAGGCCAAGTTCCAGATCTACCTGTTAACCCTGACACTGCTTCACCAGTGGCAAGATGCTCCCAGAAGCACCTCGAGGCTTGGTAGCTTTGTGACTCCTGGTCTCTCTGAGTTTCATACAGCAGTGTGGATTTTGCAGGAAGATTTCTACGTTTCAGAAAATGAAGGGTCCTGTCAGAATTTGATGCCCTATATGGAAGCGCGTTATGTACCCTTCTAACTTCAGGATAGACTGCCTCACAAACCTGCATGTTCTAGCTGACAAACGTGATCGCTGGCCTCTTGTAGTGAAAGAACGCATTGCTGGCCTTTGATACCTCTTGCCACTCTGCTGAAGCGTTTCCTATGTGGGGTTGGTGTGACTCGGCCTTGTTTTGATCCCACTGTTACCGTGTTGAGCTGCTTCAGCTTGTTATGGATTAGTAATGTGTGGCTATCAAAATAGCAAGCATGGTCACATGTAGATTCAGTCTCTTGTGATTTGCCAAGAGAAGCGAAGTTTGTTGTTTTTAGAGGGAGAACTAGACTTTGTCTTGAGCCCTGCTGGTGATTTGTGCTGTGTGTCTCATCACACACACACACACACACACACACACACACACACACACACCATGTTAAGGTGAAAGTATTGAGACTTTTACTCAGTTATTGACAAGATTTCTAAAGAAGAAGATACAGTAGCAACACTTTGACCTCAGAGGACTGAGATGTGTTTCTTGATTACCCCTTCCCCCTTCATCCTGTTCCTTAGATATGGGTCTGCACACATGCCTGCTTCTTCCTTAGCCCAAATTTCACGTCCTTTTCTCTACTATATTCTTAGCTCACTTTTATTCATATTTAATTTGATTTTTTTTTGAAAAATAGAATTCTGGATTAAAAATATTTTTTTTCCTTTTTTAGTTGTGAAGGGTTTTTTTGTCTTCCTTATGTTAAAATCATTGGCTGATTTTTGCTTGCCAGAGATCTCATTATCCCCTTTCCTGTTGGGAAGGCTCTTTGGGATGTCAGAGGACATAACAACTTTGTTTCTTTCCCTCAGTGTGTGAGAACAGTCCAACTTGGGATTGCTTTCAGGCATGACTTTCCCAAGAGGAACTTATTTTATGAATCACTCAGATGTAATGATTAAAACACCAACGTCAACAAAGTGTGGGAAAAGACAACTTTTACTAGGATATATATTAATATATATAATATACATATATATATATATGCATGCTGTATATTTTTGTGGAATCCATGTAAAGAGAACCTGTGTTAAGCAGAAGCTCCTGTTCCAGTGTCCTCCTGACCTCCTTCAAGTCAGCACATCTCCCAAGAGGTAACTACTGTGGCCTCTGGCTCTGTGAATTAATTTGGCTTGCCACTGAACTTGATATGAATTGCCATCATTTAGTTTGCTCAACTGTCTGGTTTCCTTGGGAGAATTCTTGTGACATGGAGCACTAGTCTGTCTTTCTTGTGTCTATATTGTTATCTCCCCTTTCCATTATAACAAATGCTCGTGAATCCAGTGGTTTAAAACAATACATATTAATTCTTTCCGAGCTCTTGAGTTCAGAAGTACAAAGTAAGCTGCACTGAGCTTCAATCCAGATGTTTCTCGGGCTTGCTCCCTTGGGGAGGAGAATCTGTTTTCTTCTCTTCTCTGGCTTCTAGTGGCTGCCTGTATTCATCCACTTGTGGCCCTCTGTTCTCAGGGTACAGCAGTCCACTGCCTGCTAATGTTTCTCGTACTCTCGGTGGTCATCAAATCCTGTCACTTCACTGTGGGAACACTTGTGATCACACTGAGGGGCTACATGGGTGATCCAGGTTATTCTCACCAGCAAAGACTAGACGTTAATATTCACAGGTTGAGGAGGTAGGGTTGTGGATATTTTGGTGGGGTGGGGATGGGGTGGGAGTGAGGTGGGGATGGGGTGGGGTACCAGTTTCCATGTCCCCATATTCACTCTGCGAATAGACTGTACTTTACCTGTTTTGATGATGGACTTTTTGCTGTCTGCCAAGCACTATAACAAACAGTGCTGTTTTTCTTTGTGATTGTTTACCCATGTTGCCCTGGTGCTGGCTGCTGCTACAGCTCAGCATAGAGAGTAAAAATGGGGCTGTCTATAAATGTTCAGAATATAGCTTTTTCTGGATGCACACCACATTTGACTATCAATAAGCTGAAAACCTGGATTGGATCACTGAAATGACTCATGTGGTCAGGAACCATTAGTATATAAAGAGATAGGTGGTAAGTTTAAGTTCAACCATTGAACACAGGGGGAAAAAATTAGTTTTCCAAAGTGGTCCTACCAACTAGAACCTTTCCTGGCAGTATGAATGTCAGATTCTTATAAAAATTAAGAACATAGCATATTTGGACCTGGAAGTTTTTTGGGTTTTTTTTGTTTTTTTTCACAAAATTGAACTCACGGACATCCTCCATTTTAGACATTTTGTATACAGTCTAGGATTTTCACTCTGTGTTTATATGGAGTCCTGAAAGGTATGGTGGAAGAAAGGACTTCTTTTATCCAGTGAGTTAGGGGAATTGGAGTCTTGCTGGGAGACTCACAGTGCAAGGAACATGTTAACAGTTATGAGTCTCTTTGGCGATTCCCGCGCTTGCCTTCAGTCTTCCAAATGGATTTGACTTTGTTGATTTCGGTCCTTGGAGGTCTCGGATAAATAAATAAATAAAGTTCCAAGGAACAGCTTTGAGACCCCTAGCATACATCATCACCCCAAATGATTGCCGCCAAAAAGGTATTGAGAGTTGTGGTTTTCTTTTAAGAGGAAAATCATTAGCCTGCCTTTGAATGCTCTCTCCGTAATGTACCCCTGAGATGTAAAGACTGTGATTAAATGGGTCAATTCTGCTTGTCTTTAGTCTTTCTTTACTGAAGCCTGTACTTTGGGGGATATTAATTTGCATCATTGTCTTCTTAAATTTTGCACTGTGGAACACAATATAAAGATACTTCCCATTAACTTGGAACAACATTAGTGACCCATCCAAAAATGTTCACCCTTGATGTAGTTTTTTTTTCTATATCTTTATCTACCCATTCCCTCACTCCTACCCCTTTTATTTCTCCAAACAAACATGTAATGGTTGGAGCCTTTCACTTCTTATCTCTTCTTTCTCTTAGTCTACTGTCTTTATGTATGTGTATAAAGCCAGGACTCCTGGTGGAAACAGCCTACTTGGGAGCTACCCTGATCTCCTACTTAACAGACTTGTATCTTATCAGGTTACCTATTGATCTGCCAGTATTGTTCCAGCAGGGAGATACTGGGATGATGGGAGACCTCTGGTAGTGGCTACAGTTGTTTGGAAGGTAACCAGTGTGTGTATGCTCCTGAGCATTCTTCACATGATTACTTCATCATCCTGCCTTGATACTGAGCATTTATCTAGACATGACATGGAATACGTTCCTCAGTAGTATTTTCACTATGAGATTTGGAGTAAATTGCTTACCCCCTTCTATTTCCTTTGCATTTCTTCTTTTTCCGTTGGATCAGGATCTTCACTGGAACTTTGGAGACACATTTTAGCTTTTATGTGGCTTATTGCCAACTTTGCCAATCATGGAAGAAATGGTTATTTGGTGGTATTGTGGTGATACTCTTAATTGGAGTCGTTGTCCGTATTGATCTCTTCCTACAGTGACTGTGAGGTTACTGCAGGGTTGGAACTGATGCATTCAACTGAGTTTGGTGATCTCAGCTTTAGCTCTGAGGTCTTAGGATTGGAGGCTGTGCCTGGTGGGCTCTTGTTGTTACTCCTTTCTTATTCCGTGTGTGCGTGTGTGTGTGTGCGTGTGTGTGTGTGTGTGTGTGTGTGTGTGTGTGAGAGAGAGAGAGAGAGAGAGAGAGAGAGAGAGAGAGAGAGGAGAGGAGAGGGGGGAGAGGGGGGAGAGGGGGGAGAGGGGGGAGAGGGGGGAGAGGGGGGAGAGGGGGGAGAGGGGGGAGAGGGGGGAGAGGGGGGAGGAGGGGAGGAGGGGAGGAGGGGAGGAGGGGAGGAGGGGAGGAGGGGAGAGGGGAGAGGGGAGAGAGAGGAGGAGGAGAAAGGAGGTTTTTGCATGTTTGTGGGCACATATGTTTGAGTGTACATGCACATGTATGTTTGTTCATTTGGAGGCCTAAGGTTGATTTCAGAAATCATCCTAGATGCTCTTTCACATTACTCACGGAGGCAGTGTCTCTCAATCAAGTCCAAGACTTGCTGGTAGAGCTAGTCTTAACTAGCCAAATTGCTGTCCTAGAGGGACCTCCATGCCCATCTAGAATTGACATGGTTTTCTAGAGTTCTGAACTCTGGTCTTTACACTTGCACAGAAAGTGGTTTAACTACTGAGCCCTCTCCCCAGCCCCGTCGCTCCTTTATTGATGTCCTAATTCTCTCTTGTAGTGTTTGTAATCCCGGTACTGAAACACGTTTCCATGTTGCTTGAAGCTCTTAGACATTCCCAGTTTATATATCAGCACATCAGTACTCACAATAATCTCCTAAGGAAGGTACTCTTGGATCCTCATTCTGTAGACAGAATAGATAGAAAACGCAAACCTGGTTCTGAGGAGGAGCCAGCATCCACACTCAACCCATCTAGAGAAAGCCATTTTCTTACTCCTTATGCTAGACTGCCTCTCTAGCTACATAGCTGATTCTCCTTATTCTTCACTGTGGTCTCCTTTCTAATCTCTCTGTTTCTGTCTCCCCTTTATTTTATCACTCCCCTTTTTCCCTCCTTTCTCTCCCCTCTCACTCTCTTCTCTCCTTCCCTCCCTCTCTTTATGTGACTAGTGTCATGATCTCTCTGACTCAGCCTCATAAATATTAAGATTGCAGGTACCTAATTATAGGGAGCAGCTGGCTTTTCTTATGCAACAACCTAATGTAGAAGAACACATCCTAGTTAACCTAATATGTGCAAATTGTATTTGTTTGTCTTTGGTGCCTGAATCACTCTCTGAGCATCCAGTCCCTGCCTGTGCATGATATTGGCTGTGTGATTGGAACCAACCTACCAGGTTTGGGTGTTTTTCCTGGAAAACCCAAGAATGGAGTTTTTTTGGCTTTAGAAACCCCAGAACTGAGAAGAATGTTATGCTGGTAGAAGAAGCTAGCAGGAAGGAACCCTGTGTGTGTATTAGCATCTGGCTCAGGCCTCAGGTCACCTTACAGCATGGCTCATAGACTCGCTCTTCTTTCTCCTGGTTCTGCATCGTGCCTCACCCTGTGCTCATCTTCCAGATGGCATTTGTCTGGTCTGCTGGCAGTCCCTACTGGAGTGAATTCTCCGTACTTTCGAAACTCAAAACCCAAAGATGATGAAAGGGAACTTGTCACCATCACCCTTGTTGTTGCTCTTCGCCTCTTCTCTGAAGTCTCACTCTAGACTATGCAGTCTTGTCCCCCTGCACACTTGCCCTGATTGTCACTAGGGAGTCATTGCTTTGTGGTTGAGATCCTACCTGTGTCTGCTAGGCTTGTTCTGTATTCTGTTCCAGTACAGGCGGGTTGACTTCTCTGTCGTCATTCTGTCTCTGTCTGTCTCTCTCTATTTTATCTTTTGAGACAGGGTTTCTTTGTGTAACTGCCCTGGCAGTCCTAGAACTCACTCTGTAGACCAGGTTGGCCTCCCATTTTGTCTTGTTGCTGATTATGCAAATCTGTGTCTTCCACCTAGAGACAGGCCTCTGGCATCCTGGTCCCTGAAGTCAACAAATATGACTGTGTGTTAACCCCTGGAGTGCATGATGACTTTCCAAGTAGTACTGGGCCCTTGGGGAGTGCTGTGGAAATATTCTGAGTCCTGTAACTTCTCTGTGCATCCTTCCTTTTTAGTTATATTTTTGAGCATTTCATGAATATGTACATTGTGTTTTGATCATATCTGCTTGTTCTTCCTCAATTTCTCCTCAACACACACAACAAGTCCCCTTCCAAGTTCATGTTCCCTTTTAAAAAAAAATAAAATCACCTCCTTGTAAAGAAATTTGAAAGTAAAAAAGTTGCACAGTGAGATTAACAAAGCCACTCAGACAAGCACATGGTCAGATCCAAAGTGTGTACATGTTACTCAACTTCTGTACAGTGAGAAGAGCCATTCTCAACAGTGGTGCTTTACTGTGGAGCTTACATGTTCACTATTCATTATATTTTTATGTGCTTATCTACATTTTAAAAAATTAAGTCCAGTTAGTGCTGCTCCTATGTATATGGGTGTGAGGCCATCCACTCAACCTCCTAGGAGCCCAACTCTTGACAACAAATAACTCCTCCCTCCCCCGGCAGCCATCAGTTGCTAGTAACTCCTTAGGTAGAGGTGGGGGGTCCTGTGTACTCCTCTCCCATCCATGCACATTATTCCTTAATATAGGTCTGCCTAGGAACAAACACTTCTGTGTCACTACTGTAGTAATATGTTGTTTGCCTTTACCTTGCCCAAATCAAACTCTGTGTGTGTGTGTGTGTGTGTGTGTGTGTGTGTGTGTGTGTGTGTAGTGGATTGAACCTACGACTAAAGTGGCAATTAACGAGGCAATGTAGTTTATCTGGTAGTTAAAAGAGGTTTATTTTGGGGTGACTTACGACCAGTAGGGTCGGTTACAGGATCCGGGAGAGGTGAGGTGCAGTCCAACATGGTTCTCTGGAGAGCTCTGACTTGGTCTGCAATCCATCATCCAGGATCATGAGGAGCCAAGAGAGGGCCAGCACATACGCATCCCAGGTCTTAAGGGTCCAAAGAGGCCACACCCCAGGGGCAGGTCATAGGCAGGTATAGCAGTTACCTGCTGCCTCACTAGGGGCAGTGCTTCAAGGTCAAAGCTGGAACAGCTACCCACTACATAGGACCTCTCAAATACTAAGAAACAGTCTACTCCAGAACTGTAATCTGGAGCTCTCAACCATCCCTACATCACCCTCGCTCTTTGTTGTTGCTGACATTGTTTTTTGTTTGTTTGTTTTTTCGAGACAGGGTTTCTCTGTTTAACAGTCCTAGAACTTACTCTGTAGACCAGGGTAGCCTTGAACTCACTGAGATCTGCCTGCTTCTGCCTCCCAAGTGCTTAGATTAAAGGTGTGTGCCACCACCACCTGGCTGACATTTTATTTTGTAAGAGGACCTCACTAAGTTGCTCCGTAGCCCAGGCAGGCTTTGAACCTTATTCCTTTCTGTTCCAGTCTCCCAAGTAGCTGGGATTACAGGCCTATGCTGCCATGCCCAGCTCTACTTGCTCAAACTGTATGGCAGATTGCTACTGGAAGTTTTTTCCTGGAGGGAGGCTAGAAGATGCAAGGACAATCAGAATATCCTTGCAGTGTTGAGGAAGGGAATGAGTATATTAACGTGGAAATCAATCTTTTTGCAAATCAAGTGACTTTTAAAAATAAAGTTAAAGGTGACTCTGACAAGTTTGTCAACAAATACTAATGAAAACGTAAGATTTTACTTAATCACTGTAATTGGAGGGGCAGAAATGCAAGGAGCACAAAGCATTAAATACTAGACATACAATAAGTTTGTGCCTGTCAATTTATTTATATGAGTAAGGTTTTTTAATACCAAAAAAAGAGAATAGGATTACTGTGGGAACTTTCCTTATTCTAGTAGTAAAAACACTATCATGGGCCGGGCGGTGATGGCACACGCCTTTAATCTCAGCACTCGGGAGACAGAGCCAGGCGGATCTCTGTGAGTTCAAGGCTAGCCTGGTCTACCAAGCGAGTTCCAGGAAAGGCGCAAAACTACACAGAGAAACCCTGTCTTGAAAAACCAAAAAAAACAAAACAAAACAAAACAAAACAAAAAAAAAACACTGTCATGGATAGTTGAGCCAATTAGAGAAAAAAAAAAATAACATCCTTATTTAGCACGTTGAAAAAATATACATTGCCAGAAAATTATGTTCATACTTGAAGTTTTGATTATTACAAGGTCTGCTAAGTTGTGCTGTATAAGAGTTGTAGTGATACAACCCTAGTTTGCAACACTTAGATCCATTTGACCAGAGGAAATAAACTTAATTTTTCTAACTTTTTTGTCGCAGAGAAGCCTGATAGCAGCATGATCAATAAAACCTCAAAGCATAAAATTATTGCATCAGGGTAAAAGTCTGTGATGGAAATCATTTGAGAGGAAACTAAAAGTATGAGAGTGAAAGAAAAGGTTGTTCATGTATTTTTAAATATGGATCATAGGTATGAAGTCACCGTGATATTTAAATAACAATAGGCATGTTTAAAAACTCAAGTAGAAGCAGTTTCCTTTTAAAATGTCAGTATGTACACCATGACTGAAACCAGATTCCACACCACTGTTGACGCCTAAGACGAGCAGTACTGGATATTAGACCAGAATTTCATTAGGGCACAGCTGGCATTCATAATTCTTTGGGTGAGGGTGAGGCACACTCTTCCATAGACCGGCCTTTGGGGCTTTCTCATGTCATCTCTCTTTCTGTTTTGGGCCATCACCTTGATGTCATTAATGAGTGCAGGAGAGTAGCATGATCAGAACTCAGGTCACCTTTATTGGTTGTGTTGTATTTTGAGGCAATGCAAAATGGTCCAGTTCTCAGTCTGTGAACAGTTGGTTCTTAGTGTAGTAAAGGGATGTCACAAATGAAGAGGACAGCATTGTCCCTCTGGGAGAGCCACCTTCAGGCCGTTCCCTGACAGGAGTGCTAACTCTGAGCCAAGCAGAAGTTTCCAGAGTTCACTGGGCCCCTGAAGAGAAGGGATCTTCCTGGATGAGCTTGGACTGGACTTGGAAGGCTTACGCTGTTGTGGACAATACAGCCAGGCACTAGACGTCTTCCTTGTGTCCTGGGTTTGGAAGCTTGAGAGAAAGAATTCAGTTCTGTACAGATGACTGACACTCGGATGAAAAGCTGCTTCCTATACTTTGGGAGGGATGTGTGTGTGTGTGTGTGTGTGTGTGTGTGTGTGTGTGTGTGTGTTGCTTCCTTCTATAGTTGTTCAAATGTTTCTCTAAATGATTTTCTTACTCAGCCAAGGACGAAGTGGATATTTTAATATCTCATAGAAAGGAAAGGCTCCTTTGGCTGTTTTTATTCTTTTCTAGTGAGTTGGGAGTGAGTAGCATATCTGATGTATTAATTTTGACACATGCTTACACCCACTGCAGCCTTAGCTGGATAGTCTCTTGGGATGACAGAAGCATAGAGCTAAATTTCCCAAGTTGGAAAGCAGCCTTCAGAAACGAATTTCTCTCTCCACTCTGAGTGACTGTGCTGTGCTCTCCCTGGGGAGGTTGTGAGGCATTTAATAGATCTCCCTAGAGCTCTAGTCTGACGTGTCCCCCTGCCTGGGCCTCCGTTTAATACTGCGGAGGCTGATATCTCTGTCGTGTTCGTGTTTATGAAATGTTCCTAGATGCTTCTCTCTTTCTACTATGATTTGAATCATCCTCACGTTTTCCTTTGTCAGTCACTCCCTGTAGAGCAGGGTGCTGCTTAATTGCCTGAGGGAACCAGGAAGCCATGAGACTGTGTGTGTACAGGCTTGGTTCCCACCACCTCCCCACAGCTGTTCACCTCCTCTGTCCCGCGCCCTTCCTGGGACACAAGGAACTGCATTTCAGCTGGGACAGTGTTTTGTTGCTCTTGGCCATTGCACAGTAGCTCATATCCTGTATAGCTTTTAAAAGTCCTTTCAGAGGGTTCATGTGTGAGAAACACACAGGGTGCATACATTTAAAAATCAGAACACTTGGGGAGGAAGCTATAGAAGGAAAGGGGGCACAGTTTGAGGGATCAGTTTTTAAAAGCCCTGTCTGGAGCTTGCCTCTAAGTTCCCACTATTACATTCCTGTATTCACATAGTTTTTGAAGTCACTACCAAGGTCATTAAAACTGGTTCCTATTCTCTCATCCATCCCCTGCATTTTGTTAGTTGATTATTCTTCCTCCCAATTTTATTTTCCTTATAAAAACAAGGTCTCACTAGATCACCCAGCCTGGCCTTTAACTTGGGATCCCTCTTCCTCAGCCTCAGCATGCTGACTTAACAGACATATGCCACCATGTCTGGCCTCATAGTAGTGGCCTTTTTAATTAAGGTTCTTTTAGTGGTTACTGAGTCTGAGCCCCCATTAGGGCCTGAGACCAGTTCAGGTGGCTAGTAAATACTGAGGCGTAAGAGTTAGATTGACTTAGTGTGAGGAGGGGGGCTCTGTCGTGACTGCTCACTCTGGCTTGGCTCTATGACACTATCATGGCTACTCTGTCTTCTAGTGAAGGCTTCTCCAAGAAAGGACCCAAGGACTTGACAGACTACATGCAAGCTATCTCTTCCAGAGTTGTTCAGTGTTTGGAAATAATAACATGAATTGTTTTGCAAAATATTTGACTGTGGGATTTTTGGCTAGTTCTAAATCTTGTCAAATTTGTCTGGATATGCCATCCCTGGTGTTTCAATTTTCCTTTATGTGGCTGTTACAACATACCTTGGCAGAATGTGTCTTAGGGAAGAAAGAAGTCATCTGACTTACAATTCCAGGTTGTAGTCCATCATAGGAAGGATGTCACCGTGCCAGGGGCTGAAGAAACTAATCACATTCATAGTCAAAAACAGAAGGAAATGAATATATTTATGCTTGCTTGCTTGTGCTCAGGTGGGTTTTTCCACTCTCACATAGTTTAAGACCCTCTGCCTAAGTAATGGCACCACCCACAGTGTCCTGAGTCTTCCCACTTCAACCCACTGCGTTAAGACAATCGTCCACAGACATGCCCACAGGCCACCTCAGTGTAGACAATTCATTCAGACCGTCTTCCCAGGTGGTTCTAGGTTGTGTGAAGTTGACAATGCTCACCATCACAATTGGTTTTCCTCAGCTGTACCCCATATCTGAGATCTTGCTTCTTCTTTGTTACGCTCTGAGCTTGATAGTTTCTCTCTGTGCTTCTTGCTTGACTTCCAGTCCTGTCTTTTCAGTGCTTCTTTGGATTTCAAAATAATAACCAGGCATGATTCTCAATAATGTCTGCATGTGCTTATCTGCCTAGATATCACTCTTCTTTTGCTGTGTATCACCAGTAGAGTTACAGTAGCCAGTACTGGAGGGGAAGCAAGAGGCTTTTCAAATGTAGAATAGTTGGGTGGGTAATGGAAGTGAGCTGCTGGTGGTGACAGTATTCTTGAGAGATATAAACAGATGGACTCACTCCAAATAGGGAACCAACGACAGACCAAAGGACAGATACAAGTCCCAACAAAAGTCCAACTTGGTGAACAATAATTTTTATTAGGATTACTTGCAGCTATATGGGTGAGTAGTTCTGTACAAGGGCAGAAATGACTTGGACACCTACACCACCAAAGATCACCCCAGCATGGGTGACAGCTCATAAAAGCTGGGAACCTGGAGCTCACATCACAATTTTCAGGCACATGGCAGGTTGGAGAGTGTCCTTTTCTGGAGGCTCAGCTTGTCTGAGAGTCTTCAAGGCAGCTCTGCTGCTCTCTCCTCCTTCTCGGCAACTGGGCTTATCTGCAAGTCGTCTTTGCAGGTTGGCTGGTCTGAGAGTGATTCTCAGTAGTCACTAATGATACATTCTTGGGGAAGGAGGTGCCTAGTGAATCTGGTCAGTTTCAGGAACTTCCTGAAGCTATTCTGAGTTGTTGATTTCCTTTCTTAATGAGCCTCCTCCCTGTAGGATGTGGTATTTCAGCCTATGCAATAGCTGCATTTACTGAGGAATTACTTCCCTTTAGAAAGCCAACTATAGTTGACACTGTGGGCTTGCCTTGTATAGAAATAACCATCTCCAGAAAGTACTGCCTTGGACATTTCCTTCTGCTTGGCATTTCTCAAACCTGAAGAGTCTTAAAAGACTGAAAGTTAATCTTGGTTGCCTATTTGTTTGTATTGGGAAGCACCAAGCAGATTATTAAAGGTTATTAAAGTGAGAGTGTTTCCACAGAAAATTAACTAATGGGAAAGACCCACCCTGATGTACATGGTGCCATCCAATAGGCTAGGGACTGAGGTGAAATAAAAAGGGAAGAAGAAAGAAGCCTTAGGGCACAGGACTTCTCTCCCTGCTTTCTAATTATGTCTAGCTCCTTATACCTTTCCCACATAAGCTGAAACCTCTGAGACCATAGGACAGAATAAATCTTTATTCTGTTAAGCCATTTTGCCTAGGCATTTTACCAAAAAAAACCCCCAAAAACCCCAACAACAACAACAACAACAACAACAAAAAAAAAACCATTTACACACCAGGGATTTAGATAACACTTTTTGGAGACCACTAACTTATTTCCAATGAGCCCTCAGTGAGAAGGAAAGCATGGGAAAATAAAGCTGGGTTGTGGGAAAGCTTTAAAAGTTGCCATTTCTTTTCTGAGCTGAAGATTTCCTAATTTTTAAACTGTCAGCTAATGTGGACGCTAAGAACAAATGTTTAATATTCCCCCCCCAAAAAAAACTCTTTACAAAATGAAATGAAATATTATTGCCTCACTGTTCAGTCTTTGTATGGGTATTCTTTTCTAGACCTTATTGAAATTGGAGCAAACACCAAGATACGCAATGTAATTAAAATTTAGTCAGACTAGAATTTTCTTCTTAAAGCTTTTGGTGCTATATTTCAGAAAGATTTATAATCGACTTGCATGAATTTACACTCCAGAATTTTCATGAGTCGTCATGATCATTATGCCATCATCTGCCTTGAGAACTAAAATCACTATTTCTAGAGGGCTAAATATCCATAGTAGGAGCAAATAATCTTGTTTGAATATAACCATAGTTATAATGCAACAGCTAACAGTAATGGGCACTTTGAAATTATTTTTTACACTTCTTTACTTACATCATGCATGTTTGTGTGTGGAGGGGGCGGGGATATGTCACAGGACAGCCTGCAGGTATCAGGTATCAGTTCTTTTCCTTCACCATATGAGCTGCATGGACTGAACTCAGTTGTCAGGCTTGGTGGGGAAGGGCCTTTACCCGTGGAACCATCTCGCCTGTTCCAGTGAGCTCCTTTTCTGTGTTTCTGCAGTGCTGGGTCTTTGAGAAATAGGATCTCAGATGTTGTTAAGTGATCAACATGGATTAGTGTGAATTTTTTTTTATCAATAATGATTAACTTTTTTTTTTTCAAATGCAACTTTGACATCTCTGTGATCCCATTTTACTGCATATGATTTGGCAATTGTTCTAGTATTTTTTTTATTTCTACTTATACATATGATGGATTCTTATTTCTTGTACTCTTTTTTCAAGTTGTGATATTATGATTATCCTGAGTTATACAAAGTAAAATGACAAATTCCTTGATTTTTCTATACCTTGTAAAATTTTAAAAATGTTTGTTTGAGAATTGCATATATACATATAATGTTTTGATCAATCTACCCCCACTCCCTCTCCTCCAAACTCTTTTAACCCCACCCACCCACCCCCAACTTCATGGACCCTTTTTTACAGCTGCCGCGTTCACTTAGTGCTACCAATGTGTGCAAGGAATAGGGTTACCTGCTGGAATGTGGGCAGCCTATCAGGGGCTACATCCCTTAAGAAAAACCTGACTCCTCCTCTCAAATTTTCAATAACATCATAATTGTTCATTTTGAGATATCAGGTCTTGTTTAGGCAGCCGTATTACTGAGATTTCGTGGGTACGGCTTCACTGTCCTAAAGAAGGTCATTGACAGCATTGCATTTATTGTTAACATTGTAGTTACTTAAATATTCAGAGCCTACCTGAGTCACTTTTGATAATTTATATTTTCTCATGACTCATCTCTCTTCCGAGACTTTGTGTGACTTTTTGATGACTGTGTGACATTGTATGTATCCCTTTGTCCACATGTTAAGTCTCTTTTGTTTCACTGACTCTGTTCATTTTCTTATTTCTGGCATTGTGAAATTCTTTTTTCTCTCTTTAATGAGCTTTGCAAGAGATTTGCGTAGCTTATTGATCTTTCCCAGGAACAGCTGTTCCCCTGTTTATAGTCTAAGCCTTAAATTTCTTTTATCTTTTTAATGATTCTTTCACTTCTCTTAAGTTTATTTGGCAGTGGTTCTTTTTTTCAGTCTGTTAAGGAGATTAATTTAACTTTTTCTTATTTAGTAATTTTAAGGTGACTAAAAAACACTTTATTTACCTTTGTGTATGTGTGTGCATCCTTGTATGTGTGTGTGTATGTATGTGTGCATCTGTGTATGTGTGTGCATCTGTGTATGTGTGTGTGCATCTGTGTATGTGTAGGGAGGAATGTGGAATGTGTGGAGGTCAGAGGTCAAACTCAGGTGTGGTTTCTAAGGAGCAGTATGGAAGCTCACCAAGTAGGTGAGGCTGGCTGGCCAGCAAACCCCAGGGTCCACCTAGTTTCATCTTCCTAGCATCGGGATTATAAGCCTACACCACTATGATTTCTTTATGTAGCTTCTAGGGATGAAACCCTCATGCTCATGGAGCAAACAGTTACTGACTGAGGCATCTCCTCTCTGCTTCTTATTTACCCCTTTCCATTTTATTATCATTTATTGGTTATACAAACTAATGGGTTGCATTATGACACTTCAAACATGTCTACAATATACTTTGATCATCTACATCCTCTATTATCAATTTCTGCCCCCCCATTCTCCTTCCTCTACCTTCAAAACCTACTTACATTTTCATATATTATCTCCATTGTTTTCTTTTTTCTTTGCTTTTTATATATATAATGCACATATATACACACACAACCTGCTAACCCCATTTAATGTTGTTCCCATGTCTACTATTTTAGGACTCACCATTTGATATTGGATAACTAAATATGGGGCTCATCCCTGGGGAAGATCGATTCTCCCTCCCTCAGCAATCATTAATTTCCTATAGCTCTTCATCTGGGAGTGGGGCCTTGTGAGATCCACCCCCGACTCACACCAGCATCTCAACTGGTATTGTCATTGTTCAGGTCTTGTTTAGGCAGCCATTTTGTTTGTATTTCTTAGCCGCAGCTTCCCTGTCCTGTATAAGACAGCATCTCACAGCAGAGCCTGTGACCTTCTAGACCTTCTTTCTACCCACCTTTCCGTGATGGTCCCTAAGACTCAGCTGCAGGGACTGTGTTGTAGATGTGTCCACTGGGGTTGGCCACTCCCCTGGCAGTTATTCTCTGCCTTGTGACCAGACTTGACTTCCTATTAGGACAGTGCTTCTCAACCTTCCTAATGCGACTCTTTAATTCAATCCCTCCTGTTGTGGTGACCCCCAACCATAAAATTACTTTCCTTGCTACTTCATAACTGTAAATTTGCTACTGTTATGAATCGTAAATATCTGTATTTTCTGATGGTCTTTGGTGACCCCAGTGAAAGGGTTGTGGCCCCCCCCAAGGGGTCTTTCAAGTCCAGATTTTGTCTTCCATCCTCTTTCTCTATAGAGACTATTTTATCAAATCTGTGCCGACCTGCCTCCAGTGCCACAAAAGACAGTTAGTTCTCAGATAAAATTTACACAACATAGTTGGTGTTGGCCCTTTTTTCCTGTGTGACTTTCCCTCAGTCTCAGGAAATCTCAAACTCCTGGTGCCTTTCTGCCTCATCCTGTGCTTATTACCACCTTCCTCAGCTGGTTTTTCCTTTCCTCCTTGATCTCAAAATGCTGGAGAGGTCTGGCGTATAGTGTTGTATATCTCCACCCCGTCCTTTGTGATCTCATCTAGTAAAATGGTCATACCTACTTACTCCTGCACTTCAAGTTTGTATCTTTAGCCTTGACCTGTCCAAGACTCCAGACAACTATATACAACTATTTGTTCAGTAGTTTTTGCTTGAATGCCTCAGAGGTACCTCCAGCTCGGAGTATCCCGATCTGAACTTCCCACTCACTGCCCAGTGCTGTCCCACTGATCTCTTCTAGTCCAGTGGCAGCTGCTTCCTTTGTCCAGTTTCTCAGACAATGTTGAAATAATTGCTGGCTGTTCTTTTATATTTCAGATCCAAAGCATTACACAATTCTCTTGTTTCTTTACCCCCAAATACAGCCAGAATCTGGTGACTACTATTGCTATGGTTTAAATCACAACTATCTTTTGGGGAAAGTATAGATTGAGTATTAACATATGACAGAAATAATAAAGAAAGGCTCCAGCCTATTGGATGGTGCTCCCTATCAAGGTGAGTCTTTCTTTATTGGCTTTCCATATGTTAACACTCCCTGAAAAAGCCACACATCCAGAAGGACACATCTGAAAGTGTACTTTAGTAATCCCCTAAGTGTCTCTCTGTCCAGTAAAGGTCACAATCAAGACCAGAAGTATGTTGCTTTTAGATTTTGGAAAGTTTACATACATAACGAGATATTTGCATAAGGAAACACGAGTGTCTTAGGAGAGTCATATAGCCTGCAGGTAAAGTTAAGCAATGTTTTTAGTGTACATGGGTTTGGCTGTGATCTGTCACATAAGCCAAGGGTGGGATTTTTTCTCATGTGCTATGTCAGTGACTAAGAAGATAAGGCTTTTGCAGCATCGTGGATTGGAGGTTTTCTAATTAGTCATCCTCTACTCTTGGAGTCTCTTCCCAATCCCATTGCTCTCCCTCATGTTCCCACCATGGTCTGTGCTAAACAGACCTGCCTGAAGGAGCCTTTCAAAATGGCAGCCAGGTAGACTCGGTAAGCGCCAGTGCCCTCACACAAAACTGTTGTTTCTCGGACATGACCCATTCCACTCCTTCACTCCACTCCAGCCAGACTTTTCCGGCTTTTTGCTATGCTGAGGATGTGGTGCCTTATGGATGTCTGAAGTCTCTCTTGGAAACTCTTCCCTAGACATCCAAGAGGTTCACTCCCTCAGCCACTCTGAGACGTCATTGGATATTGTCTTCCCCTGGGCCTTACATGGACCATCTGACACACTAGCCCCCCTTCAGTACCCAGCTGCATTTGCCTCGGTCTAGGTGGCTTTTGGTTTGTGTGTTTGTATCTTCGTCTTAATTGTCTATGAAATTATAAGATTAATTAATTTGTTTATTATCTGCCTCCTTCATTAGAATGTAAATCCCAGGGATCTCTGGGAGCAGAGATCTCTGTCTCTGTTTTGTTTTATTTTGAAGCCAGGATTTCCTAAGCACGAAGACTGGTTCCAGTAGAGGGGACTCAATGAATACGTGTCAAATAAATGAGTGAATTAAGGCCCTGGCTTTGTTGTGAGAAATACTGGCTGCAGCTCATAAAATTTGATGTTCAGCATCCTCATTGTGCTCTGCTTCTAACTAGCTTTCTGGGATTAGTAGAATCTCAGGATGGATAGAGATGGCCATTTAGGGAGGCACTCATCATTGCTCAGGAAGGGGGAAGCACTGTGGGAAGCAGTACCCAGGTCAGCATCGTAGGCAGAGAATGGGACAGCTGCCAAATATTTAGTTAGAAAGGGTGTGTCTGAATCAGGGAAGTGGTGGAATTATGAACCAGCTTTCCACCACCTTCAACGAAGTCCACTAAGAAGGTAGAACAGGGGTGCGTTGTGAGTAGGTCGTGGCTATTTTTCTTTTCCTTTCCCTTCCTCCTTTTTCCCCTTTCCCCCATTGGGGAGACATCACACACCATACCACACTACACACACACACACACACACACACACACACACACACACACACACACCTCACCCCAGAAAGGGAGCACACAACATACAAAAGTCACAGCTGCACCAAAGACCATCTTGGTGAGCCAATATGTTTTGGGGGGGTCCCTGACAGGAATGTGGGTGTGGTGTTACTTTCCAGAACAGGAATGACTTGAAAGCAGATGCATCACTGAAAAACCCACCCCAGCATGGTGACTCCTCACAAAGGCTGTGAAAGCTTGGGGCTCTCTGCATAGGTTGAGGACAGCTCTCCAGTCTGATGAGAAATCTCTTTTCTCTGCATCTTTTGGGATCAGTCTTCCAAGCTTTCACTTTCCTGGGTCCCTTGTTTAAACTTCTCTGTCTCTTGATCCTCCTCCCTCTGGGGGCAAGTGTTTCAGTTCCATGGAAACTGCTACACAACTGGCTAAAACATGTGATGTAGTCGAGGATGACCTTCACCTTCTGAGTTCCTCTGCCTTCACCTTGCAAGTGCTGGTCTTGCAGGCATACACTACCATGCCTGGTTGACGCAGTGCTGGAAATCAAACTCAGGGCTTTGTGCATGCTAGACAAGCACTCTAGCAATGGAGTTGCAGTCCCAGCTCCTGTGGGTACATTTTTGCCTTTTCATCCCATTAGACATTTTTGAGAATCTAGCAAGAACTTGTGTTTTCAGCAGCCTTGGCTCTGGGATGTATAATAATTTGAAGATGCTCACCTTCCTAAATCTTTAGTGAAAAATTGGGGAAAAGAGCACCAAGAACATAATTAAGCAGATAGCATTAAAAACATCAGAGCTTTTTCATTTGCATAGTGCCGGAGATCAAACCCAGGGCTTACTTCATGGCAAGGAGGCACTCTATCACTGAGCCATGCTCTCTAACCCAAGAGACGCAGTTTATGATGTGTCTGTCCAGAATAATGGTTGGCTTTTTGTTTGTGTATATATGTGTATGTGCTCACATTTGTGTAAGGGTGCATGTACCTATAAACTCCTGAAGAGGCTGGAGAAGAGTACCTTATCTTCTTCGTCACTGACATAGCACATGAGGAAAATCCCACCCTTGGCCTATGTGACAGATCACAGCCAAACCCATGTACACTAAAAACATTGTTTAACTTTACCTGCAGGCTATATGACTCTCCTAAGACACTCGTGTTTCCTTATGCAAATATCTTGTTATGTATTATTACAGAATAAGTAATCCTGTGCCTTATTCGTTTGAGGTAGGGTCTCTTCCTGAACTTGGAGTTTGCATTTTTAGGCGGTCAGCAAGCCCTAGACATCTTCCTGTGTCTGCTGCTCTCCTCAGTGCTGTGGTTATGAGCCCTGCAAAACCGTCCTCATCTTGTTATGCTGGGACCTGGCTTCTAGGCCCCAGTGGTTACAGTGCATGACAAATGTTCTTATTCACTAAACTCTCCTCCCCCAAGCCCCCCATGCCTCCTCCCCCACGCTTCTGAAAACCTGGTTACTTTTTCATCTTCGCATATTGTTTTTTTTTTCCCCCATTTAGCCAGGGCATTTAAGAGGAAATAATACAATTTACTGTGCCTCATGAAGCTGACTTCTTTAGACGAAGTCCTCACCTCTTTCCTTTTAATGGAAATATTTTAGACAGAACATTTGGTAATGGTGAAACTTACAGTATGCAGATGCTCCCCAAAGCAGTCACATCCCCACAACCTACCTCTGTTGCCAATACGTGGCTTGGTTATTTCTGGGCATGGTGGGATGAAAGGAAGCAGGAGAGAGATTATGGAAGTTTGACTCAAAGATATAAAATAAAAAAAAACAAAAACTCACTTCTGGGCAGTTATTTTATTTTTCAGCAAATACAGAGCTTATGCATTTCCCAGGTTGGTCAGTAACACGTTAACGGTAACCTTCTATACTGGTAGAGGAAACGTCCCTGTTTTCTTCATTCTTCCTGCTTTTGCAAGGTATACATACCAGTGTTAGATTGTTGATACTTTGGGTACAGTTATTGATTTTAAATTATCTCTACAAGGCGTAGCGCCCAGCAAGGTTTTGTGTATTGGCCTGTCAGCACTGGTTAACCGACATGTTACTGTGAGGTCAAGTTTTCATTTAAAACACGCTCAGGAAATTGTCCAGGAGAAATGTGGTTGCCAGAGGGGCACTCCAGAGCTGATTTGGGTTTCCCTTGCTTCACCTAGGTAGTGGGAGAGTGTGTTCGGGCGTTATGAAATGTAGACCTCTTCACCCAGTGTGCGGATGGCGACATAGAGAGGTCATATACCTAGGGTGTCTTTTCAAGCTTTTCTGAATAAAGATGCATGCTAGTCGGTGTGTTTTAAGTGTGAAGTCCTATTGTAGACCGTCTCTGTCTATCTCTTCAGAGGTTTCATTCTTTTCTGTTTGAAGTTAGTACAAATTCGTGTCCTTAGTTGTTCACCCAGCAGTGCCTTTTTCTTGCTGAAATATTGTGTTGTTTTAAAGAAATGCCAATTTCTTTTTATAATAGTTTCCTGATTATGTGATTTCTCTGGTTTTATAGTTTTCTTTCCTGCCAGTTTTGTTTGAAGGACAAAGGGGGTGTACTTTTTATTATAACGTCTATATAAGTCTTTTGTTTGCTCATAGGAAACTTTAAAAAGGGTGTGACATTTATTTTTCAGTTGCAAGTATGATTCACAAATTTGCGTTTTGGGAGAAATTACTTAAGTGCATGTGTGAGGTTTAGTTTTAAACTCCAAGAGCATATGCATATTTTATCATTCTCCTTACAGTCTTAATTTGATTTTTTAAATGGTTATACATATTTGATGTGCTCATGGCTTATTGTTGAGCAAAACCTTTCTTCCCCCTCAGAATTAAGATGCTCGATCGCTCATATGCTTGAGCCGTCTTTGGTTTATGGCCCTGGAATCAACAACAAACAATGAATGCTGAAAAATAGAGATATTATTAACAGCTCTTGCCTTTTACACCTTCATGCCAAGAAAGAGTTTTTCAAAAGAATAGTATTTAATTTAGAATTTTCTTTGGGGGAGGGCTAGAGAGGAGAATAGCAGGATACAGGTCATATGAAGGGGGAAGTAGGAAACGTGGGAGGGGGCTTTAATTAGGGAGGAGGGAGAGAGCCCAGTACAGGAGAGGAAGGGAGTGGGGACAAATTACACCAAGGATGTTTGATAAAGACTCAAGGAATCATATTGTTTTGTATTTACCTGAAATTATACATGGTGTGTGTGTGTGTGTGTGTGTGTGTGTGTGTGTGTGTGTGTGTGTATAGGTTTTATGCCACTTGGGCTGACATTGCTCCCCGCCAAGAGCCATAAACTATCTAACAAAACCTTGGTACCAGGCATGAGGATCAGCCGTTCGAGTCACCGGTCAGGGTTGTCCACGTGACTCTCCCTGCTGTTGACCTTGGTTGCTCTCAGAGGGTGACGGTGCGTCTCTGCTGGTACCTCACACTTCAGACACAGGACTCAGACGATTCTAGCTGAATCTGATCTGAAGGTCTAGTCTCCTTCCTGCAGTCTAGCTTTGATAGTACTGTGTAAGCTGCCCAGGTAGAAAAGCAATCAGTAGTCTTATTTAGGTATGATGCTTAAGAACTGTAACAATGAGCCGGGCGGTGGTGGCGCACACCTTTAATCCCAGCACTCGGGAGGCAGAGCCAGGCGGATCTCTGTGAGTTCGAGGCCGGCCTGGGCTACCAAGTGAGTTCCAGGAAAGGCGCAAAGCTACACAGAGAAACCCTGTCTCGGAAAAAAAAAAAAAAAAAAAAAAAAAAGAACTGTAACAATGACCAGCATGGCAAGCTATCTCTAAAGGTGTAACAGTGACACTCATATCTTGGCAGTAGCCAACAGCTGGTTAACTGGACTCAAGGCCCACTCGACAGCAGGGAAATCATGCCTGGTACTAGAAATACAGCCAACTTCCTGGGGCTAGTGAGGTCATGGATCTTTTAGAAGAGAACCTATTGTCACCACTTCACTGACCAATGTAAGTCCTGAAACCCATCCTTGTACCCCCAGGTAAGTGCGCCTCTCACCTTTCATCATCAAAGACTCTTTACAGTAAGTGGAGGGCGTTACTGAAAACCACAACTAGTCATAAAAGAGATCAGTGGATTGTGGGAAGCTCAACCCCAGTAGATACAACTATAGCACGACTCCTTCACCTAAGACTCCGTGAACATCGAGGAAGAGGGGGCAGAAAGACTGCAAGAACCAGAGGACTGGAAAGTCTGCTGTGATGTCATGTCTCCTAGAAATGACAGTGAAGCTGAGCCCATGATATTTCAACTATATGACTGCCTCAACAAGAACTGAGCAAAGACAACAGCAGTAGACGTGCTGATGTGGACCAGGGAAAATCTCACAGGATCTCACCCCTAGATGAAGAACCACAGGCAACTAATGACTGCTGAGAGAGGGAAACAGCCTTGCCCAGGGATGGACCCCCTAATTGGTTATACAATTCCAAGTGGTCAGTACAGAAATCATATGCATATATACCTAAGCCACACTAAATATACTCACTTTATTTATATTTATATTGTATTTACATATTTATGCATATGTATAACAATAATCAAAGAAAAAAGTATTGATTTGAGAGGGAATGGGGGCTATGGGAGGGGTTGGAGGGAGGAAAGGGTGAAGTGATGTATTTATTTTTTGTTGAAAATCTGAAAATTTTTCAACAAATAATAAAAAAATTAGATGGTTAATCCACACCATAGATAAGGTGATTCCTAAAATTCCTGCTTTATTTTTCAGTTACATGATTGAACTGTTTATAGCACTATAATATTCTACCCAAAGGACAAGAATATGATATGAAAACTTCTATTTATCACATTGTTTCAATTTTCAGTTTTTAAGAAATGCAAACATTTATTACATACTAACTAAACAGTAGGCACTATGATACATGCTACAGACTCAGAGGTGAATTAACACTGACCTCTGATCTTAATAGTATTTGATCATTTATTCATTAAGGAAATATTTTTTTACTTGCTCTCATGTGCTAGTCATTGAGATATAGCTGTAATAAAACTGACAGAAATTAAGCTAACATTCTTGATTGAGGAGATAGAAAGTAAGCAGGAAAGTTAAAACACACACACAAACACACCCCTAGATATATAAATACAACCTGCATTTAGTGTTAGTTGTATGGATATGATTTTAGGGATGACCACTTGGTATTGGATTACCAATTAGTGGGCTCATCCCAGGGGAAGACTGTTTCTCTCACTCTTAGCACGAGTTGCCTGTAGTTCTTTGTCTGTGGTTGGGGTGTCCATGAGATTCCCTTATCACATTATCATGTCTATCGGTATTGTCCTTGATTTGGTCTTGTTTAAACAGGGAAGCTTTATCCAGAACAGGAAGTCTGAGATGAAATCTGGATGAAGACCTGGAATGTCATTTCATTTGGGCAGTGATGGGGTCAGGTCTACATTTAGAATGCATCATTCCAGCCAGGAGGAGTATGCACTATAACGGGGGGTGACTCGAGGCTGTTATGATGGGTCTTGTGAGAGATTGTGATATTCCTAGCATTTGGTGTGCACAGGAGAGGGACAGAGAGGTCAGGAGAGACCTCTAAAGCACGCCCAGGAGAACCCGCTTGCACAGGAGGCTGAAAGGTGAGAGGGGTCAAGTAACTTTTAGCCTGTAGTAAAAAAAATGCATTTACACTTGCTATGAAGCCATTTAATATATCAGTATTTTACGGCTCGGTGTTGCCCACTCATACTTCTACTCCATTCTGTTTCAAGTTTCTTTTAAGTGCTGACACTGACTCACCAAGTTCCTTTCCACATGGTGGAAAACACCTGGTAGTCTCCTCTTGTGGATGAGCTGTCTCCTCCCCGTGGTCAGTCACGAGGCACTGTACAGCCAGTGGAGAGGAGAGGAGAGGAGAAGGGCAGGACACAATGTCATATCCAGATTCAGTGCATGATTAGAAATACCTAGCTGAGGAAACACTGTGCTGACTGTTTGAGCCAACCTATTTCTACATAAAACGATGGAAGCAGTAGCGTGAAAGCTAGCACACGGCACGTGTCCCAGCCAGCTGTCTAGAGACTGTCTCTGCCAAGAGGTGGTTAGTTGTGCTGGGAATAGGTTGCCTTGGCTGATTGCAAGGGGCAGGAAGAGGGTCCTGATTTTTCTTCTTTTATCTTCTTTAATTTAATAAAACACCCCCCCACCAAATACAGAATGGTGGGTTTCGAGAACAGTCTTGATGTCATGAGTCCATAGCATATTATTCAAACTAGTGACTTTGTCCTGTTGCTTCTGCTGTCACCAATTGCTGTTAAGTTTCTGTTTCTCACGGGGTACTCTTCTTAGAGTTGTCTGTGGAAGGCTGTGTGACAAAACATTGCCTAAAGTTCTGGTGTTTGCCTGCGGGGCCTAGTTGGGGCCATGGTGGGAACCATTGTTGGTTTCCTCCAAGTAAATGACTTAGTTTTTTCACCTCCGAAACAGGAGCCGATGCCATCTGCTTAGTCTGGCTGTTTAATGGGGGATTAAATGGTACCTTGTGTACAAAGTACAATGTCTAAGTGATGTCTATCATGACTTTCCTTGTATTGCTAAATTACCAGCATCAGATCTCTTTGTTTCGTCTTATTTAGCAGTAGGAGAGATGTGGAAACTTTCTGAGTCTCAGATATAGAAGGAACTAAAATTAAAGTTCCTTTCTTGGTGTGTGCTGGAATTTTTAACAGAGTATAAATTTCCATGAAAAATAAAGCTGCATTTGAGGTAAAGAAGAAAGATGTTCAAGTACATCCAAGTTGAGACAGTTCCGTGGGTGGCTTCCAAGGGACATTGGTTCCCTGCAATAACACATGAATCCGCTCACAGTGAACGGAACTGCTCAGCAATGCTGGCTTTGTGCCCCTTCCACGATAGTTAAGTATAAAAATCTTGACTCGTTGAGATTATCTTCACTATTGTTGTTTTCATGGTGGGTTTCCAGTGCATTTCAGATGACTAAGTTTGGTGTTATGAACATGAAATTTTTTTTTGAATGATGGAGAAATCATGACTGTACAGGGCTGGCTCCTTTAGAATAGTGAGCACTAGAAAGTGGCTCAAAAAAATGTCTATGGAACCAGACACAAGCAAAGGCCATTTCCATCAGGAAAATTTTTATTGAGACACATTTTCCCCGTTCGTTCGTTCTCATGTAAAATGTAGGAGACAAGATGATGTGGCATTATTTTTCCTTTGGAAGAACATGCCAAATGCTCCCTAGTGAAACTGGTGGTGCCTTCCATTTTCTCTCTCCAGTAACTTCCAGTAAGTGGTAAATAAAACTTTCGGAAGAAATAACATCCAAAGATCAGTCCCTTCTAGAAGGATCCAGTGGAAGGAGAATATTTGTTCCCCTCCTACCGTAGAGACCATCATCCATTGGAAGTTTCTACTCTTTTGCAAACATGATCCTCTGGTTTCAAGGAAGTTAATTGGATAAAAAACTCACATATTTAGCTATTTGGGTCGGGGTGAGGGAGAGGGAGAGAGATGGCATAGCATTTAATTTGATCCACTTAAAAGGAAAGGTAGGGTAAGTGTGTGTTTTATTCCAGTGAGTGCAATGATGGTACAATTAGGGGTATTTAGATATGGATTTTGCACTATAGTCAGTAGGAATCCTATGGCTTTTATTGATGCTGGGCTTTGAAGTGGGGCTCTCTGATAAATGGTGGACTGTCAGAAACCAGGTGCTTTGGGGGTGTGTGGGAGCTTGTTTATGTGGAATGTGGACGTTTGAATAGCAAATGAGTATGTGAAGGGACTTTACTGAGCCAAATGAAAGACATGATGGGCTTGATTAGCTCCGTTCCTTAAAATCCTATGTATTCCACCAGTTTGGGACAGGCTTTCCTTCCATTGCTCTGCATGCCCAAGCATGTGGTGTGACTGCCACATTCTTTTTTCATAATGAAATGTATATTAACTATGCAACCCTTTCACAGAGCAGTGTTTTAATCATTCTCTATTGATTTATACATCACTTCAGTGTTGCATATTGAAGGCCTCTTATTCTAAGTCTGCTTTACCCACATTCTCATTCTGTCTACCTGACTTGCATAATGTTCTGGGACTCCTTTAGTTCCCCTCACCCTCTTGGGAAGCAGTGAGGATTAGGAAACCACAAAAGGTCAGACACACTGTTGCCGTCTCTCTGCTTTCTGAGGTGCAAAGAAGAAATTAATGGGCTTAGAGAAATATTGTCATTGTCCATAACTGATAATAGGTATCAGAAGTAAGTTAAAATTAATAAATGCTGAGCTTGAGCTTTGGCGTGAATCTGAATGATTTATTGCAAGCTGGGGATGCCAAGAGAATGTTTTGCATTAGCTGAAGGAGTAGGGTAATGATGAGAGGAATCTGTCAATCAGGGCCCGGATTTCCTGCAAGAGGAACATTGTAGGCAAGGCTCTGAGCACCCTCATGAACAGTGGTTGTTCTTTGAACCCAGGGTTGTTGCTACAAGGTGGCCAATACAAATGGGACTATATACGTGTTTTCTTCTTTTGTCTTAACATTAATTTGCGTGAGAGGAAGTGAAGATATGGTTGATGAGCGTGAAGGGTGCTTCCATGGACTTGAATAAATAAGCTGGGTCCCCTGCCCCCCCACCCCAGCCCCACAACTTAGAATCTCATTTGTGTTGAAAGACCAGAGCTAGGATTTACATAGGAAGAAAGTCTGCTTACTTCATTATTATTCATGGTCGAATCCCCAAATCTCCTCCCTGAAGAGATGTATTCTTCCCAGCAAATTAAAACATCTTTTTTTTTAGAGGCCCAAATGATGATGACGTCAACTATTGATGAAGATGAATGGGTAATTCTTTTCTCAATTTCTATATTCCTTCTCCCCCTACTGTTCAGGGTAGGGCTTCTTCATTTAAACCAAGATTCGATATTTCATTTACTCTCCTCTCTGCAGGGTGTGTGCATTGTGCAAACCTCTTGGTTAGGTACTGGAGGAAAATGTTTGAAAATGTGATAGCTTATTATAAGGACATTTGGCAACAGCGTATTTGCTGATGACGGATTGCCGATCGCTGGTAATTTAAAGGGATTCTGAGCAGTAGTTAAGGTCCAGCGTTTTCCTCACATTAATCAGCTCAGATCACGATAGCCTACACTACAAATTTCTTTCAAAATCTTTGTAAAATATAGGCTTTGGAAGGCCATCATGCAATACACAAGGTGACTGTACATACACCTTATCCTTACTCTAGTTTTATCTCTACTTAATTCAACTATCATAAGTGGAGATGCAGACTGATAATGTGCCATTTTACTTTATGGACTTACTTATAAGTACCAAAAAGAGAAAAGAGCATTGTAAAGCAAATCGTGGGAAATGAAAAATACATTGGAATGAAACAGGATTATTGACTAAAAATTATAGATAAAAGAAAGAGTTGTGAAATTCTAATCTAAGTAGGGTTTGGAATTTGTAATCTATTCTGTCATCAGCTACGCTATAATTTAATCTCCTCTTACGTGTGTGTGTGTGTGTGTGTGTGTGTGTGTGTAATGCCATGATGTGCTCCCAGAGAACAGAGATCAACTTACAGGAGTCAGTTTTGTCCACCGTATGGGTTCCAGGGCTGGAACTAAGATTGTCCAGTGTAGTGACAAGAGCCCTTACCCACTGAGCCAATCTACTAGCCCCATTATCATTTCAAATAAGCACTCACTGTGTATGGCGGGGGAGGACGACACATGTCCATAATCCGAGTACTTGGGAGGCTGAGGCAGGAGGATCATGCCTTCAAGACCAGTGTGAACAAATTAGCATGAACTCTGCTTCAACAAAACAAAACAAAGCAAACACTAACCTGCGTCTTGGAAATATTGTGGTTTATAGAAGCCGTCATGGATGGACCACAGATGAGTGATGGATGAGAGAGGGATTTTTGACCTCTAAGGAGAGCCACAGTTACATGCAAACGCCTGCGTTTCATCATGGCATGTATTATGACAAAGTGGCATTGGGTACAACTTGGCAATATCCAACCTTCAGAGCAGCTGTTACCCTGGGGTCACTGGGGTGTATCTGTCAGACATGAGCATAGAGAATAAGGTATTCTGTGAACAAGTCATGATAGCTTAATCGCGTCATCTTCACGGGGATGTTGCTTGATTCTTCTTTGAAGAGCATCTAACACCACGGCAGCCTATCAGCTTTTCTTGCCTTAACGGTCTTACTAGTTAGGTTACATCTGTTCATTCCCAAAACGTAGCAGCGGAAGAAAACAAAAACAAAACCAAAAAACCCTGTGTGGCCCTTGTTCAGCTCTGGCTTCCCTTGGGTGTTCAACCTTTCTCTTTACAACCTCTGTGTCTTCACTCACGGCTCTCCTAGAGAAGAGAAGTCTGCCTTTCTGCAGCTAACCTCTGGTGCCTGTTCCTCCTCTTCCCTGAAGCTGGTGGCCTGAAGCACGCCTGTTTCATTGACCATTCTCTTATTTGCAGGCAGGCTGCTTCTGCCCTGGTTTCTCTTCTGTGCCCCCAGCTAGAGGAGCCACCTTTGCTGAATCCGCGGATGCAACCTCAGCTCACTTGTTTACTGACACCTTTTCCGGCGTGGATCAAATCTGTAATCCCAACAACGTGGGACCAGGAATTCAAGGCTTGCTTAGGCCACATAATAAGAAACAAACAAACAAACAAATGCTACTGCCAACAAACCCCCTCAAATATTCAAGATCTAAAACCAACAACAAACAAGTTTATGTCTTTGCTCCTCAAATCCAAGTCATCCCTGCTCCCCCAGTTAATGGCCTCCTAGGGAACTTGGCTTTATTCTGTTCTTCTGTGGGCCCTACCCAATCAGGCACAAAGACAGCTCTCTTCTGACTTCCCTGGTAGCTACTTTCCCACCTCCTGACCCTGCAGCCACTAACATCCTTTAGTGGCTTCTCTCTGCTCTCCAGTTCACTCTGGACCTTGACTTAAGTGGCCTTGCTAGAGTATATGTCTAACTTGCTTGTCAGTCTTTCAGACATTGACACCTGATTTGTTTGATGTCTTGGATGAACACTGTGTTTTGAGATGCGACTTGCCCTTGGAACACTGTTTGCAGTATCCTTTATAAATTGGTCTCGTCCTCCTCTTCCCGTATTGTCTCTCTCCTTTCTCCTATGGCTCAATCTCTCCACAAACGACCTTTCCTAGTTCCACTGTGAGTTCCCTACATACCATGTTCACTTAGGCTTCATTGGTCTATATAGGCATTAGCTCCAATAGAAAGGCTGTCTTACAATGCCACATCTTTCTGGAAGCCTTTGCTGCCCCAGGCAGGGCATCTCAGGTCCTTCTGCATTCCAGGACACTGTGCACTTTCCTGTTCTAATGCTGATCACTTGGTGTTGTGGTTGTTATTTACTTAGCAGGCTAGTTTTTTTTTTTTTTTTTTGAACCAAGATTTCTTAAGGGTAGAGGCACCCTTGGTGGTATTTGTACATCTGCCACTTGGTAGGAAGTCAACACAGGGTTCATTGAGTGGAAAACGAGTGAATACATCATACGTCTGCAGATGGCTTGGCATCTGTATGTATTGGGATCTAGACACAGGGATTTTCCTTTTGTCCATGGGATGGCCAGGCAGTCTGTTCCAGCTGTGCAGAAAAAGAAATGGATCTGATGAGACAAGGGTAGTTTGTGGAGTTGACCAGCTTTCTTCTGTCCTTTACCCAGCTAACTTGTTCCTTTCGGTATCTTCCTTTGGGATGATATTGTTCCATTTCTATTCCTTTCCTTGTCTCTGACCCTCATCCCCAACCACCATGCTCATGCATGCATGTAGTTTCCTAATTGTACCTCTACAAACGTGGTTCCCCTCTTTTCAGGTAGACCATTTACCAATTCCCAATACAGCAAAATTATCCTTAGTCAATAGTTGGCTAGAACCTATAATTTGGTCATATACTTAGTTTAATGGGTCATAACTTGTATTTGCCTGATGAAATTATCATAGGGACTATCAGAAGAGTTGCATTCGAATAAAAATTATAGTTAAATTTTTGGAAATGTTTGCTTCAGTGGGATGCATACCAGACAATAAAATATTTTTCTTGGTGGTGTTTTTTTTTTTTTTTTGTTAAATAAGTTTTAAAGTTACAGGAGACCACGTTTCTTTAAGTTGCCTGTGATTTACCTCTTTCATGATCCCTTCTGTGACAAGATAATAAGTGATACCTAACCTTGTCATCAGGCTTTCCTAACACCTTCCTCTTTATCAGAAATGTAAAAAAAAAAACCCTACAGTTCAGACTTTGTTTGGCCTGATTTTTGGGCTGCCACCTTTTCATTTTTGCTTTTCATAAACAGTTGTTACTCTGTTAACCTCGTGTTTAGACGCATTCCACTTACCGGTTGGTTCCTGTGTGGGGCATTTTTGAAGTCCCCAACTGGATTGCAGTCTCTTGAGGTTACAGAGCAGTCTGGGGATGGGCATCAACGGGCACACAGCACAGAACCAAAATGACAGGCAGACTTGGATGATTTGTCTAGCTCCTTAATTTTTCAGGTGAAAAAGTGAGGATTTCCAGAAAGATCCTATTTTCTTTCTTCCTCCCTTCCCTTTCTTTCCTGACCAACATTTGTTCATTCGTTCATTCATTCATTCAGGGGTGGGGATCTTGCATGGTCCAGGCTAGCCTCAAACTATGTACAGTCGAGGTTGACCTTGAACATTTGATCCTCCTTCCTTCACCTCCCTCTCCTCAGTGCTAGGATTATAGAAAAGATCCTATTTTCAAGCAGACTTTATCCTCAGAAGCAACAAAGGAATGAAGAGACATGTTAGGAAATTATTCTCTGGAGAAGATAATCTTTGAATGAAAATCCAAGTCCCATGGGTTAGTGATACTGTTAGGCATTTCTGTGTAACAGTTACCTCTTACATTAAAACGTTGTATCCTGCAGGAAGCACCTTAAGCAGGAAGGTAAACAACTCAAAATAGCTTGAAGAAGTCCCTGAAACTGATCAGATTCACTAGGCCCCTCCTAGCCAGAGTAAGCAATGAAAGTTGAGAGCTTTTTGCTGCAAAAAAGACTAGAAGAAGCAGAAACCAGCCTGAGGCGTCTGGAAACAACACTCTCCAACCCGTTGAGCTACCTGAAGGCTATGCAGTGTGCTCCGGATTCATATCTTTTACCCATGTTGGGGTGGCTTTGGTGATGCAGCTGTCTTTGAGTCATTTCTGCTCCTGTAAGTGACCCATATTTCTGTAAGTAACCCCAATAAAACTCATTGGGTCACCAAGTTGAGCTTTGATGGTATCTGTACTTTGTTCTGTCTTGGGTTCTCTATCTGGGGTGAGTAGACATCCATGTTGCATCTCCTCAGGAAAAATTGTGTCACACAATACCCTCAGGTGCTTATGTAAACACATCATGACTTTAGTATGTGGCCATGGAAAATAGGAGGACTTATTTAGAAATAAAGTAAGTCTCCTGTCTGTATTTTCTTCCTCTCCCCATCCTTCTTTCCTCTCATCCCTTTTCACTCTTTCCCTGCTTGCTTCTTGAATACTGAAACATGTCTTCTTATTTTGAAACTTCCTTTATCTGCAAGGTATGCTATTAGACACCCAGAAAAAGTTGTTACTGTCTGGCAGGGAAGAATAATCCTCAAACAGGAAACACTGCCTCTCAGATGAGACTCCCGGCATCATGGGCAGCACCATGTACCGTGGACCATTTCTTCATTGCTTAGAAGTTTTACTCTTGAACTATTCCCTATCTCCATTGTCTTAATTCAGCTTTCTCTATGAATAGTAGTACTTAACCAAAGATGATGTATCTCTAAATCTCTGGACTTTCTAATTGAGACTGAGTGGGTTTTGAGTTCCTGGGTTCCCCTTATTTGGAGGAGCCTTGCAGTAGAGCTTCTCGAGATGGTGGCGATATTGTATTTGTAGCAGGCTCTGGACAACAGCCACTAGCACCATGTGACTTTGTGCCCTTGAAATGACATTGGCACAACTGAGAACCGATACTTGAATTTCGAGGTAACCAGCCACATGTGGCTCAGGCTCCTGCACTGGATAGAGAGTTTGGAGAGCTTGAAGATGTGTTGATTTGTGTTTTCGTCCATTCCTGTTTTCTGTGGGTCCTGGCTCTGCCCACCAGCATCACTGCTGTCTTTGGCCCCTTTGTTTGGGCCATTCCGTGGGTTGTCATTTGACACCTGTCCACCTTCCCTGCCTCACCCTTAGGACCGTCTTTACACTGCACCTGAGAATTGTTTCACGGAAGAAGACAGTTGGGAACCGTGAGAAAGGATTTGTTTTTAAATCCCTGATGCCCGATTCACTTGTCATTCATGTTTTCTTTCTGACAGCATAAATACAGTTTATCTAGAGCAATTGAGCCTTTTAAAAAATGAAAAATGGGAGTGATTTTTTTTCTGATATTATAACCAAAAATTACTTATGCCATTGAAACTACTGAGAGGTCTCAATTTGCTGTCTTGAGACTGCAGAATATTTTTATATTCAGAATGAATCGAAGTAATGTGTGTAAGCAGTGATGCCAGAAAAAATAGTGGATATAACTTTTGCTTGATATTAGTGTTGTACAAATGTATAATTTGTCCCCAGGATTTTTAGTTTTGGATGAAGCCGAAGACAGTGTTTGCATGTGCTCTCAAGAGAGGCTAGCCTAGTGTCTAATATTTCAAATTAAATGATGTACTTATTAAATACAATTCTCCATTTTTTTCTCTTTCTGTATAACCAAGGAATTATTTGTCCCAAGAGCCATGGACCTTGACCACTTACTGATGATATATAAAGTTTTGTATCTCTATGTGCATGTGTCTGTCTGACTAGAGGGACTGTGATTGTACAGGGTTTATTTACTTGGGGACCCGAGACCTGCCCACAGTTAAGTCACTTACTAGATTGAGACAGTGCTGACTGTGGCCATTTTTGTTTGTCACTCTTTGCGAGTTTAGTGTCTTCCCACCGAACAAGGACTCGATACAACGAGTTTGGAATGGAGTTGGAAACAGTCTTTCTGCAGGTGACACACACTGCCTTTCTTTTTGTCTAAACAAAAAACGATTTCTGACGACCTTTCTCTCCTTTCAAGCTTCTGATGTTCGGTTTCCATTATTGCTTCAAGACAGAGTGACGGAGAATGCTTCATCTTAGAACGGACAGCTGGAGTCAGAGGGTCTGGAGAAGTTACTTTTGCTTGCTTGTTTTCACGTGTCCTGTTCTCTACAGAAACCTGCTTTCCTATAGGCCTTGATGTCGCTTGAAAGGATGTCACTGTTACTTAGTTTTGTTTTCCTGCCCAGAACAGGTTAGTGACTCTACCACCAATGTCACAGAAGTTAAACCTTGGGCCAGCTGCTAATCATCCCCCCTTCTATTCCACATACCCCACTTGGGACAGCAGGAGATGGCACACAACACTGGGAGAAGTGTGGTGCCCAGTACATTGGCTTTTGTTCCCCGGTGTGTGCCTTGGCTTATGTGCAGTTCCCTATCTGCTCACATACAATTGAAGATACAGTTTTGCTCTTGACAGGCACCAAAATACTGTTGGTGAATAGTACATTACATAGAGACTGACATACGGATTCTGATGAATTGAAACAAACTGATAACAACCACAGTGGGCCAGTGATGGAGAAAGTGGTCCCTGCTAGGGCTGTTACAAACCTTTTTGGGAAAAGGAATAGAAATGAATAAAGATTAAAGTAGTATTCTTTATTCCTTCATCAGGTATAAATAATGTCTATTATTTTCTTTGCTATCATTTTGGTTCTTTGAGCTTTGTGTGTGTGTGTGTGTGTGTGTGTGTGTGTGTGTGTGTGTGTGAATCATGATGATGTAAGGCTCACTTAAAGGGTGTGATAAAAGAAATGAAACTGGTTTTCATGTGTGGTATGTGGAAAGCAGACTTCAAAAGTTGGAGGCTGACAGGGAATGCTTTCCTGACAGGGGCTGCTCTTCTACCCTTCAACACGATGAATGAGAAACTGTGATAAGAAGCAGGGAGTGCTGCAGTTGGGGGGACATGTTGGCAGAGCTGGTGTGTGGTGGGTCACACGACGTCACCATGAACATGGGACTTGTGTGACATGTATATACTTAGACCAGAGGGCTCTTGACGTATTAGTTACCCTTTGCTGTATAGAGAAATTATCCTCCAAATTTAAGCAGCTTCAGAAACCAAAACCAAAATGTTGGAATCCAAAGTTTCCTGAGGTAGTAACTCTGGAGTAGATTAGCTGAGCTGTCCTGCTCCAGGTCAGTTCTTGAGGTTGTGGCCAGGATGCAGCCAGCTGATTTCCTTGACAGGGGCTGGAGAGGGCAGTTTCAAGATGGCTTCCTCACACCGCAGGCACATTGCTGCAAGCTTCTGTCCGGAAGCCTTGATTCCTGAGTTGTCCCAGGTGGACCTCTCTACAGGGCTGATTGGCTGTATGAATTATGATAGCAGTTTCTTCTGTGTGAACATGAGGCGGGAGGAGCTCCAGTGTGAGTCCACAGATCTGAGTGGAAACATAGGCAGGGAAGGAGTCCACCTTTTGTAGCCAGGCCTCAGAAGTCACACGTCCTTTATGCCGCGCTCTGTTCCTTAGTAGCAAGCCCCAGACTCCGACCTACACTCACGAAGAGGCTGTTAACGTCATTCATGAAGGGAGAAGTGCCACAGAGTGGGTTGATGTTTTATTGTAGCACCACCCCTGACCAGCAGAGACTCTCCGCTTAGTGTGGCATTCCTTCGGGCACCTTGATCCCTTCATCATTGGCTTCTGGACCCTTTCTGTGTAGATCATCCTGATTGGGTTTTGTCCTTGGCTTCTGGACCCTTTCTGTGTAGATCATCCTGGTTGGGTTTTGTCCTTGGGAGACTGTGCTTCTGTGGGAGGACTTTTAAGCCTGTTCGAGGATTCTGAGCGAAACATCTGCAAGAACAGCCTTTCTTTGGCCGGTATTGATTACTTCTCACAGCGTAACTTCTAAGTCGCTCTCTTGACTTTGATCAGTCAAACAAGTCTTCAGAAAGGCTTGAGGCAGGGGGCAGTGTAGCTGATAAAAACTCTGTTCTGCTGTCGACTCTACCCTGTCATTTGCATTCTTTAAGAACGTAGATTTGGCTTAGTTAATACCTGGGAAGAAAGAGCTGCCTCTCCTGTAAGCAGATCCCCTCAGAGCACATGCTGCAGGAGCCCTGGCAGCTCAGAGTAGAGCCACTTAGCCACAAATTGTGTCATGTGGCCGCTCCATAAACCGAGAGGGACAGTTAACAGCCTTGGGTGGCTTCATGTGTATATATTTCCATTATTTCTGGTTCATGTTTTGTAACTGGGGCTGTCCTTGGTTTTGGCCTCAGTCTGGGCCGTGCTGATGGAGCTGCCCCTGTCCAGAGCAAGCAGTTGATGAAACAGGAGTGAGGAAGGGCTTGTGAGCATGTGGTTGTGCACCTTAGCCTAGGCACGGTGCACATCCACTTTTCTCATGCTTACTGGGCAGAGTCCATGAGAATTTTGTATCTTCAAGGTGGAACACTCAAAATGGTCTCTTCCGCACTCGTGGCTCCAGCATCTACTATGTGGAAGCATCTTCCAACCTTTGAGGATTTACCAGAGAATGACACACACTCAAGTTTCTGACTTTGGGAATAAAACAAGAATGGGTAGAGTGGGAGTCGGGGAGGGGAGGAGTGGAAGAAATCCCTATTCTGAGCATATTTTCCTGTGGATCAGATTAGGTGATCTTAACATGTTCTCTTTCACAGTGAAAGTGTTGTGACTCAGGTCTGTCTTCTGAAGTAAATGTGTGTGTGTCTGTGTCTGTGTGAATGTGTATGTTCAGGTGTTTGGGGTGCACTGTGTACACAAGAACATGGAGGTAAGACATCAAACTCAGGTATAGTTCCTCAGGAGCATCCCCTTCCACTTCAGTTTTGAGACAGGGCCCCTTCCTTGCCCCGGAGTTCATTGATTCTGTCCAGCAAGCCTCAGAGATCCTCCTGTGGCTGTTCCCACCCCCAGTACCATGTTTACAAGCATTCTACCACACTCCAGAATTATACTGTGGGTTCTGGGGGTTGAACACGGATCCTCCTGCTTGTATGGCAAACATTTTTCTGAAGGAGCCATCTCCCCAGCCTGACGTCTGGGCTTTGATTGTGCTGAATACTTTGGTTGCTCATATTCCTTTCCGCTAACTTCTTTGACCTTTTATTTTCAAACTTGATTAAGTACCATTGTTGTTGATTAAATTCTGAGCATGAGATATTGTGACTGCCTAAGATTTTGAATTATACAAGTCTCTAAAAGGTTTCAGGTAGATGGCTTCCCTCTTGGAGAGCAGTTATTGAAGTCTTGAATTATTGACGCTTCTATTGTCATCTTCCTATAGATCTTTCTTTTTCTTTAATTAGCTACAGTGCCTTATTAACTCATGAAAAATGCCACCACTCAGTGGTGTTCCTGTGATTTGTGTACTAACCGTTTCTAAGTTTTCAGAAACAATTCTCAAGGTTGACTTTCTTCCTTTTTCCTATTCTCCTCACTGGAGAAGAAAGGACACGTATTTACATATGGTACATTTATTTCACATCTTAGTGAAATGTCATTTATGTAACACAGATGTAAAATGATCTCATACTTTCAGATAGATAATCCTGCCGTTCCCTCCTCGAGGACACTGGGATATTTAGCTCCAGCCTGCCTGAGCTATGGGTGGGGTGGGGAACAGTCAGCTTGGCTTGACCTCTGGGGGCAGGGGTTTCTTGTGGGACAGGAAGGAGATGAGTGTCAGTGGCTTTTAAAAGGTGATGGGGACTGGGCTCCACACTAAGGAAGTCTGACATAGCCAATGGTATCGTTTCCCATGAGAAAGGGCATCGCAACTTAATTTCAGTCTTTTCTTTCTGCCTCCAGGGTGCATCTCCTTGCCATGTGGAGAGCGAATCTGCTGTCTTGAGAGGCTCATACACCAAGCTGACTGTACCTACCATTTTGCTGAGTGTTGGGGCTGTAGATGAGAGATGAGGCATAAAACTTGGTAGCGATGTGTTGACCAAGTGACAGTATTGTGCTTTTCTGCACCAAGTGCCTGGACCCAGTCGTCGGTGTGGTAGTTTGTGATTTTTCCTGCCAAGCAGGCTGAGTCGTTTTCCTCAGTACGCCCACCGTTTTTGACACCCGTGGTTTTTGTAGGTGACATCCTTGGGGCTCTCTGTCCTTTGGTACCTGCTGCTGTGTAACTTGACTGTGAAGGATTTGGGGGTGTCTTGGTATTATGAAGTTGCCGGTTGTACTGTGACTTCATCCACTGGTCCTTCTGGGTAGGCATAGGAAATTGTGAAGAGCCATCGGTAGGAGTCTTAGCTGGTTGCTGGGTGTGTCTATGGGTAGGTGTTCCTTTTGGTTTAAGCTACAGGGCTCTGGTCACGTGTGAACACTTTGAGAAGAAAGCATCAGAGCTGTGGTTCTCAACATGGGGGTCATGACCCCGTTGTGGGTCACATATCGGACATCTGCATCATGATTCATATTTGTATTCAAAAATTACAGTTATGAAGTAGCAACTAAATAATTTTATTTTTGGAGGTCACCACAACATGAAGAACTGTATTAAAGGGTCGCAGCGTTAGAAAGGTTGAGAACCACTGTATCAGGCTGTTGTAAACTCTAAAGAGAGACAGAAGGAGAGGGCAGTGGAACACCGGAGGACACATTCTAGACAAGGAAGACTGGGAATCTGCCGTGTTTCTAGGCTCAGCCTTTTGGGTGATGGCTGATCTGGAGTTGCACAGTGCAGGACTGTGTCCAGTCTCGACTGTCTAAATTCTGCCCACTGTGGGGATGCTTCAGCACGTTGTGCACTGTGCCATGCACAGATGCACATGGTAGGTCATTTCTCTACTTCAGTATTTTCTCTGAACATCATCTCCCTATGTCAGTCTTTGCTCACAGGCCTGCTGTAGACACATGTTCCTTACTCCCTTTCTTTCGTGTGTTATTTCCTTGGGGTGAGGAGTTTCTGCTAGTTGGTGTCTTTTGGAGGCAGTCTTTGGGGGCTTAGAGAACGGTGGAATGGAAATGGTCCAGAAGTACAGTAAGAGCCTCAAAAAAAAAGCACACAATAAGAATTGAAAAGAAGGTGGGCACAGGGGACCCTCTTTCATGTCTTAGTTGGCCTGTGTCAGTGTGGACCACACTCAGCAGTAACTTGGAGATGTGAGTCTGTGACTGACACCACAGGTGCTGGGCTGCATGTACGAATAGGAGAGATGCAGGAAAGGCAGGAGTCAGCAGCTTTGATACCTTTGCTAAGTCACTTAAGCTCCCTGATGAAAACACCCGTCAGAGGGTTTTTCTGCTTAAGTGAGATAACCTGCAGAGAGCAGTTGGGATGGTACTTGGTCTGGATGGGGAAGGGCCAGGCATTGAGACCACAGATAAACAACTCTTCCTAGTCACCTTGCTTTCTTCCCCCAAACATGTCAAATTCATTCTTATGTCTGGGCCTGGTACTCCACATTCCCTTGGTCTGGAAACCTCCCCTTCCCCTTCCTGAACAGCGTCCTTCCATCTCGTACGTCTCTAGCAGATGTCTCTACCCACCCCAACCCCATTAGCACCATCACCACCAACTACCAGTATTCAAATGACTTCACTCTAACCCATATTCTCCTTTCTTCTGTATAGCCAGGATTACCATGTGAAGAAAAAAATTGTGTTAGTCACCACCTTATCCAACAATGTTTGGAGCATAGTCAGTGCTTGGTGAATTTGTTAAATGAACCAGGCACCTGCAAACTTGTTGTATAAAAATCTGGACAGTTAGTATTTTAAGTTTCTTGGGCTATATCACTGTCATACTACTCAAGTCCACTTTCATACACGGCATACATAAGACATAAGTGTACCAGTGGTCCATCAGCGTTTTATTTGGTGCATGTCTGTGCTTTGCTGATACCTGGAATAGCATTAGTGATGAAGGTCAGGGATAGATGTTAGTGGTTGTGGTGACTTATAGCTAGGTTGTACCTGGGCTCCTTAGTGATGGGAAGGACGGTTTAGCGTTTTTTTTTTTTTAATTTTTTAATTCATTTTTATATACCAACCACAGATCACCCTCTCATCCCTCCTCCCACTCCCCACCCCATCTCCCCCTGCCCCTAACCCACTCCTCATCCCCCCTCCAAAAGGGTAAATTCTCACATGGGGGGACAGCTAAGCCTGGTACATTTAGTTGAGGCAGGACCAAGCCCCTCCCTCCTGCATCAAGGGTGAGCAAGGTGTCGACCATAGGTAATGGAATCCAGAAAGCCAGTTCATGCACCAGGGATAGATCCTGATCATACTGCCAGGGGCCCCTCAAACAGACCCAGCTACATAAATGTCCCCCATATGCAGAGGGTCTAGTCAGGTCCCATGCAGGTTCCACAGCTGTCAGTCTAAAGTTCATGAGTTCTCACTCTCTTGGTTTGGTTGTCTCTGTAGATTTTCCCATCATGATCTTGATGTCCTAGCTCATAGAATCCCTCTTCTCTCTCTTTGACTGCACTCTTGGAGATCGACCTGGTGCTTGGTTGTGGATCTCTGCATCTGCTTCCATCGGTTCCTGGATGAAGGCTCTATGATGACAGTTAGGGTAGTCACCAATCTGATTACAGGGTAGGCCACTTCAGGTAGCTTCTCCACTGTTGCTAGTAGTCTGAGCTGAGGTCATTCTTGTGGATTTCTGGAATTTCCCTAGCACCAGGTTTCTCCCTATCCCCATAATGTCTCCTTCTATCAAGAGATCTCTTTCATTGCTCTCCCACTCCATCCCTCCCCCGAGCTCGACTATCCTGGTCCCTCATGTTCTCATCTCTCATCCCCTCCCTTCTATTGCCCTGTTCAGCTTTTAGAGAAATGTGGAATTGGAGGCCAAAGACCATAATGCTGGTGAGGCAGCAGCCTGGCTTCTGACATCCATGATGATATGCATGTATAGTGAGGGACAGGCTTCCCCAGCTGGACCAGTCACATAGGTGTGGCTTCATCAGTCAAAGCTGTGCATCCTGTGGTATGAGCTGGGTTTTGTTCATCTTTAAACAAATACATGACACAGAAAAACGATTGCTTAAAATCCTCATATAAGAAAAAAAGTAGTATTGATCCATTGTAAATTTGGGTTCTTAAAATTACATTTAATTAGCTCATAATAATTGTACATCTGTTTACATTGTGGTATTGAAATACATGTATACAGAGTATAAAGATCAGGTTAACGCAGTGGCAGCACCATCTCCTCAAGCTATCATTATTCCTCTGTGTGGGAAGCGTTCAGATTCCTCTACTGGCTAATTAAAAATGTAAAGTTAAATATATTGATTACAAATAAAGTAAATGAACATTAGAAATCATTCCACCCATCAACTGCATCCGTTTGCCACCCTCTGTCCGTTCTCCCAGCGTCCCCACCCGCTTCCACCCCCAGGAAGTGTGTTGAGGAGCACACTCCCATGTCTGTGGAGTGGAGTTCTGTGCTCCCGGGCAGATTGGAAGTTCAGACCTGCAACTTTCTCTTAGTGTGTCTTTTGATTTCGGCCTTCGGATACACACGGGTTCAGCACAGAATCATCTCACCAGCGAGATGTGAGCAAGAAGGAAAAGGATGGACCCAAGGGCATGAAAGACCGAGTTAGGTCAGAGGCTGAGTGTAAGGTGGCTTCGTGGCTCATCTTTCTGAGTCTGTTTTCAGCCTTCTGTCAGAAGACAGCGTGTTCACACTTTCTGAGGTAGAATTGGTTGACACAGCAGCTTGTCAGGTTTCCTCTTGGAGGTTCTTGTGCCCTCATGCATTTTTGGTTTTGTCCTTTCAGAGGAAGGGAAATAAAGAATTCTCACTCTTATTGGCTAAAATTGGGTATGATTTTATTTTTTTTCTTTTCCTTTTTTAAATCTTTATGTGCATTGATGTTTTGCCATGGGTATTGGGTCCCCTGGAACTGGCGTTACAGACAATTGTGAGCTGCCATGTGGGTGCTGGGAATCAAACCTAGGTCCTCTGGAAGAGCAGCCAGTGAGTGCTCTTAACCACTGAGCCATCTCTCCATTCCTGGGTGTGATTTTAAATAATAGTTCCAGACTTACTGTTTGTGTACATGTGAGGAGGAGAAAGCCCGTGATAAAGCTCTTTAGCCTTTCCCCAGCAACCCTGTTGGACTTCCTTAGACAGCTCTACCTGGTCTTGAGGGGCCACTCGGAGGACTCAGGAGTCTCTTGTCAGTGAACCATTTTCTCTTTTTACCACCCTGTAGCTCTGGTGAATACTTCTTTTTGTGGAGTTAAGAGCTTGTACCAAAGGAAAAAAAATTCTTTTCCTGGCCTGATTGTATGTGGATGCTGATGACATTTCAATCCACCCTGTGCTCTTGTAGCCTGGAGCAGAGTGTTCTTTCTGGCAGAGAGAGCATTGGTCCTGCACAGAGCTCTACCTTCCATGGAGAAGATACATGTGTGAGGGAGTTGGCTTCATGGTTGATGAACAAAGAGGGGTTTCGGGGTGCAGTCAAATCTCCCCCATGCTTATAACCCAAATGAAGAGTAGAATATGAAGATCCAGTTGGCTGGATTTCATCTTCTCCAGTGTCAACCAAGATATTTTCCCTTTTCTCTTTCCCCATTTTCTTATCCATGTCCTCTTTTCTTTCTTTTGTGTGCCTTTCTTCCATTTGCTTCTCTTTGATTCTCCAGTTCATGTCAGTCTGACTCTTAGGGACTGGGAGTCCAGATGGGGGAGGGTGACTTGGAGTTCAGCTCTAAGGTGCTGTGAACTACACACAGGAAAGCTAGACATCAGCATTATTAAGCAGAGTTCCATCGCAAGCCTTAAGTCCAGAGTGCAGCTTTAGTAGAGGTAGGGCAGATACTTGGCACTACGTAGGCCAGGATGCCAGGATGATGATTTACCATCCTGGTGAGGCAGGTCCCCAGCTGTGACTGCATTTCAGAGGCAAGAAAAGTCAGTAAAGACCCTGTAGTCCGCAGACCTCAAGTTCTGGGAACAGAGGACAGGAAGAGTAGTAATTGTGAAGCAGAGAATGAACTCCAGGAAACAAAGTAGACAGCAGCAGGATGGGAACCTGGTCTGCTAGAAATTAGGCGCCGGGTATACCATGTGCTAAGCTGAGGAGCTGCCGATGCAAGGCTGTGAAATTCAAAAAATTGTTATCTGAAATTTTAAAAATGATTTTAAAACTTACTGTGAAATATATTTATAAATGTTTATTTCATAATAAGCATTTCCTAACTGTCTTAGTTTCTTTTCCTGCTGCTGTGATAAAATACTGTGACAAAAGTGCTTAAGGGCTTATTTCAGTTTGTTGTGAAAGGCTACAGTTCATTTTCTGCAGGAGAACAAACAGTGACTGACCCTTAAGGGTGCAGGCCACCTTGCACCTGCAGTCAAGAAGCAGGACAGAGTGCGGCTTGTGCCCAGCTGGCTCTCCTTTTCATGCCGTCCAGGACTCAGGCCATGACATGATGCCACCCCCAGTGGGCGGGGCTTCTCACCTCAACTGAAGTAGTCAAGACAGTCTACTGCGGACGTGCTGAGAAGGCTCACTTTCCAGATAATTGTCGATTGTATCATGCTGACAAAGTTATCCATCACAATAATACATTTGTTAAGCCAGATAATAAATGTGTATTAACATTACTTCCGCCGGGCGGTGGCGGCGCACGCCTTTAATCCCAGCACTCGGGAGGCAGAGCCAGTCGGATCTCTGTGAGTTCGAGGCCAGCCTGGGCTACCAAGTGAGTTCCAGGAAAGGCGCAAAGCTACACAGAGAAACCCTGTCTCCAAAAACCAAAAAAAAAAGCAAAACAAAAAACAAAAAAAAAACAAACAAAAAAAACCCAAAACATTACTTCTATGTATTATTTTCACTAAGAGAGAAGCAGGGTCTTCTTTGCTTCTATCACAGACAGTCAAGAGAGGAAGGTGAGGTTCTCTGGGGGACTCGCAGGCTGGGAGCACACGGGACATTTGCTGTGTTTTCCGAATTCCTCTCGCTGATCTCTTTTTCTCTTCCTCATCCCCCAGTCCTTTCTCTTGCTTCTACTCGCCTATCAGATTCTCTGGTTATTTTCCTCCCCTTGAGGAGAAGGAGAGCTGAGAAAGGCAGGCCTCATTCTCCTGGCCCACCCAGTCCCTGGAACCATTCCTTCACCATTCCCGTTCGCTGTAGTTTTGGTCTTTGTCTCGATTTGTCTTTCTTAACTATGTCTGTTTTAACCTGATGATGCCCCTGGGCCAGCCTGAGAACTTGTGATACGTGATTCTTAAGAACATTCATTTTGCTCTTTGGGTCAGAGTTCAGTCTTCAACTCTGTCCACTGCAGACTTACCCCAAAAGCCTGTTTCCTCTTAATGGAAAAATCAGAAAATGAATATTTATTTATAGGTTTGTTTAAAAATCATTTACAAGAGGAGTTATCTTTGCCCCCCCACCAAAAATATAAATAAATAAAACTCCATAGTTTTAACTTTTAGTTTTGCAAATGTGGTGGAAGAAGAATCCCAAATCTGACAAAAAAAAAAAAAAAAAAAAGATGAGCCTAAGAAGGGGTCAGAAGAATGGGAAAGAAAGAGCCAGCATTTCATTGTCTTATTGTATTACACTCAGGGTTGAATATTGACCCACAAGAATCCTGTGAGGAACATACTGTTATCTTTATTTTATTGATGAAATTAAAAATGGTTTGCTTTTGGACTGGAGAGACGGTGCAGTGGTTAGGAGCACTTGGCCGTCTTCCGGAGGACCTGAGTTCAGTTCTCCTACCCACATGGGGTGACCTGTCACTCCAACTGCAGGGGATCCAGTGCCCTCTGCTGGCCTCTGTGGGTACCTGCACATACGTACACACAGGCCGCATTTAAAACCCACATACATGAAAATAAGATAGTTCTTTAAAATTGTTTCATGCCTAGATACTTGCTTTGGAGTGCTAACCTCTTCTTTGCCACATTCCTGGTTCCTTCAGGAAATAGGATGTGGCATGTTGGCAGCTCCTGAGAACCAGGCCTTGGTGGACCAATTGATGGCTAAAAAAAGATAGGCATTTAGGGGAAACCCCAAAGAAGAATTAAAACGCATGTGTCTAGATACTCCGTGTCCCTTTCTGGTCTAGCTTCCAAGTTGGTGACCATAATCTATTTGAGCAGTTGTGAGCAAAGGCTATGCATGAGTAATGCAGTGTTGCTCAGACAACATAGGAAGGAAAATTAATTCCTGAGCTGCCAGACCACCACTGTACTTAAAGCTCCACAGTCCCCAAAACCTCTCAGAGTCTACTGTGTTGTTTTTGTGGTAGTGGTTTTGTTTGCAGGCATGATCCCTTTGTTTTATATCTTTAGTTCTTAGCCATTGTCTATCTATAGTGAGCATTTGGATCATCTTTTAGGACGACTTTGGATTAATGGAATGTGTCTGATTGGAAAACTACCAGGAATCATTTAAGCTGGTTACAATAGCAGCAGCATGCTGGGTGTGTTGGGGCTTCTAGAGGCAAAGTACCCAAGGATGCACAGCAGGATCTACAGTGGGTCAGGTCTAGACATTTGGGTTCTGTAGTGGATTTGTGCACCAACTAACTATCTTTGTATCTTGTGTGGGCCTCAGTCTTCCAGTAATATCAAGAAATACTGGATTGTATACATTTTTTTGGCTGCTCTACACTGCTAATGTATTGTGATTCTTGAACGCTGAGCTAAGGGAACCACCTGATAGGCCACCACGTAGGATTTAGTTGGATCATTTGGACTTGTTGACAACAGAATTTCAGCATAAGATTTTCTCTAGGGAATATTCTCAGTTGACTCCCCAGATTCTTCTGCTTTACCATGGCAGCCTTGTCAGGGAGATGGATGGGAACAATGGGAGGAACGGGGCTTTGAAGTCAGAGAACTGGGCTTGATCCACAAGGTTATCTCCTATGGCGCTGAGGATGTTGAATCCTTGTGTATCTGTTCCCTCATTTGTTAAGTTAGGAATAGTAATACAACCTAACGCCGAGAAAAGGGGAAGTGGGCATATGATGCCAGCTTCTGTGGTAGCATATGAGACTTTTCCATTCTGGCTTAAACTGAAGGGAAATAACCCCGGGGAAGTGTTTTCTCTTCCTGCTTATTAACCAGGGTCAGACTCTTTAGTTATATTGCTGGTGGGGACAGGAGCGTATCGAGGGAGTTTAATGACTTCAGATATGTAAACAACTGCAGGCATAGATTAGATCCCTAAATAAAGGTCAGGGAGACATCTGGAATATTAAAGCGACAGGAAAACAGCTGATCCATATATGCAAAGTCAAGTTGTACGGTTCCCTGTGTTTCCCCAGTGTCCTATTTCTAAACCAAACATTGAGTACCAATTAATATTCTGAGAAGTGTATGGAAAAATGCCATTTTTAAGGCTGTCAAATAATGTTAGCTCTGTTTTTCCTATCTTTCAGTGATTGGACTTGCTGCTTAACATACGTGTAATAAATACTCAGTTGCAATTAAGTGCCTGTGCATAGCACCCTTCCTTGGATGGTAACCATGTTCTCTTGCTGGTGGTTGATGTGCTTGTGTGTGTGTGTGTGTGTGTGTGTGTGTGTGTGTGTGTAGACGTTCATGAGCAAAGGAATTGACCTTCTTGACGTTGAGTTGACAGGCAAGTGAGATAAGGTTATCCAAGTGCTAATGTACATGTTTCACTCAGAAGGGAGGAAAGAAGATCAATAATCTGAAAACAGGGAACCTGGTCGTAGCTCTGTTTAGGCCATTGTAGTTTGGTCTAACAATGCATGCTAGGATGTTTCTGAAACTTACTTTACTTTATATTGCTAATTGAAGTTTGTGATGCCAGGAATTCATTATGAAATTAAAGATGGAAGCCAGGCATGGAGGTACATGCCTATAATCCCAGTATTTGGAAGATGAGGCAGGTGAATCTCAAATTTCTGGACTTTGTCCCCCTGCTAGATATCAAAGATAGAAAAGGATATTGCTATCCAGTACACTTTCCAGTTTAAATATATTCTATTGAAGAGTTCTGTTCTGTTTTTTAAAGTGGCCATTCAATGAGAAGGTGATCGCAATAAACAATTAAATCATTTGAGTGAGTTAGTATTTGGGGAATTGTTGACTTATCAGACCTTGCAAACACAAACATTCTTTTCTACCATTCTCATTTAGTTCTCAACAGCTTTTTTTTAAGACAAGTCGTAGGCCAGGCTGGCTTCAAATACTATGTAGCAGTGACTGGCGTTACACTTCTGTCTCCACCTACTGAGTGCTGGGATTACAGGCATGTGTCACTACCCCCAGTGTCTTAATTAAGGTTTCTACTGCTGTGAAGAGACACCGTAGCCACAGCAACTCTTATAAAGGGAAACATTTAACTGGGGTGGCTCGCTTAAAGTTTTAGAGGTTCAGTCCATTATCATCATGGAGGGGCGCATGGCAGCTTGCAGACAGACATGGTGCTGGCTACATCTTGATCAGAAGGCAACAGGAAGTGGACTGTGTAACACTGGGTGGTATCTTGAGCATAGAAACCTCAAAGCCCACCCCCACAGTGACGCACTTCCTCCAAAAGGCCACACCTACTCCAGCAAAGCCACACCTCCTGACAGTGCCATTTCTTATGAGTTTATGGGAGCCAATTACGTTCAAACTACCACATCCAGCTTGTTCTCAAAGGTTTTAAGGTGACCTACTACAACGCATAACTTAGTAGGGGAATAATTTAAAAATAGATGAAGACAGACAAGAAGAAAGGAAGCATAGAGCAAGAGAACTCAACAGTGGCATCTTGACATATGGTTCCAATAAGTCTTTGTTGTTGGGGCCGCCCTGTGCTTTGCAAGATAAATTTAGTAGCATCTCTGGACTCAGCTACTACACTTATCCCAAGTCCAAGAATGACTCCAAGCACTGCCAATGATTTTGTGTGTGTGTGTGTGTGTGTGTGTGTGTGAGAGAGAGAGAGAGAGAGAGAAACTGTGGTTATATTTGTGTTTATGTATGTGTGTATTCATGTATATGTGAGTGTGTGTGTGTGTGTGTGGTTATGTGTATGTTCATGTGAGTGTGTGTGAGAGTATATCTGTGTGTATAAGTGTGTGAGAGTGTGTATGTGTGTTTGTGCATGTAAGTATGTGTATGTGAATGTATATGTGAGTGTGTATATCTGTGTGTATGTTTATATATATGTTTGTATGTATGTATGCATATGAGTGTGTATGTGAATGTACATGTGACTATGTGTGTGAGAAATTGTGTATATCTGTATGTGTGTGTATGTTTATGTATGTGTGTGTGTGTGTGTGTGTGTGTGTGTATGAGAGAGAGAGAGAGAGAGTGAGTATGTGTGTGTAAAGACAAAAGTCTCCATGAACTGACCATCCTACTTTGTAGGATAAAGTGAGGTGTGTCTGCATGAAGTTTTGATTGGAGATGGGACACATTCCACTTCCTGGGGAGGAGTCAGAGATTGCCAAAGGTGTCTGGGGAAACTGGGCTAGGTATGTAGTTCCCAGGAGAAAGCCCACCCGCTGCCCAGCAGCGACAACACTGGTTCTGGAGCTGGGACCTAAGACATGTTTGCAGTGTCTCTCTCCTGGTCTTGAATGCAGCTCCCAGTGAGTCTGTATTGTTTACTGTTGGTTTGCCTACTCGGGTGCCTCAAACTAAGCCTGGCATAGTGCTGCTTGCTAAACTGGGTAGAGTGGTACACACCTGTATTAATTCCAGTACTCAGGAAGCTGAGGCAGGTGGATCTTGAATTGAGGCCACCCTGGAACAGAGACTGTTTCATACAAGAGAACAACAAAAACAACAAAATGCCAAGTAAGTACTCATAAATGGAGATGAGTGTTGACCAGGGCCCAGTGGTATGCACCTCTTCCTTGCCCGTTATGGATTTGAGCAGCTAGATTGGTAGGGCTGTTGCTTACAGCATCACTGAGTGGAAGCCTGTGTTCTGGGGGATGTAATCCAGAATGACTGTCAGCAAAATCAATTAACAGACCCAATACAGTATGGTCAAGATTGCCACTCTCTTGGTGGTCTGACAGGTCAATACTTAGACATTAGGATGCAGTGAGGGGACATAGCATATTCTTTAGGCAGTGCCAAGAATAAGAAGTATGTTTTTTATGTACTCTTGAGTAGTGCAGAGCAGAGGTAAGGGTCCGTGAGAGGTGTGCCTCTGACAGGTGAATAAGGAGCCAGCTCTTGTCAGCTGTCTAGGAGAAAGAGCAAGTGAACTGAGCCTGGGAAGACACAGAGAGTGAGCACCAATGTTTTAGGTTATGGATTGCTTGATGTGCTCACCCCTTTCATCCACCATCTTTGTGTCCTCAGCACTGCTGAGATCCATTCTTCAGACAGAAATAGCTTACCTGGGATGTGGCTGAAGAACTCCGTCACTGAGCATTTGGAGGGATTCAGGATTCCTCCTAAATGTGATAACATGGCTGATGATTACATACAAGGACAAGAAAATGTGGCTTCTCATGTATCAGGCGTTCTGTGTTCCAGCATGGAAGCATTTGGCCTGGGATAACTGTACAGGAATTTAAACCAAATTTTCACTTAAGCTATACAAACAAAAAAACAGAGTCCTGGGTAAAGTTATAGCAGATTTAATTTCCATGTAGAAACATTCTCCTAGGCAATGGAAGAGGAAAAACAGAAAGTACCTACAGCCAACACAAATGGTGTACCTTCTGTTTACGGGTGTTCAGGTACTTACACGTGCGAGACCTGTTGGTCCTCCCAGCCAGCTCGGAAGATAAGTATGATTGTTAGTCGTGTTCTGAGGTGAAGAAATGGTGCATTAAGGGGTAAATACCTTAATGGGGTCACTTTAAGTGCCAGCTCTGATCATTTAGCCACCGTGGAATTAGTGTGAATCCCGCAATGACTGTCTTAGCTGTAGAAGGCTATTCTATCAGGTTTAAAATACTGATTGTAGGCTTTGCCTTAAAAGTAAAATCTAATTCTAAAATACAGTAAAGTCGCTCCAGGTTGCCTTTTTGATTCTTTATTGGATGGTAAAGAAAAGAAAAAGTAAGTACTTAATTAGAGTTATAAGCAAGTAGCTTCATAATTCAGGTATTTTTGTATCTTTGGTTTTGATTTTTTAGACTATTTAATATCAAGAAACAGAATAACTGGGCAATGTTTTCATAAACTACATTGCTAGTCAATCCCTTTCTCTGTTTTAAACACAAAAAGGACTTTAGCAGTGAGGTTCCATTATGAATGCAGATGACATTGGTGATCCCTTTGAACTCATGAACTTTGGCCTTAGGGCACATGCATTCTGGATGGGTCTTTAAAATGCATGTGTCACATCTTGGGAATGAATGCAGAATTACAGAAAAGAGGAATGAAGCTGAGAGACACTGGAGTGATGGACACAAGTGAATGTGCCAGTAGGGGTACAGTTAAAAGGTCGAATAATTCATTATTTAGGAATCACCTTCAGAGAGAGCCCTGTTCAAAAATTAGCATACTAGTTTAGTATATATAAAAGGCTCTTTTAAAGGATGCCATTTGATATAACCCAAGGCTCTTCCTATTCATGAAGAGCTCAATTTTGTGAAAGTATGTAGCATTTCACCTTGATTACATTTGGTGAAATTTTCATATTTTTTCAACAATAAGGGCTCTTTATGGCATGTGTTCTCTATTTTTACTATTATATTTTGACTAAATACCTCTATATACCAGGCATTAGCAACTCATTTATTCATACTAAAAATATCTGTCTATCTTTCTTTTTCTTCCTTCCTTCCTTCCTTTTTTTTTTTTTTTTGTTGGTTTTTTGAGACAGGGTTTCTCTGTGTAGCTTTGCACCTTTCCTAGAACTTGCTTGGGAGACCAGGCTGGCCTCGAACTCGCAGAGATCCTCCTGGCTCTGCCTCCCGAGTGCTGGGATTAAAGGTGTGCTATTTTAGGGACAAAGCGGCAGGAGAGACAGACTTGAAGCATTTCTTGTTACTCACACCACAGCAGAGGAAGAATGACAAAATCAAGCATGAGAGGTCTCATATGTGACCCGACAGTAGATGCTATGAAGAAAAAGAAAGGGAGAAGACTCAGGTGAGGAGGAGGGTGTTCTACATCGTCAGCACCAAAGCCTCCCAGAGAGACTGTCATTCGAATGGAGCCCTAGAAAAGTGTGGGAGCAGGCCAGCTAAGATGCCCAGGAAGGTATTTGGGGTCATTGCATTTCTGCAGAAGAACAAGGGGTGCTGAGACCAGTGGAGAGTGTTGGCTGGGGTCAGGCAGGTGGTAGGACCTACGAGGCTAGTGTGTCAACATTGAGTTGGTTCTGGTTAAAGGAGAAACCAGGAAAGGACTCCAGCAGACCAGGTGAGGGCATCTGGCATATATGCTTGCAAAGGGTCACTGGTGACTGTCCTGAGATTAGTGAGAAGGCAGAAGGAACCTTTGGGAGGTTGTTAGAAGGGAGGTCACCGTGGCAGGGACAAGGTGGGTAGTAGGAGAAATGAAGTGATTGGGTTGGGAGATGTGTTTTGAAGGATGAGTTAGCAGACATACTGTTGGAGTGTGGGATGAGGAAGAGAGATTAGAACGGTCTGTAAGCTTTGTGTCCTGAGCAGTGAGAAGAAATGAGTGTGGTTCCTTGGTGTCTGAAATGTCTCCTCCTCTTCATGAGATCCCTGTAAATACTTAGCGATCGTGAGGGTACAAGGTCTGAAGTTCAAGTGGAAGAGAGTAGTTAAGCTGGAAGCATGGTGTTTGTGGATAGTTATAGTGTACACTATAGAGGCAGGTAGGTGTCACCGTGGTGGGGGCGTTCAGCAGAGGAAGATGTAGCCATGGTCCATAGCCGCAGATGGTGAGTGATGGGAAAGGCAGAGGAACTGAAGATTAGATGCTCTCATAAATGCCCTGACTGACTTGCATTCGTCTTCATTGAAGACAGAAGCCACATGTAATCATGATAGATTCTATTTTTCTCAGCTCTTTATCAGACAGCAAGCCATGAGGGAGACGATTACAGAAAACATAGATAGGAATCTATTCCACGAATGAATTGTGTGTGACCAGCAGTCACAGGACCAATCATTTTGTGAACTTTCCTTCACATCTGGACTAGATTTCTCTTGGTCATGCACCTTTGGTTCCCTAAGATGCTTTCATGGTTCCTGGAACAGGCTTCTAGGAAGAGCAGTTGTCTGTCTTTGGCATGTAGTGACCTGCTACACCTCTGTCTGAATTCTAAATTTAGTCATGGGTAAATGGATCTTTTCCCAGCATGCTGTGGCTCTTCCTTGAAGTAAATGACTTTGTGAAAACCAACATAGGGATTTTTGAGGAAGTCCGGTCATGGGAAATCACGATTTGCTATTGGCGGGTAAAAGAAAGGCATCTCATTAGAGATCTCTTTCAATACAGTGTGTTTATGGATGATAGCATGCTAGCTGACAAAAGAGTGGACTGGGCTCTGTAGCAGCCTGCGGTCTGCCGAAGGAGGGAGACTGGAAATGCTTGGGTGAGTAGAACAAGGCCATGCTTCAGTGCCCGTGCGCCTCAGTGAGAGTTTCAGGACATCCTCTGCTTAAACTGGTAGAGCACCGACTTTGGGGTATGGAAAAGTTGGAAAACATTAAATGGAAATCAGTTAAATAGCAATGTTCAAAGTGACAAGTTTGATATGTACGGTCAGCTCTAGGGTATGATGAAGTGGTTTTTAAGGGATCGTGAGTGTTGGAATCCCAGCAAAAAATGGGAAACGAAGTGCCAGGCTGCAGCGGGCCATTTTGAGGAGCTTTGATTAATTGTTATAGAAAGACTAAAGCCACTGACAGTGCAGAAAATTTGGAAAAATGATATGTTTAGAGGGAGCCCTATTGGGAGTGTGGATTGATAGAGGAGGGAAATGGGATCTTGGAGTGTGGTTCTGCTCGTAGGGGTTCCTCCTGGTTTTGAGCCATTTTCAGGCCTCACTGTTCACTGCCTCAATTTTCCCGGGTTTAAAATAGTAGTCTCCTCTTGAGGCTATGATTCTGATGAAAAACCCCGGCCTATGGACTTCATTGCTGTGATGGAAAAAGGAGCTGTTTCTCTCTCTCTCTCTCTCTCTCTCTCTCTCTCTCTCTCTCTCTCTCTCTCACACACACACACACACACACACACACACACACACACACACACTTTCTCTTTAATTTCCTTCTCTTTCCTCCACGTGCCTGTGTCATTTGTGACTGTTGAAAATATGTAAAGAGATCACATAATCCCTACTTAGGAGAGTCCTCCTTCTCTTTTTCTTCTTCTTCTTCTTTTTCAACGCTCTGTTGTTTTGTGATACAACACTCTTCCCCAGAGTAATTAAGTGTAATTCTGCAAGCGAATGAAAAACGGGTAGCAGAAGCTGACGGACCTTAAACAATAAATATTTGTGTTTTATACACCTGCCACTAGTAATTAAGAGAGAATAACTAAGTAGAGTGGACCTGAACCCGCTCGCTCGATGGCTTTGAGGGGGGGCAGCCACTCATTCTCGGTGCCCTGTCTAGGAGGAGCGAGCATGGAACATTTTGCTGAATGTCTGTGGTACATTGCCACCTTGTGGCTGCAATTTTCCTAGACATGGAAAAGAGCAACTTGATATTATTAAGTCTGGCTTTCCCTTTTGAGCTTAATTCAAAAGACTGGAGATATTGTATAAGAATATATGGATTATAGAATAGATGAGTTTAAGAGATTATTTGTGTTTTTAGAAGAGGTATGCTAAAGTGTTAATGAGGAAGAACAATGTCTGCAGCTGATTCTGTGAGGGGATCAGGGGGTGCACTGCATGTGTCTAGTGGGGAGGGGTGAAAGCTGATTGGGGGAAAGGATAGCATTTCCTCCCTAGCACATAGACAGAGTATGTTCATTCTCTCACTTAATTCCATCCCATGCTTACTCTGAAAATTTTCAATGCAAAATAATAATAATAATAATAATAATAATAATAATAATAATAATTAGCAGTTTTAAAAAAGAAAAATGGGTAAGGATATACAGTGGTTCCAACAGTACAGCACCAATAACCTCTGTGTTGCTTGGTAGAGCGACTGTAGTCGAACTACAGATGGAGTACTGCATTTTTCTAGTCGCTCATGAGTAACTGTTCAGGCGCTTCATTGTCTATAAGATTTAAGGGCAAACCGTCTAAGGCTAGACAGGAATCTCTCCTTGGAGGCCCCCTAAGTGGACACTTACGTCATGAACAACAGTCTGGGCTGACACCTTCAGATGAATACAGCTCCTCCTTTGGAAGAGCTGTTTCTTTGAGAAGTGCCCTCTGGGGTCCCTTCTCCTCCTGATTTGGCTTTGATCCTAGAGTGGATGGAGTGCTCGTTCTTCAGGGTCCTCTCACCTAAATACCATCTGGCAATGAAATACAGTAAGGACCCAAGTATCTGGGAGTTGTAGGTGGTTCTTATTAAGAAGTGCTCAAAATCCATTGCATGCTGCCAGCAGACACAGGCGAGGCTGGGAGAAAGTTCACAGCTTGTGGAGCTGAACCGACCAAGGTTCAATCTCAGCTCTCTAGGGAGGGGAGACCCACCAGCAGGCACTGTTTTCTTTATGCAGTGATTTTGCATGTGCTGTAGCACACAGACAGACAAATGGATGGCTTAATCTTTGACATTCTTCCTCCTATACGAACATCTATGATAGTCTTAAAAACAAACCAGATAGTTACACCTAAGTGCCCATCTTTTCCCATGAAAACAAAACAGACTTTGGTGAGACCTCCCTTAAAATGGCATTAAGCTGTGCTGTCCAAGTTTTTCCTGCTTTTAAACTTGTATGAAGTTGGCCCTTTTCTGGGACAACTGGAATTTCTGTGAGTCTATAAATAGTTTGGGGGCCCTTAATTGTGGTAAGGACACATGTATATGCACAGGAATATTTTCGTCCTTAATAACTGTCTCAGAGCACACACAGGTATTCTGACTTGTGGTGAACATTTAGACGGTACCGCTCTCCTCAGGTCTGGAAGGTGTTCTCATGAAAGTGGAACGGATCTTGACATGAGTGCTTTAACCCAGGGGATCCTTTTGTAGAAAGCCATCTATTGAAGTGACTTTGGTTTCTCTGATTCTTGTGACAGGCTTTCTTTTTAAGAGCCAGCGAGTGATAGAAAGATGTATTGATTTCCATTAAGGGCTGTGGTGCTTAGAAATTCCTCTCCTGTGTGTGTATGTGTGTGAGCAATATATGAGATTTGATCTGTTCTTATATAGCAGTGTTTCATATGGAGGGTCCACAGAAGGACATATTTTCTATAAGGGTCCAGGATACACATGTATACATGTATAATTCAGTCATGAAATGATACCTTCCTGTTTGCAGTGTGTGTGTGTGTGTGTGTGTGTGTGTGTGTGTGTGTGTGTGTGTGTTTGTAGGGGGTTGGGTACACCTGTGTGTGTATGTGAGTGCCAGAGGTCATCGTCAGGTATCATTCTTCAGGTACTGTCCACCTTTTTGGAGAGGTTCTTCATTGGCCCAGAACTCTCCAGTTAGGCTAGGCTAGCTTGCCAGCAAGCCCAGGAACCAATCTCACCAATACAGGGCTGCAAGTGCCGCCATGACAGGCTTTTTTGTATGGATTCGGGGGGGAGGGGCAAACTTGGATATTCATGCTTTCATGGTAAACACTTTGCTGACAGAGCCATCTTTCCAGCCCTTGTGGAATTTGATGATAACCACTAGACTTCGTAAAAAATTGTAGTCATAATCTATTGAACTTAATCTCATGACCTTCTCATGTGTTGTGACCTGCCTTCAATACCTGGTGCTGTGATTTTGCAATGAGCAACACTGACTCTCAGAAAGAAGGCACAAGAATGAAACCTAGAACTTTCCAAACTAGGAAAATTAAAAACAAGGTTGGACGGAGTGTGTTTAGAAAAGGAGGTGCAAAGAAGAGAGCCTGAGAATCCATTGTGTTGAGTGTCCCCATGAATGATGCCACTGTCCTTCTCTCTACAGCTTGACCACATTCTATCTCCACCACCCATGCCATTTCGGAAATGCAGCAACCCAGATGTGGCTTGTGGTCTTGGAAAGTCGCTGAAGTATAAGCGACAGCTGAGTGGGGATGGGAAGCAGCTGCGGCGAGGGAGCCTGGGAGGAGCCCTTACTGGTGAGTCGGGGCAAGTGGGTCAGAGAAGGAATTGTGTGTCTCTTACAGGATCCTGAACAGCCTTGGAGTTCTGCGTGTGAAAACCTGCCTGTAGACCCTTCTGTGGAGTCTTATTTAGTCCAGAAAGCAGTTTAAATTAAGGACTTGAGCAGTAAATGTTTATGGAATATAGTTTATATACAATGACCGGGTCATATTTTCTATATAAACAAGTGCATTTAGTGAAATTTATATTTTGGTGTAACTACCAGCATGATCAAAATATAAAATGTTTCTGTCCCCAGTATATGTGCAGACACATACACACACACACACACACACACACACACACACACACACACACACACACTTCCTTGTCCCAAGGTTACTGTTGATCTGTTGCCTGTTCCTGCAGATGAGATTCATCCTAAGTGTTTTGTGTTAAATGGGCCACACAGTCTGTGTGTTGGGTCTGCTTTCTGTTGCCCAGCATACCATTTTAAAGATAGGTATGCATTATTTTATCAGTAGTCAGTGTTCCTAACAAACTGACAAGATGCCCAAATCCAACCACTTTATACTCTCACCAACAATAGGTGAGCAAAGTAATTGGTGTGCCTGCTCGCCAACCTGTGGTGTGGCCAGTCTTTGTGAGTTTAGTCATTTTTGTGGTCCTATGATATTGTGGTTTTTCTTTTGTATTTTCTTGTCAGCTTCCTGTTACTCTAACTGGAGCCTGTGATAACTGAATTATAAAAAGATAGGGTCTCTTTGGGCTTTGTTGCTTTGGGACTGTGCAGATCAACACGTCACGACAGGAAGCACACAGTGGGATAAGACTGATCATCTTATGATGGGGAAGTAGAGAGAGAAAGATGGGGGAGCTGAGAAGTAGAGAAAGATGGGGGAGCTGGCTCCCACAAGACACTTCAAGAGCATAGCCCCAATGACCTGAAGACCTCCTGCTGGACCCCAGCTCTTCAAGCTTCACCATTTTTCAGTAGCAACATATTGGGTCCAGCCTTGGCTCTTTCAACATTTTGATGTTCAGAAATCACATATGACACAAGCTGTAGCCTGTAGGTGATGCAGAGCATGTTCTGTTGGATGCTTGTGTATCTTCATTTGTGAGATAGCTATCACATCTTCCCCTGTGTTTAACTACAGAGTTACAGGTAAGTCATTTAAATGTTTCGGTCAAGCACGGAAGCAGATATTGCCTGTTACTTATGAGTGAGCTATGAAAGCTACTGTCTATGAGAAGAGAGTGAGTGTGAGAGCCTCGGAAAGGGAGTTTGCGGAGAGAACAGTTGGCGGGCTAGACAGAAAAGATAATGTTGTTCTCTAACACAGTTGGGTAACTGATTGGCAGCAATTCCATTTTTAAGAATCCCATTTTTAAACTGCGGGTAAGGAGGGATCTAGAATGTCCCCAGCATGAATGCTATGTGCTGGAGGTGAGAAATTTGCCAGTCACCCTGATCTAGTCATTCTGCATGCATTAAAAACAACTCCAGGTCTGGAGTGTGGCTCAGTGACAGACACTTTGCCTAAGCATTCATGGGCCCTAGATTTGAACCCAGTACCACAAAAATAAAGAACGAGAGAAAGATGAGAATGAAACAGAGAAAAGAATATTGTAGTCTATGAGTCTGTATAATTATGTCCACTGAAAATAAAAATATATATTAAAGACAAAAAGGGGAGATGAAAATGTTCCATCTAAAACTGAAGTTTTCTCAAATCTAAGAAGCCCCACAAATAACTTCTATTTATATTTATACCTTATATATTTACATAAATATATCTACTTATATTTAAATACTCTTATTTTTATTTGTAACTTTTATTCTAGCTTGAAAAAAGGCCAAATAAGGATAAGTTAAAGCATAACTTACAAAAGACTCACATTTAATCTCTCATGATGAATTCAACTTTAACACATTACAGATTAGATTTTTTTCTATTTCATCTTTGTGATCTTTTCCTCTAAACATAAATATTTTGAAGGAACACCATTAGTTTTAAGCCCTAAAGGAAGTTTTGTCTACATACAACAGTTTTGCCTGCCAGTTCATAAATGGTCTGGAAAATATTTTGAATTATGTTTTTTTTTTCATTTAGAATTATGGGCTTTGACTTTCTGGAAATGGAATTTCTGAGGAATGGAAATACTGCTGCCACATGGTCAGTAGAGGTGGAGCAGTTGGCCCAGAGAGTCACACTGCTGGAGTGGAGGAAGGGTGACCAGGCCCAGGGAAGAACAGAAAAAAAAAAAAAAGCCTGCAGAGCTGGGGAGATGTCAGTCAGTACAGTGCTGCTATGTGAGCATGAGGTGCTGGGTCTGAATTCCACCCGTGTGGAAGCATTCATCCGTATTCCCAGCACCGAGGGAGCAGAGATAGCACAGTCCCGGGGCTTTCTGCCCAACTTGTCTAGCAGAATTGGTGAACTTCTGGTTCACTGAGAGTCCTTATCTCAAAAAAAAGGTAGAGAGCAAAACAGAAGGCAGTACTGTCAACCTCTGACCCCTTACATGTACATGTGTGAGCACATGCATGCATGTGCACATACATATACCACACATGTATATGTGTTTACACTCACACATTTATATACATCCACATGACACATGCATATAACACACACACACACACACACACACACACACACACACACACAAAGCTATACTCTGCATGCATGATGGTGCATGCACAGGCTGGCCTTGAACTCAAAACTTTCTTGCCTCTACCTCCCAGAGCTTTTATGACATTCATGCACCACCATGCATGCAGAGTATAGTTGTGTGTGTGTGTGTGTGTGTGTGTGTGTGTGTATGATATGCATGCCATGCATCATGTGGATGTGTGCAAATGTATATGTGAGTGTAAACATACACACACACACACACACACACATATATATATATATATATATATATATATATATATATATATATATATATATACACACACATACATACACATAAGGCTGTTCTTCCTTGAGTAAACAGTGCTTTCACTAGAGTTCTGCTGATTCTTCTCTGCTGCTTGTTAGGACCATTCTTGCTTCCCACTCATAGATGCAGATCGCCTTTGTAAGTGGTCCAGCCTCAGTCTAACCTCCTTCTAACCCTTAACTGATAGGAAGAGAAATGAAATCCTGATGGTTCCGATTCACCCATTTATTTATTTTAATTAGAAAGTTTATTTTAATTGCACAGCCTTTGATAGCTGGGTAGTAATTATTCTCACCTTTTTTTTTTCACAAGTAGTTTATTAAAAGCTTTGAAATGATTCAAAATCTTGCAGCAGTGTGACTTGGAGCATGGAATTTGGCCTTTAGCTTTACGAGAATGAATACTTGCACCTGGTTCCCATTACTTACTTTTAGCAGCTCTATCAAGTCTAGCCTCATACAGTTTGGATGCTGTACAACTATTTTGGGTGCTTAAATCCTAGGTGAGATAATTTAAAAAGTTTCCCCATCCTTAGAAGAGCTTTAAAGAACCATTGAACATAAGTCTATTTTGGAAAATAGGTCCTTGAAAGTTGGGATATTGGGGGCAGGAGAAAGCATTGGTAACTGGTCCTCTAGATAGCTTAGCTGAGGGTTTAATAAAGAAACCCGGAAGAAGCACTTAGTCCAGCCACAGGCTGTAGATGTAACCAACCGTCTTATTAAATAAGAAACACAGAACCAATGCAAAGAAGAAAGCCAAGAGGTCAGAGCTAAGAGCTAAAACCTTACCCTTCCTCCTGCGGTGGTCCTACCTCTCCGAACCAGAGCTACTTCCTGTGTTAAAGTCTTTATAAAGACTTCCAGTTCTGCCTTCTCATTGGTTGTAAACCCAACCACATGACCGCCTCGTCACTGCCTGTCTGTACAGACCTCCAGGTCTTCTATGGTTGGTATTGAGATTAAAGGCGTGTGTCTCCAATGCTGGCTGTATCCCTGAACACACCTTGAGATCTACCTAGCTCTGCCTACCAAGTGCTGGGATTAAAGGCGTGCACCACCACCCTGGCTTTCCTATGGCTTGCTAATAGCTCTGACCCCCGGGCAACTTTATTTATTAACATACAAATAACATTTTAGTACTGTAGATGTAGTTTTCCTGCCTGGCCCACAGTCAGGACAAATCTCTATCACCTGCCAGTCCCACAGCCTCAGACCCGACCAAGTAAACACAGAGACTTATATTGCTTACAAACTGTATGGCCGTGGCAGGCTTCTTGCTAACTGTTCTTACAGCTTAAATTAATCCATTTCCATTAATCTATGCCTTGCCACATGGCTCGTGGCTTACCGGCATCTTCACATGCTGTTTGTCATCGTGGCGGCTGGCAGTGTCTCTCTGACTCAGCCTTCCACTTCCCAGCTTTATTCTCCTCCTTGTCTCGCCTACACTTCCTGCCTAGCCAATGGCCAATCAGTGTTTTATTTATTGACTAATTAGCAACACATTTGCTATACAGAACATCCCACAGCATAGTACAAAATAAAATATCACCATAACAGGCAGCAGTTTTTGTGAGTAACTGAATTGGGGGCTTTGGAGTTGGTGGAGAAGATAAACTCACCAAGGGCAGCTTGATACTCTGATTGATTCAATTTTTGCTTTTTAAAATCTGCTTGTTTGGTTTTGAGGCAGAGACTTACATTGTAGCCTGGGCTGGCCTGGGACATATTGAATAGCCCAAATTAGCCTGGAATTCATGGAAGTCTTCTCGCCTCAGTCTCCCTAGGGCTGGGATTGTAGGACTTGTTATATAGGATTGGGGGATTAGAAGACTAGATCAGCTTGGTGTCCTACCTGCACAGGTAGAAGGTATGGGGCTCAGGGAAGAGGGCATGACCTTTGATTCTCAAAAACAATGTGTCTACTAGTTTTAGGCAACAATAATCATGGAACCTCACCTTGGACCATACCCTGTTGCTCAGCATATAATAAGAAAGCTGGTTTTGCCACCAGAACCCTCTGTCTGATCTGGCATCTTACTTCAAAGACCAGCCACATTCCCATTACTTGGTCTTGTTTCAGCTCCTTTGGTTTGGTAGTATTGTACTTACAACAGTGAGTTGCCAGGCATGAGGTGAGACAGAAGGACCCAAAGTTCAGGGTATCTTAGGGGCATAGCAAGTTTGAGGCCAGCCTGGACTCTTTCTTGCTAAAAACTAAACTAAACTAAAATATTTTGTGAAGGGGCTGGAGAGATAGCTCAGAGGTTAAGAGCACTCACTGGCTGCTCTTCCAGAGGTCCTGACTTCAATTCCCAGCAGCCACATGGTGGCTCACAACCATCTATAATGAGATCTGGTGCCCTCTTCTGGCTTGCAGGCGTACGTGCAAGCAGAATACTGTATATATAATAAATAAATAAATTAAAAAAATATTTTGTGAAGGATCAGCTTATGGTTTGAAGATGTTACTAATTATAACTGAAAAAATTCACTGAGCTTTTAGCTTTTCAAGAGGAAAATGTATGACCTAGTCATTTATTTGTCCATAATGATATCACGTATTGAAATCTTCTTCTTGTAGGGCAGGGTTACTTTTAGTGAATTACAGTTATTGACTACTTTAACCCATGAGACAGGGAAGCACTCAGCCCTGTTCCACAGATGTGGACACTGAGGCACAGGCGTGGTGCTTGTGAACAAGAGTCAGGAATTAGGTCCAGGCAGGCACACAGCCACTCTGAAGCTCTTTAGCAGAGCAGGTACCCAGTAGGTTTTAAATAAACTTTAAATTCCAGCAGGATTAATAAGAGTGAATTTTAGATAGGGGAATCTTTGCTTAGTTGGAATCTGGGACTGTGACTCAATCTGTAGGGCTCCCAGTTCTTTAATTAAAGTAAATTAAAACTAAGCAATTAATGCATATTAAAAAAAAAACTTTAAATTCATACATTCGTTAGCCCAGCAATTCTATTTCTGGGAATTCATTGCAAGCAAACAGTCATGAATATGTGTGGAAAATTAGCACTACTGATGTTGTAGTGGTACTATTTATAATAATTAAAATTACATGTCATCTAAATATATGCCAAGAGAATATTGATTAAACATATTATAGAATATATACAGAGTGGAAAACAATTGTAAACATTGAAAATCATGTTGTAAAAAATAAATTTGAACACTGAAAAGAGGTTCATAATATTTAATGTGAAATCCTGTTGCTGAATGTTCTCAAACTATTACATGCTTCGTAAGACTTCCTATAATTAAAATTAAACAATTGAATATTTGATAAGGGGGGAAGAAAACTACTGTACTAAAGTTTTTTTTTTCCAAACTGGCTTGATGATTAAGCAGGTTCCCTTTTTATATAGGGGTGGGAAGGGGGCGCTAATCTTTCTTATACCCTGCAATTCAATCCACAGGGAAATTTTTTTTCTCTCCAAGATTTTTATTATTGTTATTGTTCATTTGCATCATTCAGTGACCTATGTCAGCAATATTAATGCTATATACTCTCAGAATGCTCATTGGCAGACAACTCTAAGTTTCTAGTTACATGGCTGAGGTTTTTCTGGAATGTGGAACACTATTTTAGCGCTAGTAGGTTTGGTCACAGGATTCACTTTGAGTCCAATCTGCTCTTGGTTCACTGTCTCTCAGCTCAGCTGCTACACAAAGTGATAGAGTCAGGGTGAAGTCCATCTGTACAGACAAGTTTCAAACATATGTAAGCATTGTGCTGCTAGTTTTCCATTGGCCAGAATGAGTCACGTTGTGGCAGCATACTCCACCACAGTTGTTGGGCAAGAATGCAGAATATTATGCTAAGAACTTAGACCGTTAGGACCAGTGATTCAGTCCACCATAATTAGCTCCCGTCTTTTCAAGCAATCCTTTATGATAAACATATCTATTTCTGAATTATAAAAGTATGTGTTCAATGTAGATAATTCAGAAAACACAAAGCCTCACAAAGGGTAAATCAGAAGGCCCATAGCTGTACCATGTTTTGAATTAATGATATCCACGTTTGAAATTGTGAAATTCTCCTTCCCGAACAAAAGATCTGAATCACTAAGAGTATTAGGTTAAAAAGAGGGAAACAAACGTTGCTTGCTTGCTGATTTTATTTTTTTTTTCAGGGTTGACATTTAAACAATAGACCCAGAGCTTACTATGCCCATCATGTTCTGATTTTTTTTTAAGCTAATGTTTTCTGTCTTCATGGCCCGCTGCTTGCTAAATAGATAGAAGCAGCGTGCAAACAGTGACTGAGCTTTGGAGCCCCTGATGAGGAAGGGAAGCGCTATTCTAATCATTAGACAGACCCTTTCGTCTGGGCACAGACACGCAGTGTTGTGCCTGACAGGTCACAGCCAGGAGGCTGCAGACGTGAGGGTCTTTGAATCCTGCTTTCTGGGTACCCAAATGAGTGCCCTCCCCCACTCCATAGCCTGTATTCCCTAGTCGTCATGTGTGTTGTAGCTTCGACAGTTAGAACAAAAGCTCCTCTTCTTAAGGGGGTCACTTCTGTTTTCTAAAGGATGTTTGGGTTATTCAGAACATAAAGAAAAGCAGAATCATTATCTTCCCATAGATTGCATAGGAATGCAATGTGCACATGGCACTAATGGATTAACTTGTAGACCGTATGGACTGGGATTTCTAAAACTTGTTACGATGTTCTTTTTTCACCAGGGAAAATGGACAAGTTTTGCTTTTCTGGGAAATGAAACCTGTCTATCTTTCTGTCTGTCTCTTATTTTTGTAGTGTTTCAAGCATGCTATGCAAGTGCTGTTCCCCCCAAGTTAAACTTCCAGCCTAGCTCTAGAACATTTTAAGCATCTTGCCTGAAGAGAGAAAAGAAAAACAGCACAATTCCTAAGAAATATTCTTTCCTTTTAGGGTTAGCTTGGAGGCCATCATGTTGGAGTGAGTGAGTCTTTCTTTGCTCACTTAATGGGTTGCTTAGCTTAGTTGATAAATCTGAGAATACTCAAATTAAAGCTCCCATAGTATTTAGTAACTCTTCACTGGGATACAATGTCTCTGTCCTAAGCTAAGGCAAAAGTAACAGTATCTCAACACAATAGCAGTTTATTTCTTACATGTGTAATTGTTGAGGGGAGATATTTGGGGCTAGGTTGCTCTCCTCATGGTCATTTACATGTCCACACTCCACCTTCTGGACAGGCTCTGACTGGCCTTTAGCAACTGTTTCCAATTGGTCAAGGTGGAAAGAGAGGAAAAACCCAGGCTGACAGAGACATACTCATTTTTCTCTACATACTTTTGTCAGAATCCATCATATAATCACAGGTCACCCTAAGGTGAGTGCTGGTGTTGTAGCATGCTGGGAAATGAGTTCCTGCTGTTCTATAGCTTAGAGTCCAGATCCATGTAGGCACTCACCAAGTAGAAGAGTTTGTGGAGTAGATTTCGGTAAGGCCATAGTGTGGTGGTATTGTGTTCCCCGAAATATTGTGCACCCTAATAAACTTATCTGGGGTCAGAGAACATAATAGCCACAATATTAAACATAGAGGATAGGCAGTGGTAGCACATGCCTTTAATCCTAGCATTCCAGAGGCAGAAATCCATCTGTTCAAGGATATAGCCAAGCATGGTGACACACACCTTTAATCCCAGAAAGTGAGCCTTTAATCCCAGGGAGTGTTGGTAGAAAGGAAAGGTATATAAGGTGTGAAGACCAGAAACTAGAAGCATTTGGCTGGTTAAGCATTTGGCTGGTTAAGCTTTTAGGCTTTGAGCAGCACAGTTCAGCTGAGATTCATTCTGGATGAGGACTCAGAAACATCCAGTCTGAGGAAACAGGATCAGCTGAGGAACTGTCGAGGCGAGGTGGCCGTGGCCTGTTCTGTTTCTCTGATCTTCCAGCATTCACCCCAATACCTGGCTCAGGTTTGATTTTATTAATAAGAACTTTTAAGATTCCTGCTACACCATAGGACATGAATTTGCTTTGAAGTACCCATGAAACATGATAAGACCAGCAGGATTGTGGAGTCACAGAAACAAGGGAATCATCATTCTGAGGAAAGCATATCGGACTGTGTCATGTAAGCAAATAAAGATGAAGATAAGAAGCAGCTGCTGGAATTAACAGTATAATCATTGGGTAACCTTGGGGAGAGCAGTGAAGTGCAGGTATACACTAGGGTGGGGTAGGTGAAGAAGAAAAAAGATCTAGAGAAAGCAAATATTTGGGTAAAAAAATAGTATTCATTGCTCTTCAAGAACTTGAGCTGGGATGGTATTGGGTAAGAGAGAGGAGCCTGTTGGGAAGCAGAGAAGATGACATTTTTTTTCTTGGTTTCTTTTTTGACCCATTCATCATTCAGTGCATTGTTTAATCTCTGTGAGTTTATGTGCTTACTAGAGATTTATTTGCTGACTATTTTAAGTTTGTTACATTATGGTCAGAAAGAATACATAGAGTTATTTCCATCTTTCTGATTTTGTTAAGGTTCATTTTGTGTTCCAGAATATAATATGGTCTATTTTGGAGAAGCTTCAGTGGGCTGCTGAGTAGAATGTGTATTCTTTGGTGTATGTGTAGAACATACTGTAGATAACTGTTAAGTCCATTTTATGTAGGATGCCATTGAGTTCTGATGTTTCTCTGCTTATTTTTTTGTCCAGATCTGTTGAAGAAAGTGGGGTTTGGAAATCACCTGTCATTACTGGATTGTTGTTAGTCTGTGTCTGTAATATCAGTTGTACACTTTTTATAAAACTGAGTACATCAAGGATTGGTACACATATGTTTAGGATCATAATGCCTTCTTGGTTAATTTTTCTTTTCATTAGAATGAAATGTCCTTTTAAATCTTCTCTGATTAGTTTTAGTTTGGTCTGTTTTGTCAGAAATAGAATAACAACATCTGCTTGTTTCCTGGTCCCATTTGACCAGAGTTATTTTTGTTCTTTTAAGGTAGTGCCTACCTTTAAAAGCTGAGTTTCTTGTGGAGAACAGAAAATGGATTTTGTTTCTTGATCCATTCAGGCAACCTGTGCCATTTGATTGGAGAATTGAGGCCATTAATATTTAGTTATTTTTGAAAGGTGTGTGTTGATTGTAGTTTTGTTGTTTATGTTGTTGCTGGTACTTTGTGTTTCAGTAATTAAAGCTTCATTTGTTTATTTTCTACAGTCTCTTGGCCATGTTTATTCTTGTCAGCCTGAAGTATCCCTTCCTGTATTTTGTTAAAGGTTGATCTGCCGAATATAAATTTTTAATGTTCAGATCATGGAAAGTTTTCCTTTTTCCTTCAACTTTGGCAGATAGTTTTTGTGGGTATATTAGTCTAGGTTGGCATTTATAGTCTTTCGGGACTATAATGTATTGCTCCAATCTGGCTTTCAAAGTATCTGTTAAGAAATCAGTTTTGATTCTGATTGATTTTTCTTTATATGTGACCTGTGTTTTTTTTCTCATGTAGCTTTCAAACTCTTTGTTTGTTCTGTATACTTAGTGTTTTAACCATGCTGTGGGGAGTTTTTTGTTTTGTTTTTATTCTTGTTTTCTCTATTTGGTGTTCTGTGTGCATCTTGTATCTGTATGGGCATGTCTATCCTTAGTTTGGGGAAGTTTTTTTTTTTTTCTATAATCTTGTTGAAGATTTGGTCTATGCCATTGACCTGGTAATCTTCTTCTTCATTCATTCCTATAATTTGAAGTTTGATCTTTTCACAGTGTCCACATTTCTTGTGTATTATTTTCCTGTGTTCTTAAAGTTCTCATACTTTTTACTTATTTCATCTAGTTCCTCTATTTTATCTTTTGGTTCTGATATTCTATCTTCTGCTTGACCCATTCCACTTGTAAAGCTTTCCCTTGAGTTTTCTGTTGAGTTATTGAGTTTTTCTGTTTCATCTAGAGTTCTTTTCAGTGTTTCTATCTTTATTAAATTCTGTCTTCAAATCCTGGATCGTCTTTGTCATCTTTATCATTTGTTTCCTCGAACATCGCTCAGGCCTTTATTCTTTTTAAGTTTATTCTCTTTATGTTCATTGAGCTGGTTTGTGTGTGTGTGTGTGTGTGTGTGTGTGTGTGTGTGTGTGTGTGTTAAACTCCTTGAATTCTTTGATGAAATCTGTGATTGTTCTTTTACAATTCTGTGTTCTGGAGTTTATCTAAGTAATTCTCATTGGCAAGCATTTCTGTAGGACTGGTGGATTTTAGGGGAATGCTGCCTTGATCTTTCATATTGTTTGTATTTTTGTGATGATATCTGTGGGTCTGTGGACTTCTTTTGTTCTGTGTCTGATGTAATCACAACAGGTTATGACAGAGCACAGATATTTGGCCATGTTCAGCCTGAAGGTTGGATATGACTTAGGTAGAATGAAGTCCGGTAGACTCAGGAGATGGGTTAGCATGCAACATATGTGTCCTGGTGCTATCCTTCAATTTGGGCATAGATCTGGAGGTTGACAAAGGTGCATGGAGGGGAGGACTGGGAAGTTTTCTACAGCTAGACCATGGTGCAAGAAATGTAATACTTGGGTGGGTGGAAAGGTTGGACATGGATCCTGAGGGGGTTGCAGGTTGTTTATGTTCGGATCCATGCAAGCAGATAGAGCTGTAGTAAGCCAAGAAACTGGTTGTGGGACACAGGTAGACCTGGAAATAGGGAAGGGTATGTGAATGGAAAGATCAGGTAGGATCATCCAGCTAGACCAGTAGTTTTCAACCTTCTTAATGCTGTGACCCTTTAATGCAGTTCCTCGTGTTGTGGTGACCCCCAACCATAAAATTATTTCATTATAACTGTAATTTTCTTAATGTTTTGAATTGTAATATAAATATCTGATATACAGGGTATCTGATATGAGGCCCCTGTGAAAGGTTCATTTGACCTAAAGGGGTTGTGACCCATAGGTTGAGAACCACTGAGCTAGACTCTGGCATTAGATGTTCCAGACCAGCTGGACGGAGAGGTGGGATGTGGTGCTCAAGGGGCCCGTAGGTTGTCAAAAAGTTTAATTTTTAATGTCAACCCATAGGTTGAGAACCACTGAGCTAGACTCTGGCATTAGATGTTCCAGACCAGCTGGACGGAGAGGTGGGATGTGGTGCTCAAGGGGCCCGTAGGTTGTCAAAAAGTTTAATTTTTAATGTCTATTTCCTTATTGTTGATTTTAATAAGTTTACTATTTTTTTAAAAAAAATAATCAAGGCAGTTTAATAAGTTTCATGGCTCACTGTATTGAGACCTGAGAGGATGTTAGAAGGGTTCTCTGGGAGTTGGGGAGGGAGGATTATGAAATGTTTGGTAGGAAATAGGAAGGAATTCTGAATTTAGGATTTCTTGGGAGCATTGAGAACTCTCTTACAGTGTAAGGCATGATGGAAAATGAATCCTGACTTTGTGCTGGACAAGGTCCAGACTCCAGGGGGATGAGTCTCTTGGGAGCATTAGTCTCAGTGAAGATAGTTAAAAGCCCTGGACAAGGGTTATTTAAGAGCATGCTAGGAAAGGTAAAGCTGAGCTATATAGAAATGGGAAGACATTTTAGCATCAATGGTGATATTCGGCAGTGATTGACCCAAAGCTGGTGGAATCTTGGAAGGTAGCCTAAAACATGTGACTTGGGCAGTGTTGGGCAATGGGTAGGTAGTAGGTAGGCTTAGTTGTACTTAAGCAGTCTTTGAAATGTGATTATTTTGAAGCTTGGTATATTTTGAAACTTTTAAGGGGCAAAGAAATCTTTGTGGTGCTCTTTGGATACTCTCAATTTGGGCTCTTTCCCTTTCGGTCAGTCAGTGGTGATTGTGGGAGAGAAAGACAAAGCCAGATCTACACATGGTTCACATTTACAATTTTACTGACTTAATTCACTTGCTTCTATTTGCTTTTCTGTTTCTTAGTACTTCCAGAGTCTCTGCTGAAGGTGCATGGCCAAGGGTGGGTATTTTTCTAAGTTGGTCTGTTGCTCCTTTGTAGAGCTAACAAAATTCTGTAGCCCATCAGCAAGAGATTAGGAAGCTAGGGGATGTCTGTGGTCATTTGGGAAATCACTGGGTAACCTAGAGTCGACTGTATTGGCATCTTTGTCTTGGCAAGAGCACACAGTTTTAAGAGGCCTGTGGAACCATTCATAGTCTTCACAGAGTAGGTGTCACTTTCTGTCCTGGGTGTTTTCTATGCTATCCAGGCATTTACCATCTAGGGTAAATATTTTGATGCGTTTGTGGAAGTGTCTGTAGTTTTTCCTTGTCAGAGTGAAGATCTCCTGAGACCTAGACTTAATGGGACACACAGCTGTCAGCTGGTTCTCCTGACAGATGCTGCCTCCCAGCAACACTGTCAGAGAGCCTTCTGCTACCGCTCACCGCCTTTGCAGATGGCCTAGTGAGGAGTAATTGCTTCTCTAACTCGCATGCCCACACCACAGTTCCCAGCCCTGAGCTGCCAAGTGGCTGCACCATGTTCCCAAACAGGTGACATAGTTCTCATGGAAGCTCATATCTCTCATTCAGATGTGTTGCACCAGTGATGTAGAAGGTGAGAAATCAGGCATGATGGGATGGGAGGATTAATTTAGAAAAGAGACTGATGAGGGCTTGAAGAACCGCGTGCATTTCCCTTATACCAAGAGATAGACAAAAGCCAGAGCTATTTCCTTTGATATGTGAAGGAGCTTTAAAGAACAGTTCAGCTCCCTCAGAAATCAGTTTTATAATTCTGTACCTGATAAACCTTGAAAGATGTAAAACTTATGACGTAATCCTGAGGCTGATTCAGATGATGTTTTACGTAGAAAACCTGATATCTCAGTAGGTCCTTGAAGTGCTCTTTGTAGAGGAAATGGTTAGATTGGGCCCCAGGTTGTGGTTAGTGTGGCATTTGAGTTCCACTGGGACAGAAATACTTTCTGGGGCAGCTAAACCATGTTCATGGACAGGTTTGCTCTCTTGGCCTTCAACTGGATATATTGGATATGGCAAAGTAAATCTAGTAGCTGAGAATCTTCAAAGGCCACCAAACAAGAAAACATCTACTGGCTGTTTAAGCTGGGAGGTGGTAGTGCACGCCTTTAATCTCAGTACTTGGGAGGCAGAGGCAGGCGAATCTCTGTGAGTTCGAGGCCAGCCTAGTCTACAAAGCAAGTTCCAGGAAAGGCTCCAAAGCTACACAGAGAAACCCTGTCTCAAAAAAAAGAAAGGAAGGAAGGAAGAAAGGAAGGAAAGAAGAAAGAAAGAAAGAAAGAGAAAGAAAGAGAAAGAAAGAGAAAGGAAGAGAGAGAGAAAGAAAGAAAGAAAGAAAGAAAGAAAGAAAGAAAGAAAGAAAGAAAGAAAGAAAGAAAATGTCTACTGGCTGTTTAAAGTTTGTTCTGGTGTGATTTTCCAGATGGTAAAGCATCTAAGTATTTCTGTAAGGGCCTGCCTACACCAGTTAGGTTAATAAGTCTAACAGAAAGAAACTAAAAATCTGTAGAATGTTAAATTCAGGCACTTGAGGTTCCCATACTCCACCCTCTTGCTATTTTTTGTGTTCTAGGTGTTTCTCGTGTTCTAGGTGATTCTGCACATGACAGACTTTGGTTCTTCCCAAGGAGAGAAAGCAATCTGCTGAATCTATTCATGAAAAATTCAAGTTATTCGTTCATGAAATTTCTTTTAGGATAAGACACCAATTGCAGTTGAGCACTTTAGAAAGGTGTTTTTATGAGACAAGGCCTTAGTGTAGCATACACTGGCCTTGAACTGACTGGAATCACGGGTATAAAAGTGTGTGCCATCCGGCCTGGCTTAAGGCATTGATAGTTTCTGTAGAAGCACAATTATGTTCCATTGGTTGTTGTTTACTATCCATTGTTTCGCACCTCCCTCCCGTATTCTCATGAAAATACGTTTCTGGGACATGGGACTTGGGTGGTGTTGGACAATGAATAGTAACGGGATGAGTTGCACATAAGCAGACTCTGAAATGTTAATATTTTGAAGTTTGGTATATTTAGAAACTCAGAAGGGGTAAAGAAATCCTTGTGTTCTTTTGATATTTTCAGTTTGAGCTTGTTCCCTTTTGGTCAGTGATGGTGGCAGGGGAGATGGACAAAGCCAGATTACAGATAATTCACATCTACCATTTTACTGACTCCATGTATCTGCTTCCATTTTCTTTTCTGATTCTTAGTACTTACAAAGTCTCTATGCTGAAGAACTTGACTATGGCCTGGCTGGGATGGCAGAGCCCTTTTTGACCCTTCATAAATTATACACTTTCAACTTTGAAAAGCAAGCCAGTGACATCATATTTCCTATTAGAGATACAGCTGTGAGCTCCTTTTGAGTTGATAGTATAAAATGGGGGGAATTGGGAAAGTTAAGTTGATAATATTATGGCTAAGAGCGTGACGCCTGGGGCTGGTCAGGTGGCTGAACAGGTAAAGGCATTTGTCACTAAGCCTGACCCACCCCAGTTCCATCCCCATATCCCACGTGGTAGAAGAAGAGAACCTACCCTTATCTGTTGTCCTCTGACCTCCACATGTGTACCATATCGTGTTGGTTCATACGCATACATGTACACAAACACACAAAACAAACAAATATAAAATATTGTTTTATAAAGCCTTCCTTAACAGGTGAGTATCCCAGTCTGGAGGGAGTTGGCTTCCGTAATACCCAACTGTTGCTAAACTTCCCTCTTAAGGCCCCGCCCCTTAAGAACGTTACATTGGCTTCAAGCTTCAGCAAGCGTCTTGTGGGGTGAAACCACATATGCCCTATTTTCTGAAGCTCCTTTTGTGCTTAAGAAGTGAATTTCATCTCCCGTGGAGAGACAGTAAGGAATGTGCTAAGAATGGTGTCCCTTCATTTTCTCTTGCTCTCTAGACCCCTCCCTCCTCTCTCCTGTCTCCTTCACAGCACGCTTCCCCCATGGCTGTGGAAAGACCGCTGTCATCTCCTCTAGCAGAACATGCCCTGACACTGAGCTTGCTAGGCCATCCATCTCCCTCATAAAACTTGTTTTCATGGGTCGGTCGAAGCCCTTGGGGGTGTCCCAGTGATTTTGACTTCATGGAAATGATGCCGACTTGCAGTCAGCTCCCCAGGAGAAGGAGAAGGCTAAGAAATGCAAATGCCACCAGTGGGAACGTTTAAAGATTTATAAAAATTAGTGTTTCTGATGCATTAAGGACGCCGGTGGTGGCGGCTTGCATCTGTCACTGTCGTGTTCCATTGTCTCGCAGGTACTTAATCAGTGCACATTGCCGGGGCTATATTTGTTTTCTTGTGTCTGCCTAGACAGATAATCTCTCTCTTCTCTGATGGTTCCGTCTCAGGTACCTGTCTCGGACCCGAGTCTGAAGGGAAGGTGGAGGGGTAAGGCCCCTCCTCGCTTCCCACTCATTCTTGGCTTGCTCACAGGAAGAGGATTGTGTGAGAGAGAACAGTAGTATTTCAATATCTGTTTTCTTCTTCCTGGTAGGAACACAGGGAAAGTCACACTTAGCTTGACAGTTTCCACCCCAAGTTCTGGAATTGCCCATCTGATAGCAGCTGTAGGGATGATTATGTCTCGGGGACTACTGTCTCACCAGTGGGATTAAGACCCTTGTAAGTGGGTTGTTAGTTATGCCAGGGGAGACATAACAAGTAGGCCCTTAACAGACCACACACCAGCTATCCCTTCATGGGCTTCCTGGCCTCTGAAATGATGAGAAAGAAACATTTTACTTTTATAAATTACCTAGTTTTAGGTTCTGAGTAAGAGCTCCTGACCAGTATAAATTTTCAGTACTGCACCATGTTGAGCTTTGAGAAGGATTCCATGTAAGGGCAGGCAGCTTCCCTGCCTGCTGAAGGAGAACCATGTGCAAATGTTAAGTCTGGATGTTGACGTGTTGCATGCGTGTATACAAACACTCCATTAACACTTGGTTTTTATTTAGTCCACTTTAAGGGAAGGAATCCCCCAATTTTTGCTCTAAGTTACTCTGAAGGACGAGAACCCTTTTATTAAAGTATCTAAAGCGTTTCCCTGAAGTCAGCTTAAGGAAAAGATTTAGACTGGTCTGATATTGAATAATGAGAGCTAGGTAACCCACTGGGTTCCTCTCTGTGCTCTGGTTGCTGGGAGTCTTAACATAGAGGTGTTTGGTTAGTTTTGATCTTTGGCTTGTTCTTTACTATACTGGTATATAGAAATAGCATTTTGTAAAAGAAAAGTAATAAGTTATGCATGTGCCCAGAGTGGTAAGTGTTGCCTTTCTACCCCGTGGTGTATAAAAGGGAAATGAAGTGATCTTCCCTGGATTCACATTCCGTTCCAAGACTGGAGTGTAGCTCAGTGGTCAGTGTAGATCAGTCCTGATGCTCATGTGCATGACCCGGGGTTGAATCTGGCCAACACTAACCAAACAAAAAAGAGTTCCGTTCCAAACAGCTCCTTACTGCTTCTGCTGATTTTGCCACTTTGCTCTTGCTCCCCTGGTGCCCATCTTCTTATATTGTCCCTGTTCTTGGTGGATAAATTGCTTCTACATGTCATCGCTTGTGTGCCTATCATGTCTCTTTTTTTAAGTTCCTAACGAAGACTCTTCTTTGTAGCCTCCAAGCAAAGCCTCACATATTTCAAGTACTAAGTCTCAGTAACAGAGTTGCTAGGTAGCTTACAGGGTACCCAGTACATCTTCACTCAAATAAGAAGTGCTGATTTAGTATATGTACATACAATGCAATGTTTGGGACATCCGTATAGAAGTGTATTTGAATTCAGATTTCCTTTGGCTTTCTATCTTTGTATTTAAATTTGGCCATGTTCTCATTAAACATTGGGATGATTCTGTATTTAGGCATTGTCAGACATGTTGTCTCACGGGTCTTAGTGGACTGTGAATGACAGTGGGCTAGAGGCATGACACACAGACATTAATATAGCGTCCTTTCCACATTTCGTTTTCCCCACCAGCCACTTTATTACATGGGAATCAGGACCATCTTTGTGAATGACAGATGACAGACTCTAGGCAGATCTGATGTGTGATACACTTCTCAGGGTGAACGTTGGTGTGCATATGCCCTATTACGATGCAATTCAGTACCCTCGGGGCTCTCTGTGGATTCAAATAACTGAAGAATAAATGCAGTTAAAGGAATGGCTAGCAGGAGATAATCAGGCTTTCAAGCTTGAGAGAGGACCGTTCGGAGGCTGATTGGAATGGCCAAATGGCAACCTTCCCCTGTCTCAGCCCACTGATTTCCCCGTAAGCATGGCTGAGTTCTCTCTAAAATAAGGGGTGGGGGATGTCAAAGAGTCTGGTGGTACTCTTACTGTAAAATACAAGGCAGTGACCTTGGAGTTCACAGCTACTTAATGTCACGTGAGATTTCCGAAGTAGTCAGTCGCTAATAGCCCAGAAATGGAAAGGCAGAATTCCTGCCCCACACCTGCCATTCATTTTCAGAGAGTGCTGAGATAATCATGATGCTAATCTGGGCTTTGAGTTTTCTTTCCTTAAATATAAGGACACACTCATGATGTGCTCCAGAAAGCACTTAGGAATTTGTGAAGATTTAATTCAAGACATAGGATTGCAGCTTGGATAACAGTCCCCTCCCCCTCCAGACACCCCCCTCAGATCCTGTTGTTTTTAACCAGGTGAAATTGGCAGTTACTAACTTTGGAGAACAGTTTCTACAGCTCTGACAGAGACCTCTCGAAGCAGACATAGGGACCTTGAAGAGAGGAGATCTGTGTGGTATTTTGAAACAATGTTTACTTTATAACCATAAAACATAAACCATATAACAATCGCTCTAGATTTCTTACTTAATCCACTAATCAATGTTAGCAAGTATTTCTTAAAACAAATATAACGGCCTTTAGGGGTTATACATAGGCATCATTATTGAGAAGAAAGAACTTGAAGTATGTTTAGAGTAGACCCAGCATGGAATTGTTAACTGTTCCAAGAAAATACACATAGTAACATATGATTATGTGAACAGAACTATGTATAGAATTTTCCTTTAAATAGGAAGCCTGTTAAGGAATTCCTGACCTGCCTAGAAATTTCTGCATATTTGGTGTTACAGAGTTTATTTTATCCCCTCTAAGGCTGAATTTGTTCTTTTTTGTTTATCTTGTAAGGCTCCTGGTCCCCGATTTCTCCTTGGCTTTTATAATAACTGTTGAGATGTAGGGCAACTGTCAGCAGTGTTTAGCGTCACAGGGCTGTGGGTGACATTTGGCGACATCAATCAAAGCATCTGGTCATAGAGAGGAGTGTTATTGAGTAGGCCTCATAACTTTTTTGAAAAGTAAGATAGTAAGCCAACTCGTTTTCTAGTCTATCGAGGGTAGGCAGCTCCCGCTGGAATCTACAGTATATTGTGGAGGTAGTGGAGTCGCAGGCATACTTCTTAAGAGATAAAAATCAAAGCCAGAGAAGTGGCATGGCACCTTCCATATCACGTTTAAGGCCTTACCAAATTTTAGTATTCTAGACGGTGTGGAGCTGTAAAACAATGAGAGCCATCCTGCAGAGAGACATAAATGATAGAGAGGAGGTGTAAGTGCAATTCTGCAAAAGTCCACTGGGTTCTAGGTATGGGCTGTGGAGTTCTACTAAGTGTGATGCCGGGCTGCAATCTTAGAGGACACAGAGTTCGCGAGGTATATGGTACCTTGCATAAGTATCATTCTACTTGTGTGCCCACATATAGAACACGGTGTGATGGGAGGGACTGAGAAGTATCTCTGGTTTAAAAGTATAGCTGCCTTCCTAATGATGCCCTCGAAGGGTGAGGTGTCTAGAGAGGACCTGAACCACTCCTGAGCACAGTTGGTGTGTTCAGCAGGTATTAGGCGTTTTGTATATGTTGCCTACTTTCATCATGATTAGATGTAAGGAAAAGCAAGCTCAGAGGGGAAAGCTGTTTACCCAAGGCTCCCTAGCTAGTGATGGTGAGCCAGGATGCAAGCCCATGCCTGACTGCTTGTCCACCTGCGCTCCTGAGTCCACCTGGCAATTGGAATGAGAATCAGTGATCCCAAAGTGCCCAATTCTAGGGAGGGCTTATTCTATTCTGGGCATGACGTGTGGAGGATCCATAGAGGAGGAGTTACTTAGAAGGGGGAGCAGAGGGGATGTTAGGTTATGGTTTATTGTGGGTTATTGGTTTGCCACACAGAGGGATGGTTCCTCTGTTTACATCTCTAGGTAGTTCTTGCCATCACGGTGTGAAATTACCATCTCTGTTCTGTAGAACATTTGCAGAAAATTGAAGCTTAAAAGTCAGAAAGCCTGGGCAAGGTCAAACAGCTATTGCAGGGTTAGGGCTTAAATTTAGTATGGGAAGCTCATCACTGGGGACAAATCAACAATTTGGAACTGGGATTAACAATTTGACTTCGTGAGTTAAAAAACTAGGCGTGTTTCCAGGGTCTGGAGAAGCCAATGAACACATTCAGATGGGAGGAAATCATGTCAGGAATGCCAGGCTCTAGGCTGAGAACAAGCCTGGTGGGTACGAAAGAGATGTCTCTTGGGCATTTAGTGTTCATCTTGGGGAGGGGCAGATTCTGGTCCTTGGGTATTTCAGGCAGGGGGGACGAGACGGGAGCAGACATGGAGGAGGAGGAGGAGGAGGAGGAGGAGGAGGAGGAGGAGGAGGAGGATGGGAGAAGCAGGCTGACGAGTGCTTTAACAGCTGTTCCACACATCCACAAAATGACTCCGAGGGAAAAAAAAAATTGTTCTATTTATTTGCCTTTCCCCCTTCCATATATCTTGCCAGCAGCATTCATCAATATCTGTCATTTCCCAGGGGGCTTAGACATGTCTAGCAATTCATTCTACTGAATTATATTTCAATACCCGGACGGAGGGAGGCCAGATTGCTGGCGTTAACTCTGACCTCTGCCCACTGTCACTTAGCTGCCGCCATCCCAGCTCCACCGCCCGCCCACCTCCTCCAGGCCCTCGCTCACACCGCCATTCCCGGGTGACACTGCCTGGTGTCTGTGGCCTGTTAGAATGTTCTCACTAAAGAGGGCTCTATTCAGCATGCTTTAAAAATCCATTTCCAGCTGCCCCTTTACCTTTGATCTATGCAAGCAGAGCTCAGGGTCAAACTAGTATTTATTTATTTTTTTTAAATAAGAATTTTAAATTCAGACAAGCACCACCCAAGGGGAGCCTGCCTTGGTGATCTAGGTACAGTTGGGGAGTTGCTGGCCACGGTTGGGTGGTTTTACAGAGTGGAAGAATTTGCTGGGTGTTACTACAGCCAAGGGCTGTGATGGAGTTGAATCGGAGGGACGTAGCTTACCATGCCCTGCTGTACACATTAACTGATTGGATCCTAATGTCCGCACTTAGTAGAATTAGATTGAGTGGTAATCGTGGTAGATGATAAGAAACACGGCTTTAAGTACAAGTTAAGGGAAAACAAACAGAAGGCCAAAAAGATTTCCATGTAAGTACCATTTTGAGTTGTTCCCTTGAAAACTGTACTGTGTGTTGACATTTTTGCTCTTTCATCATAAAATGGCACGAGTCACAGGCTGCCTATATTAGATTGAGTGTGCAGGACCGCTCTATCTTTGAACTGCCTTACCAAAGCACCTGTACCAAAAGTAAGTTTTGATTTAGAGCTAAAGCTGTGATTGACAGTGGCAGTGGCAGCCTCAGACTGACCTCCAGAGCCTCGTGGTTTATCCAAAGGCTTTGATTTTCATGTTGTAGGTCCATGTGTTCTGCTGTTTTCCCATAGTTCCTAGCACTCTGCCAGCGTGGTCCTGGGCTTTAGTTGACACTGACCCAGTCTCTCTAAGTATGTGAAATTGTTAACTTCCCAAGAAATTGCTGGCCTCCGTTGCCTGCCTCCTGTGCTCTATGCTTCCTTCAAAGCACTTCTCTTAATTTGGTCATTGAATCCTTGTATTTATTAGTGTTGCCTATCTATCCTATGTTAAAGACAGTGTGCTGTGGATAGTATTCCAGAAAGTGAAAGGAGATGTTTCTGGTGAATCTGAGTCACAAGCTAATGAGGAGAGACCTCAGTGCCCTAGTAGGCCCAAGTCAGCTGTAACACCATCATCCGAAGCTGCGTGTGTGCGCGCGCTCTTGTATTCAGCTTCCAATTTCTGTGTCAGCTGGAGTTTGCTGGTGAGTGGGCAGTGATATCAAGGACTGAGGGTCAAGGCTGTGCTCTGGACTCCTCTCGTGTCAAAGAACACACTGCACGATTTTTAAAAGGATTGAAAAGCCGCCCAATATAGAAATAAATGAAATTTAACATGTGTGGTCAACTGTCCGCTGGTCTCTCAGTTGTTTTTATTTATGCCGCTAAGAAGAATGACTGAGCAGGATTGTTGATGCTCTCTAGTCACTCCTCTGCAGTGGGGACAAGAAATGGGAAGGCAGTCACCGTGCAAGTGGGAAGATGGAGGGAACCGTGTCCCCATGTTGTTGTCGCACTGCTGGAGATGAATACAGGGAGCTGTAATTGCTGTGGGGACGGGAGTCATGACGACAAGGGAGCAAATGTTTAGGAGGGAGCAATGGGGCACAGAAGAAGGATCTCTGGGTGATGATGGAAGATTCCCAGGGCAGGGGCTGCTGAGTCATCGATTCTGCCCAGAACCAGCCAGTGACTTAGCGTGGGCCTTAATCTTCCCATGCCTGAGGTTTGGAGAGCACTTAAAAGATTCAGTCCCCTGCTTATGACAGGAAGGGTGTGGGTTATTAAGTATAATTTGCAATAGGGGGAGTTGATGTGAATTGTGTAGCTCTCTGCCTTGAGAAAAATCTCAGTACCCCATTGTGATTTTCTTCCTTTTTTTTTTTTAACTAAAAGATGTAGGGATTTTAGCTAAGCAAAGGAGACTTTTTTATGTGTAGTGAAAGATACATAATACACTTTAACATTTTTAAATGTTTTAAGTACATAATTTCATCACATTAAATACATTTCTATCATTGTACAGCCACTGTCACTATCCATCTCTGCAACAATTTCATCATCCCACACTGAGACTCTATAATGCATTAAGCAGGGGCTTCTCTCTCTTCCCCCAAACTCAAAAGCCATAATTGTACTGTCTCAGTGAACTGACTATTGCAGGTACTTTATGGAAAGGGAATCATATAACATCTGACCTCGTGTGACTAGCTTATTTCATTTAGCATGATGTCTTCATGGTTCATGTCTGTGTTCCTCAACCTGTGGGTTACAACCTCTTTGGGAGAGGTTGAACAACCCTTTTGCAGGGGTCACCTAAGGCCATCAGAAAGCATAGCTATTGACATTACAAGTCATAACAGTAGCAAGATTACAGTTATGAAGTAGCAGCGAAAATAGTTTTATGGCTGAGGGGGTCACCACAACACAAGGAACTGTATTAAAGAATTGCAGCATTAGGAAGGTTGAGAACCACTGACCAGTATCAGAATTTCATTCCATTTATAGGTTAATATTTCGTTGCATTGACAGATTATTCTCATCTATTAATGGGCGTGTGGCTTCCTGCTTTTAGCTCCTGTGAGTAGTGCTGCTGGGGAGATGGGTGTGCAAACATTCGCTTTCACAGCCTTGGTATATGTGCCTAAAGAGAGGTGAAGCAAGGGCCATTTTACTAGGCCGTGTGAGGGGCTGAGTGGTGGGACTCCAGCTTCTTCCAGGGTGGCGGTGAGTGTGAGGTTTTAGGGGACAACTGTGAGAACTTCAGAAGATGGTAAGGGGAGCAACAGGCTGCTATCCAAAACCTAGAAACCTATATACGTCTTAAGGTACTGGCTGAGAGACTCTTCTCCCCAGAGAACATGGCTCTGTTCACCTGCTTGTGGCCAATACCATCTTGGCCTTCATGTTTGTTTTCTTCTTGCCCCTCAGCCTCTGTGATGATCCCTCCAGTCTCACTATACCCCTAATATGATCCTCCTGCCTCCTCGAAACCACCAAGAGCAAGGCATTGGCCACCCTGCCCAGCTTCTGACTGTTCTTGGTCAGTGCCTTAGAGAGGGATAAACAAGCTTTTCAGAGCTCGTAGCTCTGAGTACCGGAAGCCAGACTGGAGCAGTACTTTTTCAATGTAGTTGTTCAGCCTTCTCTTTCCTTTTATATCCTGGTTATAATCCAAAAGAAATAACCCCAAATGTAAGGCTGTAGACTGATGGCTAAATCTATGAGGCCCTTCAGGTGACACGGAACATTTTTAATGGAAGCTCTCACATCTAGTCAGGTAGCATGATTCCCTGATGATAAAGGAGATCTCTAGAGGCTATATTTAATTCTTTATATGGCCATTCTGCTAAAATTATTGCTGACTTGGTGTTTTCCTGTTTCCGGGGGATAGTCCCACCTGTGGGGCAGTTTGGAAGCACGTATCTCATGTCTGAAAGCATGCATCTATAAAGCTGCTGCCTCTCTATTGGAATTCAGGGTCTTGGAATTCAGGGTAGAAACAAAGAAAAGCACATTCCCAGAGAGGCTAATATGCAGCTTACTTAGAACCAGGACATGGTTGGCATCTTTGCTCAGTAATGTTTATTTTAGTGTGTAACCATAGATAAATGCAGGGCTCCAGCTCTCTCGGTTAAGTGGAGTCCCCATGGCCAGTACAGCCACAGTAGCTACTGTGAGTAGTTTAAATGGCATAGATAGACCTCAATGCTTGAAACCTGTCAGGTTCTGAGATTGATTGGGGTCAACTGATTCCAACTTTAAAATGGACCTCTGTTTCACGCCTCCATATCTCTCGTTCTGTCTGTAGAGAATATTTAAGGAGAGCTTTAATGAACACGGTGAGATTTTTAGAAGCATGCTTTCAAAGAGCCTGGTGCTAATCAATGTTCCAGTTGTGACAACAAGCTCCATTTGGTATTAAAATGAGCAGCCAGATTGCTAAGCAAGCTCACCTCTCATACAACACATTGGAAGTGGTATTATCCATTAATTTCCACCCTGTGCAGCTGAACAATGCTGTTGACAGATGCTGATTTTCTTAAATCGTAGGCAGCAAATGATGCATGAATGTAACAGCAACACACTTTTTAGAAGCCCTTGGTAGTCATCAGAAAGTAAATTTATATGAAGTTGGATGTGGTCGCTACCAGCTACAGCACTGTGTTAGTACCCTCTAATGATCGCCTTAGATCCATCTGTTACTCTGTTCTCTATTCACACCAAGGGGGGGCCAGGCAGGAAGGATGCGTCCCATGTGTTGTATTAACAGACCGTCTAATTTGTAGCATTTGTATGATTTTGTAGGATAAGACCATTTCAAGAATAATGACATCTGAGATCCAACCTATTGCATGATTTATAAACATTTCATCGTGTACATGTCTGTGTGCTTACTAATTAATTTTTCTAGTGTCATAACTTGTTCCTCTTGCTCGCTACAGTGTGTATTGTATTCCTTGTATGTTCAGCTGATTTGATTGAGTGTTGAACTCTGTAATGTATTTTCTGTTTTAGATTTTAGTTTCCCTCCACTTTACAAGTGAGGAGCCTGAGGTTTGGAGAAGGTTATGAAATAAGTAGAAGAATTAGTTTGAGGGTTTTAGCCATGAGACTCTGAGGTCTGACCTTAGAGTCCCCCACAGCTAAAGTAGTTATTATTTACCCCGGCTGCCAGTGGCCTTTACATCCTGTTAGGTTTAAAGAGAGTCTAAGATACATGCATAGGCCATGGCTAGTTAGGTATTAAATCTAAGTGTCATCTTCTGGGTTAGGCTCTGTTGAGGTAACAAAGAAATTGAAGGCATACCTTTCTCCTTCATAATGAGATAGAATCCATGTATGAGAGCAGCGAATAAGATTTGGAATTAGCTTTAATAGTGGTGTCAGCAAAAGGCAAGGTAGCACTCAGGTCTTATTACCAGAGGCCGCTCCATATTTTTAAAACTCCTGGGAGCTTTAACAAGAGGCAGATTTTCAAAAGGAAGGTCAGCATGTGTGAAAAAAGGACCCTGGCTTTGATCCCGTCTGCTGGTGCTGGCTTCTGTCCAGAGTCTGGCTTTGGCTCAGCCCAGTGATCTGGGATCTTCACAGATTAGCATCCTGTACAGAGGGCTTAGCCAGGAGTGTTGGCTCTGATGAGGAGGCTCCTCGTGGTTCCCCTTTGCTCTGATTGGCCATCAAACCTCCTCCTGACTCTAGGCATCCTCATCTGTAGCCATTGGAAGTATCTACTTTCACTTAGGAACTATCATTTGGAGGGGTGGAAGGAATGTGTTTGGGGCTAGTTTTCTGGGTTAGAATATGGAACACATTTTTGATAAAACACCCAAAGCAAAATTATAAAATTTTATGTACAGAAACAGAGGATCATTCACTCTAACCCCATACCCCTCCCAGTCACTGTAACCTAAGCTTAATATTTGGTGTGCTTTTCAGGTTCACGTAAAGTGGAAATATTTGCAGCCACAAGTCAAACTCTTATTTCTTTGTTTAGACTCTTGAGTTGAACTAGCAAAACTTACTGCCTGGCAGAAAAGTTTCAAGTTCTACATTCTTTTTAAAACTATTATTATTGTTGTTGTTGTTGTTGTTATTGTGTATGTGTGCACGCACACATGCCACAGCATATATGTGAAGGTCAGAGAATAACTTTGTGGAATAAGTTCTCTCCTCCCACCTTTATGTGGGTGCTGGGGACCAAACTCATGGTGTCCGGCTTCCGAAGCAACCATTTCCTCCTCCGGAGAGAATGCTGATTTTGTTATTTCCGTGAAGTCATGTTACTTATTTTAATGTTACTCAATATTGTACCTCTGTCTTAAGTGACCTGTCTTAAGTGACACAGCCAATAGAGGGTATTTTATCGCTATTGTGGTGGAGGAGGACCAGGCTTTGTGATGTGTGAGGCTCAACAATTTGATTGACACACAACCAGTAAGAACTGGATTTGAAGCCGAGTTTGTCTGATCGCAAGCCTTTCGTTTGAACAACTTTGTTCTCATTTTTCCAAGTGATGCACCTTACACACACACACACACACACACACACACACACACACACACACACACACATACTTTCTTACAAGTAGAACTCATTCCCTCAATTTATAGCGTGTTCCCACCTAAGCGTGTGTGATAACTATTTTCTTGCCTTAGAATTGGGGCTCAAGGGCCAGAACAGTGGGTTTGGCAGTTTGCTTCATTGGCTGTGAGCCCTGGCCTAGCTACAGAACCTGTCTGCATTGACAGTGACAATGACAGTCTCTGCCCACAAGGCTGTCACAGTGTTGCAGAGCCTGGTGTGCACCGAAGCCTTGTTGGATTGTAGATGTTGCACTGTTCTTATAGATAAAATTGAAGAAAATGATCTGCTCACTGATACTCTTCCTGCTTAGACCAGATCAGCTATTGCTTGGCTAGTATAGTTAGGTTGCATTCAGTCAATCAGCAGTTACTGAATTTGTACCAAGGGCCATCCCCTTTCCCAGGAACTGTAGGTACACAAATGTATAACCCTGTTTCCTATATCTGGGATCTTAGCAACATACTTTAATAATTCCTTTCTACCAAATGAAAAAGAAAAACTAACTTGTAGATTTTTTTTAAGTGAACTACAATATCTTTCTGTTATTAACAGTCGGGGTTTCTAAGTATCTTATAATCTTAGATTTAAATAAAAAGCGTATCTTTGGAGAATGGCACAGTAAGGATTCCCTGAGCCCTGCTGTCTAGTACTCCTTGGCTTCAGTAGCCCCTCTCTCCAAGTATAAAGGAAATGATGGCTAAGGTACAGGAAAAGTCTTGCTAGTACCCGTCCCCAAGCCTTTCATTCAGATTACCCAGCTAGCTGGTATGTTTTTAGAGGGTTATATCTTTCAGAGTTGTATCTGGATTATAAAGAAACTGTGTTTTCATACTGTATGAATGTTTTCCTAAGTATACCCTGTGGCCTTCCTGTCGTTTCTCGGTGGCGTCCTGCTTCAGGACCTACAGCGGTAGGTCCTAAAGCCCGTCCTAATCCAGCTTCTAGATCGTGTTTCAAGATAAGGCAAGAGAAAAAAAAAATTCAAATTCCACGCTTCTGACTTTAAATGTAACATTCCTCCACAAAACTGATCCGGTTCACAGAGGTAATTAATTATGTGTGAGTTTTCACTAGCAGCCTTCATCATCTAGTTGATAGTTGCTATGTGTGTGTGGTTGAGAAAAGTCATATTCTAGTGCCAGCAAAATGGCGCCATGGATAAAGTGCTTTTTGTGCAAGCTTGATGACCAGGAGTCCACATAAAGAATGTGGGAAGAGAGAGTGACCCCAGAGTGGTTGTCCTCTGACTCCCACACACATGCCATGGCAGGTATGTACCTGTACACACACACACACACACACACACACACACACACACACTCACACATACACATATGCACGCACGCACGCACAAATAAATAAGTACTTTAAAAAGTCATATTCTATTGTGTGGACCTGATGGGGAGCAACTGACAAAAATCAGTGTGATTCCTTATTTTCAAGAAGAAAGAGAATGTGGAGGGAAAGACATGCGCGTGTCCAGGGTGGTTTTCTCTGCTGTGATCCTGGTGGTTTTGTTCCCACATATATGTACATTTTCTAGTTTTGAGTGATAAGAAGTAAAAACAAACCTGAAATTGTCTTTTCCCATTGTACTACTTAATGCCATAGCCAAACAGGCAATATGTGTTGAGTACTTTACTCAAAACTCCCTCAGTAATTCTTTGTGGTTGATTCGAGCAGGTCCATTTTAGAGATAGAGCAACTAATGTCAAGAGAGGGTGACTAAATTCCTTTCCCCAGTATCCTTTAGATCCAGAGCAAGGTCGCGGCAGCAAGTCTAGTTCATCCTTAGCTTCCGTACTTACACCGGGCAATGAATAAATGATCAGTTTTGCAAAATAAGAATCCATTTTCCCTTCTGTAATTAATATACAAAATTCTGAAAGCACTTTAGTTAAATACGGCATTACATCTTCTAATCTGATGGTTGATGGACGATACCCATAATGCTTAGCGTCTGTGGTGCCAGGGACCAGCGTGCATCATGGTGATAAACTACGTAATATGTCGCAGTCGTAATTAACTAGTCAGATATGCTTGTTAGGTGCGTGCTTGAGGGAGGAAGCCTGTGTCCCTTCGGATACAGGGCGAGCAGATGTGTGCGCTGCAGATCCTGCCGGAGTGTCCACACACGAGAGTCTCTCTTTTTATTCTCCTGTGTTGCTGGCAAGGAAATGCCCACCCTTCTTTGCACTACTCAGTAATAGTCCTGCACTAGGAGTGAGGCGAACCAGATAAAATCAGACATTGTGTTTATTAAGCATCGTTACCGTGTTAATAGTCATAGGCATTCTCACTTTACTGATGCAAAGGATCAAACTCCCTGGTGTGGAGAGCATGCTAGTCTGTGTCCTGAGGAACTACAGCGTGGAGATCTATCAGATGGTTGACTTCTAGAAGCGTGTGTGCGCATGTGTGTGGTGTGTGTGTGTGTGTGTGTGTGTGTGTGTGTGCTCAAGGTTGATGGGCATTGCACAGTGAACTTGACTGACACTGATTTATGCAAACGGATACCATTATGTACTCTATGGATACGGTTGGACATCCGCCTGGGCTTCACCGAGAGAAGCTGGGGAAAGGGACTCCGGCCCATTTCACCTCGAGAGAACCCCACCTCTTCTTTTGTTGGTCACGACTTTCACTTTGTAGCCCCTTCTTGCTCATTTCTAGACTGTTCCCCATATCAGATTTGCTCAAATAGCATCACAGACACACCACATTTATTTTTGTGATGATGAGAGAGTACACTGTGTATTTACATATATTCTCAAAACATTCTCTTTAGGATAGGCAGGAAGATGAAAACAAACAAACAAACAAACAAAAAACTTCATCCTAACCCGGTGAAGCCCCCCCCCCCCCCCATGCCCAGCATATGAAGTGATTTGCTTGGGTTTCAGTGGGAAGTCAGGGTCAGAACCCACCATGGTGTCTCCTGATTTAATTAAAACATTTTTCTCTGGTTGCTGGTCTTCAGCGTAACTACTGAGCATAGCCGAAGGGATGAAGAAAGATGACTTGGAATTGCCCACTCTTTCTACAGAACTACATCACTGACCTGCTGTTTACTCATTTTTTTTTTTCTACTCCGACAGGGAGGTACCTCCTTCCAAACCCGGTGGCAGGACAGGCGTGGCCTGCCTCTGCTGAGACGTCCAACCTCGTGCGCATGCGCAGCCAGGCACTGGGCCAGTCTGCTCCCTCGCTCACGGCCAGTTTGGTGAGTGTCTTATACGTGGTCAGAGTTGCCCTGGCCATTATGTCAGTGGGATCTGTCCAGCTGCTTCAACTGTAACTGGGTTTGCACTTACATACACGTAGCATTGACCACAGGATGGGCAGTGGGCATGTCTGTCTCTCTCTATGCCAATTTCTTCCTGCCCACCCACAAATGTGGAATATTTCTATTTGGTTCTGTGTCGGTTCCCCTTACCCCCCAAAAAGTAAAAAAAAAAATGTTTCTAGCCTTTAAAAAACTCCAAACAAACAACAAAAGCATTTCTAAAAATTAGGAGGCTATACTAAAGTCCAATGGTAAGAAAAAACACAGATGGTACCAATCTGTTCCTTATCAGAGCCTCCTGCCCAGATGGCTTATCATTGTTTTTTGTGTATACATGTGTGCGTGGTGCGAGTACGTATTTGTGTAGGCACGCATTGAGTCATCTGAGAGTAAGGTGTGTGTCCATCACAGCCCTTGCTTTGGTAACTGTCAACTTGAGTAATGTTCTCACTGATACAACCCCGTGTCTGCGTAGCAGTCTGGCTCAGTTTTACCACCAGCCGGCTCGTGTCCTTTCTAGCCTGTGCCCGCCGTGGTGGCGGGGTAGCACCAGGTCTGTGGAGGTCTGGTCTCCAGCACTTCTTTCTCTGCTCTTTTTGGATCTGGTGTGTTCCCACAGCCTTGCTTTGTCTTGAATAAAAATATCTAGATAATTTTTCATATGGTGCTCGCCTCCTGTTTCCCACGGGGAGAGTCTGGCTTGTGCATTCCTGTTCCAAACTGAGAACTATGGATGTGTCCTCGGGACATGCTCTAGACAGGTGCACGGTGCCTCTCTGCCCCTCACTGTGTTGTTAAGTTGGATAACCCAGGCAAGATGCTGCCTGGTTGCTCTGTGGTAGTCACCACCAACTTTCTCTCTTGCCGAGTAGGAGCTGTCTGGGTAGACAGCCTAGGCTCTGCAAACAGGCTGCTCTCCAAAAACTTCCCCTGAATTCAGCATCTGTTGGTGATTCTTGGAAGGATCATTCTTTTTTATGTTGATTAAAAATGGTGGAGGTTAGGAATGTAGCTCTGTGTTAGAGTACTTGCCTAGCATGGGGGAAGTCTTGGATTTGATCCCCTGCACAGAAAAAAAAAATGACCTTCCATTATTAGTACTCCCATATTTACCAGCTGGAACGTATTTGTGTGTCTGTTGCTAGCATAGACTTGGACTTTTTTTTTTTCTTTCCCAGTGTAACCTTGATTTTTAGCCATTATGTTTACTAGATTTTTGTTTTCTTGCAGGACACCTTTTTAAAAAAGTATGTGTGTGTAAGCATGTGTGTGTGGTTTCACATGTATGTGGGTGTAGAGATACATGCACATGTGTAGAGGCTCAAACTTGACATCATTGTCTTTCTTGGTCACTCTCCACTTTATTGATTATTCAAAGTCTCTTGATGAACTTGGAGTTTCACTGATTCCAGCTATCATAGCTAGCCGAATTACCCAGGAACCCCTGTCTCTGCCTCCCAACTGCTGGGACAACAGTCAACTGCCATGCTGGCTTCTCGATGTTTGAACTCCAGTTCTCATGTTTGAGAGACAACCACTGTATCTCCTGAGCCCATTCCCCCGCTACTTAGCAGAATACTTATCTATTCCACCTCTTGTTAAAATCTTTACAACTTGGTCTGGGGATCTCGCTCAATGGTAGAGTGCCCCCTTCGCATGTGTGAGGCACTGGGTTTACTCCTTGGCACCCAAACAAACAGAAACAAAACCAAGAAACCGAACAACAAAACAAAAAGTCTATACAAGTTAGTTAGGGGTCAGTGGTAAAGCGTGACATGCTAATTGGTTTTTAAATATTTCTTATTGACAAAAAATGTAAATTATATATATATATAAATCAGTGTGTTATGATATTTTGTAATTTTATACACTGGTGGGAACTTACGTTGACTATTTTCGCATGATATAGTGCGTGAAGATTTTATTTTCGTCTAGCCTCAGGTCCTGCTTTGGCATTAAAGAGATAGATAAACTTGGGCAAGTCTTAATTCCTCCAGTGTCATCAGCCTGCTCTGCAGCTGCAGAATGCAAAGACACTTAGCTAAAACAGTCCAGGAAGCCCATTTTGACTCTGAAATTTTCTAACCCTTTCCGAAAAAATGAACAATCTGCATGTATGGAATACTGATCTCCAGAGAGGATATTGAAGCCGTAGTGGGGAGTCTTGCCCTCCCCCCCTTCCACCCTCTCCTAACTAAATTGTTTTCCTTGAGGAATTTTTTAAAGCATTGTCTCTCTGTAAGCATTTACTTTTTTTTTTTTTTTTGTTTTTCGAGACAGGGTTTCTCTGTGTAGCTTTGCACCTTTCCTGGAACTCACTTGGTAGCCCAGGCCGGCCTCGAACTCACAGAGATCTGCCTGGCTCTGCCTCCCAAGTGCAGGGATTAAAGGCATGCGCCACCACCGCCCGGCAGCATTTACTTTTTAAGACAAAAATACTTCACAATTTATGATTTTTGACAGTGTAATTTAAACACTGCAATCTTAACATTCAAATAGTAATATTATGTATATGCTTGTTGGAAAGTAAATCATTTTGATGAAAGCAGCTCTGCCCCAAATACTCTTATTACCTAATACTGGGATCACGTACCTCAACACAAACTGATATTTTCATTGCTCAAAAGCATACCAAACAACCTATTTGGAAATAGGATATAAAAGTAAGAAATGTTAATAGATAACATCAGAGGAATACCCCCTAAAGTGTGCCAGATAACACCCTTAGCAAGGAATCATTTACATTATCAGCTGGTCTACCTACAAACTTTATGAAGCTTCAAGTTGTGGTGACTGAACTGTGGCTAAATTTGGACACTGAGACCAGAGTATGTTTAAGCCGTTTACTTCGGGTTGTCAAGGTGTCCCACTAGGCAGAGCCCCATCTTGACTTCCTGGGTCTGTTGGAGTATGTCCAGACTCTTACCTCAGCATGGCGCTGGGACACACTGTCATGTCTGTTTTATGGCTAGTACCATTTGTGTGACTACACAGCTAACCGGACCTTCAAGATTAGCCCGTTCCATGTTCCTGTCACATTCGGAGTATTTTCATTGAGTAAAAATAACCAGTTGACTAGAGAAGGATGCTGAGGAGGTGGGAATGGTCTGCTGGTAGAGCCCTTTGTATTCTTTCCTTTTCTTTTTTCCTTTTTCTCTCATTTAATTCTTTTCCAAACAAGCTGAATTTGTGGGGTTGCTCTGTGCAGTAGAACATGCCTCCCCACTCACTGATCCTGCCTTCCTGGCCTCTGGCCTTATTTCTGGGGTCCCCTTAGAGCTGTGAGCTAACTTTCCCAACCCATTTAGTGTCAATCGTGGTATACCTGTGAATGCTTAACCTCGCCGTGTGAGCTTCTTGAGGGCCGACTTATTAGATGACTTCATTGTCTGCTCCCTCCTGCCCTTAGCACAGTGCCTTCCATGTAGGAGGCACTCAATAAATAGTAATGAAGTAACGGATAATTATTCATGAAAAAAAATGACAGCTTTCTCTAGCCTCAAGGTAAAGTGATGGTATGACTGTGTGCTCTGATTGGTGGCCTAATGATATCATCCATCTAAAACCTCTGGTTTGGTTGTTCTGTGTACAGCTTACAATTGTGACTATCTTTAAAATCCACATCACAAGCCAAATCCCAATTAGTGTATGTCAGCCACTCAAAAAATATGATGACAAAATTATAACATGATTATCACTGTCCACAATCAAGGAGTGTTCATTAATCTGCTTTTATGTAGCTATGTAGTCATGGTGGTTTAACTTGTGTATTGATTTTTTTTTTCTAATCACTAAGTTGAAGAGATATTTGTCCAAATGTAGGAGAATAAGAAAAAAAAAATCAAAGTAGTTAAGCCCAAGTGACAGCATCACATTTGATGCGACAAAATTCAGTTCCATCAAAACAACTCACATTTCAGTATGGACTTTTTACCTGAGAATTGAGAATATGCTAGCAGGCCGTGTGACTTGGTGGAGATGAATTTTAGCAAATACATGACCTGTAGTGTTCTAAAAGCCATTGGCACATTTGAAGGTTCTGTCAACTACCTTCTCAGGCAGGAGATTAATTCCTAGCCTGAAGTATCTAGTTTTCCTTGGCAATGCTAAATGTAGCTGTGGTACCTCTCCCAGACACTTTGGGCATTTCAGATCAATGGCATGTTGCCAGTTCTTCCTAAGTAGCCTGGTGGCTGGCAGAATACATGCTCAGCCAGCGTCCGCCTGCTGGGACACCAGCCGGGAGCGCTGATGAAGTGTCAGATGTACACTTCATATACATTCATCTGAAAGGGGAAAACTCATTTCCCCATTTGCTGTCTCCATCTTTCTGTCCCTCCCCCCACACATGGGTAGTTTATCAAAGGAGTCGTTGTCGTCAGGAGCTGGGGGATTTGTGCAGATGCTGCTCTCCGGCAGGAGAGATGGAAATTCCAGGAGGCAGAAGCAGGACCGGTGGTGACTTATTTCTTGGTGGGGGAAATATGGTTGTAAGCCACGATGACTGACGTTTAGAAATGGTGGATGTGGCCAATCATGAGAAACGTTTATTGCTTTTGTACTTTGCTGTAACGGATGGAGGAGGGACTCTGAAAATCAGGCGCCCATATATCTCTCTAGTTGTGTTTGACCTGAATTGCCTGCCTTATCTGTTATGTTCATCTAAAGATTCTACTCCCAGTCTTTCTCACCAAGGTCTTCCTTGACCATCTGTCTGAAGGTAGTCCCTGTTTTGCAAGATATACACCCCAAGGCCTTCATCTTACTCTCTAGCTTCACCACCTTCAAATATCTGTGTCGTTTATTATTTTATTTGTAGCCATGTGTCCATGGGTGTGTGTGTGTGTCTGGGGATGCTTGTGTTCCTTATTGAAAATGGCCTACTATTTATATATATAGATTCTATGAATATCCCCCATATGCTTTAGCTCAGCTCACTTATAACAGTTAATACATGGTAAGTGCTCTGTAGATACGCTGCACAGCTTCGGGAATGACGGCAAGAAAATAGTCTATTCATGCGCAGTGTGGACATGTTTTTGTCTGTAGTTGGTTGAATGCATGCAGGACCCATGGATGAGGAAGGCTTGCCCTGTAATTCCTGCTGCTCTGATGCAGCTTTTGGGAAGGCAAAGATAGGTTTTCCTATGTCCCTAGTGCCAACGATAGTACAGGACGCGTCCTGGGAGCTCAGTGAACTTGCCGAACTCCACAAATAAATCCCCTTCCTGTACATTTTGGTGCCCCAGACCTGACTCTCCCATATATTTACTGTTTTTGGTTTGTGTTTGTGTCGGCTAGCCGAGGCCTTGCTCTTCGAGCCAGAGAGAAGCCCCTCGTGAACGTGCATTCAGGAACTAAGCTGTAACTGTTCACTTGGATGACATGAGAGGGAGAACAGAGCAGTTATGAGCATGTACTGTCCTAGACTCACTCCAGATCCTGCCTTTTATTAGCTCCACTTAGATATGTGTGTGTGGGCCTCAGGTTTTCCATCTGTGGAATGGGCCTCAGGGTTGTCCTAACTTTATACCGTTACTGTAAGGGTTAAATGAGTAGACTCTTGGGCAGAACTTGTACTGTGGCTGTCACTCAAGAAGTCTTCCCTCTTCCATGCTCCTGGGGGTGCTGGGGAGAACGGGTCTTGGAGATGAGGCTGGGAACTAGGCTCAGCTGGGGTGGCATGGTTAGAAAGGACAAACACAAACTCCTCTGGATGATTAGGTATGGTCCTTCTGTCTGTGCTGCTGGATTACCTGACTCTCCCATATACTTACTGATATTTGTTTTTTCATCTGCACTCAAAACCAAATTAACAAAGTGAGGAAGTTTTCCAGGTTACAAAACATTTTTAAACAAAGAAGGTGTTTTCAAGTGCTGTTTTTCAACTTCAAGCTTTTGGTTAAGTGGTGAAGTTCTGTTTCTTTGGTGATTATCTTTTTATATCATATCCATTTCCCTTAATGGAAAAATTATATTTCATGATGTGCTATAAATATTAAAACCAAACTATTTAAACGGTAATATATTCCAAGAGCCTTAATGAATATTCATCTTTTACATTTGCAAAAATGTATTGTGAGAAGTCTGGGAAAATTCACTAATGTATGCAGAAATGTATTTTTCCTTTTTTTATTCATTCACAATGTAGAGACATGATGCCAGCATCTATTTAGGGTGCAGTCTTTATTTACAGCCATTTAATATTATATCAATACTTCATTAGCCTTATAGCTCAAAAACAAAACCCTGATCTGAAGTCTAATTAGTTAACTCCAAGAGAGTGCCTATTAAATATTGATGTAGGCACGGTTTGAATGCCCTTGGATAAATTGCTTAACAGAAGTTGTGGAATACATCTCTGAATTAGCATTTCTCCTTAGCCATTATGACTCAATTTAAAGGCTGCATAATATTCCAGTGCTTGGGTTTATCACAGTAAATCTTATTTAGATTATTTCCAAGTTTTTCCTGCTGTTAATAATGGTGATATGTCCACTACATGTCTTTGTTCACCCCAAAGCATCTCTTGGGGGTATATTCTTGCAGGGGGATTATTAGGGCAAACTTGATAAGATTGTGAGGGTCTAACTTTTGTCACATTGTTTCTCTATTAAGACAGTGTATTGCATGTATTCCTACCAACGGTTATTATGTTCTTCTAAAAATTAAAACAAAACAAACGTTTCTGCCTTGTTTAGCAAAGAATAATGATTCTTTTTAATCTATGCATTTGCAAAGTCAATGTAGCTGTTAGGCACACCGAGTTCTTACACGAAGCCAGCAGATGTAGCAAGTGTGAAATAAGCATTGTTAGTACTTCCTTCCTTGCCATTTCCCTTGCATTCCCTAAATCAGCTTACCAGACCCTCTGTGGGGAACCTGGATCGCTCCTGGGATCCAGGAATTGCTGAGTGTGATTACAGTATGTGTAGCTAAAGGCATTATATTCCACAGTTCAAATTTTTTTTTCATCTGGAAAGTAGTAATCTCAATTGTGAAATAGTGCCTTCAGCTGTGGACATTATAATCAGAGTCTCAGGAGTCCCTGTATTCCAAGAGTAATACATCTCGTAGTCATTACCCTCTGAGCTCAGTTCTGTTTATAGTGAAGGGGTGAATTTTCATAACTCAGTGCTGAAATAGCAGTAGGGGGCCCTGAGCAGATTATTATAGGTCAGGCCTAATCCACAAAGATAAATCTCATTATGGGCTCACCTGGGCCCATCCACAGAGGAGCCAGTTTAACACGAGTCTGTAAATCAAAATTCAGCTTAAACGTGGGCTATCAAATCCTTACAATGCCTCACAGTGATCCAACTACTGCCTCTGTGAAGCGATACTCTAGTGTGCACCCTTTAGGCTAAGTGTGCTCAGATGCCCACAGGATAATCAGCACCCTCCATGGGAAGAGCATTGTAATTCCGCCTGTGAGAGAAGAAAGAATGCCATGTGTTGAGAAGACATTATTTTTTAGGCTGAAATTGAACCTGGAATAGTCACTTAAAACTTCCCACGTCTCAAGTCTTTCCTCCTGTTCATTCTGAAAAAGATTTGAAAGCATTTCCTACTTGGCGCAGGCGCTGTCCTTCCCCACTAGGACGGGGCACCTGCTGGAGCAGCTCTCTGACTGTGTGGGTGTACCTGAGGAGGCCAGCCAGGTGTGGACTTCCTGCTGTCAAGGGCAGCAGAGAATGTCTGAGGGGGTGGTGCCCATGTGCATACCATCATTGTCGGCTAAGGGCAAGAAGGGCATGCCCTCTTTGAATTGCTTGCCTTTGTGGAGGGAAGCAAAAAACATCTAGAACAGCAGCGCTAGGAATGTGTGTGGGTGCCAGGAATTGAGCTAGTGTCCTCTGGAGGAACAGAAAATGCTCTTAACCGCTGAGCCATCTCTCCAGTCCCAGTCAGTCAGTCTGCCTGTCGTCTGTCTGTCTGTCTCTCTCTGTTGTTGTTTTGATGTTTTGTTTTTGTTGGTTGTGTTTGTTTGTTTGTTTTGTTTTGTTTGTTTTTTCAATTCAGGGTTTCTTTGTGTAGCCCTGACTGTCCTGGAACTCACTCTGTAGACCAGGCTGGCCTCTAACTCAGAGATCTGCCTTCCCCTGCTTCCTGAGTGCTGGGGTTAATGCCGTCGTGTCCGAAACCTTTGTTATTTTTCTACAAACACTTCTATGACCCATGTAATGAGAAAAGTCAGTAACTATGTTTATCCTTGGTTTGTTGGCACCTGAAGTGTTCATCTGGTTCTGGATTCTGAATGGGTGTATTCCTTGTTATGTTCATTTCTCACTTAATTGACTATTATTGGAGGCCCTACTAGTCAACTGCTGTTAAAGTCTTTGGAGAGTGTCATGGCTGGACCAGACCATGGGTACCCCCTCCCCGTCCTCAGAGAGACCATGACTGGCAGCGACCTTATCTCGATTGTGATGTTTTCAAGGCACCTGATTTAGAATTTAATTATTAAATGCTGAGTGGAGCACTACATGTCTCTAGGTAACCCCAGCCCTTGGAGAGGTGGGCAGCGGAGGCAGCTTTATTCCAGGGGCTAACCAACCAATCAGCCTAGCCGAGAGGGAAAATTCCAGGCTCAGTGATAGGTCCTGTTCCAGAAATATAAGGTGGAGAGCAGTAGAGAATGGCACCAACATGTACACACACGTACACAAAGGGAAAATAAATGAGAAGGATGTCTGGGAGCTTGGGCTCTAAGGCCTGGCTCCCTGTGTTGGAATCTTATTGCCCCATGTGCCAAATGCATGACCTTAACCAAGCAGTTAACTCCATACCTCTCAACAACAGGAATATTAATAGCTCTTTTTCTGTTCTTTTCTGTCATCAAGTATGGCTGTACATGTAAGAGCATCCCTTTGGAACACATAAAAACAGTCTTGGGGTGGACAGGTGGTTCAGTGGTTAAGAGCATTAACTGCTCTTTCAGAGGACCTGGGTTCAGTTCCCAGTACCCAGAGGGTAGTTCCAGCTGTCAGTAACTCCAGTCTCAGGAGATCTGATGCCCTTTTCTGGCTTCCATGTATGTGGCACACACGTGGTGCACAGTCATGCATGCAGGTAAAACACCCACACACATAAAATAAATAAAGGAAAAAAATAAAAACATAATCACTGTTGACTATTACTATCTTCTTGGACAAATGAGTTATTAATTTATTAAATCAGAATTTTGTTTTTATTTTATTAAGTGCATGCTTAAGGTTTACACTTAAATATATTTACATGCTGTCATGGAATGGTTTGCCCCTCTTAAATCTGTTTCAGAGAGCTCTGTGTCTTCCATGTCTTCTGCAGGGGAATTTGCAAGGCTTAAAGCTTGCTTGAGATCAGGAGTCCTGGAGAAGGGAGAGTGTGACATTTCCAACATTAAGTAAACCTCAAGAGATGGTACCATTAAAAAATAAAAAGTTGGCTACGAGTTAAAATACAAAAAAAAAAAAGAAGAAAGAAAAGACAAGAAAGAAAGGAAAGAAAAGAAACCCAATTCATTCTCAACATTCTTTTTAATGGGTGGCAGAAAAGAGTTACCCAGAATCCCAGAACCGCCTTTTATTTGTTTAAATAAAAGAATATGACTTCTGCAGAATCCTGCTGTCTTGGGAACTGACATCTTGCATAGCATTGCATGGTGCCTGTGGATTTGGGTCTTTGAAACAGTAGCATCTCTTTTACCAAAGATATTGCTAATACTTCTGTCTTTCATTTTCCCTTGCCAGACTTTGCTGGTACTTGCCAGATATAGCATAATTAGAGGGTATTTATTGGGCCTCCAGTGTTTTTTCTGGCCCACCCCGTTGATGAAACATTCTTGAGTATGAATTCCTAATACATGAATGTATTTTTTAAGTGATTTTCATGGAGCCAGCAAGATGGCCCAGCATAATAGAACAAGCATGATAGAAGGCAAAAACTGACTCCTGTAAGTTGTCCTTTGGCCTCCACATATGTGTTATGGCATGTACACATGTACACATGTGTGTACACACACAATAAATGAAAAATGGGAGCCAATGATTTTCGTGCACTTACAGATGGTATTCAAGATATTTTGTGCCACACCTGAGACTCCTCACTAGTAACTTATCAGAGAAGACATTGGCTGGAGGCTTTTGGAAGTGATGTGAGGGCAGGAGTTTGCCAGGTGGTAACCATGTTGTTACCAGGTCAAGGAGAGGGCTGAGTGTCCTGGGCTAAGAGGGAGCTAGGATATCTGTGGAGGACGTTTTACATGCCTGGAAGGACCTATAGTAGCCCTCATCTCTGATGCATGTCAGCCAAGTTTCAACCTGAATACCAATATGAAATGTCTAAAATCAGTAACAAGAAATAAAGAGATTAAAAGTTAGGAACTGGGGCCAGAGAGATGGGTTAGTGGGTGAAGCCCCCTTCCCAGCAGCCCGACAACCTGAGTTCCTTACCCTCTTCATGTCTAGCTTAGTTGTTGAGAAGAGGTTTGAATAGTGTGAGGCCGAACCCAGCTATTCTTTTGAAGAGGTGAATTTAATTTCGTATTTAAGTAGAAAGGAAAACATTTTTGTTACACATGTCATTAACTGCCACTAAGTTGCCACAAGTGTCAACCGTTATTGTGAGAACTGCTTCATAGCTAATTATGCTAATTAGAATGTAACACACCCATAATCGCGTGTATTCAAACATCATGCCATCACTTTTTCGTTTTTTCTTCTCCAGATGTAAGACAGTCAGTTGTTGTTTGAAAAGCCGCAGAATTATAGCTAAGATAACAAATAATTGCCAGCAAATAAAACTGGTTCTTTGGAAATACACTCTTAATTGGTTAGCTGTGTAAAAGTAAGTAAAAAAATGTTGACATGTTAGGCATGGGAGTCAGGACCATTGCTTATGAAAAGCCTCGGTTTTGGCTTTTTCATTTAAATAAGCCTTCTTATTGCAATTAATATTATTGTTTGGTTTATGGCCCTCTAAAGTATATCCCCCTTCAGCATTTCCTGGCATTCTAACTTTGCTTTCTTATACATGTTTCACAATTTGCAATTTAGATTTTAATTTGATTTCCATTCTTTAAAACGCCATTTTTCTTGTATTTCATTTTTATTTAAAGCATGTTTCTCTTGGTATTCATGGATGCTAGGCATAAACAAACTACCAGAAAAAAAATCAAGCCATTAACTGAGCTCAGAACATAAAACATTTTAATAGGAATTTCACATAACTAAACTAAGTATTTGAGAGCCCAGCCACAGAGTTACAGCTCTGTGGAAACAAACTTTATGGGACAAGGTGTACCTGATTTACCTTCTGCTCGAGTGATTTTAAAATATAGCATTTGTGTGGTCGACTTTAAATCCTCACCCCCGTCTTGTATGCATGAAGTGTTAACTATGGCTCTGAAGATTTAGGGTTAACAGCTGTACAAATGCAGACTTTGGTGTCTTTGGTGTTTTAGAGTTCTGGGTATTTTTCCCCCTCTGGAAGATGTCAGTGTGAGTGTCTGTCTTCTAATTTGAGTGTATGTCGGGGGTGGGGGTGGGGGTGGGGTTCTTTTGATCTCCAGCTGCGACCCACATACATCAGCCCAGCACCTTATCTGTCATGGTCAGACTCTGTGACTCACAGTTTTCCTTCCTCAGTTTCATGGACTCGTGGTCTGACTTGAGTGTGGTCTTCTCTAAAGTGAAGACCATTTCTCCTTATCTTTATTCTGTACATATCAGAGGATGATCTATGGTAGCCCTCCTTTTTGTTTTGAATGAGGGGGTTTATTAATATATATAACAAGCCAAGGAAAAGAAGAAATAGGAAGTGATCAACAGCTGTAAAAACATCCAGTCAGGCACAGCATCCAGCAGAAACCAACTTGGGAAGTTGAGGCAGCCAGCTGTTGTTCCCAACCCAGCTTCCCTACTGCAGATACTTTTATATCCCAGGCTGGAAACAGGAACTCCTGTTGGAACTGGTTCACCTTCGGGCAGTTCTCAGGGGCACGGTGTTTTTCCTAGTGGATGTTCTGCTGTTCTCTTTCCTCCCCGTCATACGATTGGTGGGCGTGTGGGGGCAGCCCATCCCCAGAAAATGAGCCTTAGGGGACACATTGGCATAATGCTTGGGTCTGAAATAAGTCGAGCAATCCCACTTCCAGAGCCAGATCCTCAGTGAGCTGAAAGCACACATGGCAATTTATCAGGATAGCATGTTACACCCTCCTTTGCACTTCTGACGGTTGCCTAGAACATCACCACTAGCTAATTTCCTTACGTTTGCTAGGTTCTACCTAATTTCCTGCTAAGATCTTTTCCAGGAACTACTGTCATCCTAAATATACAGGCTCTTTGTCTTGCTTTATTTGGTAGCTGTTCTTTGAAACAAAGCAACTGTTGAAGGCTGACCTGTTTGAGGTTGGGGAGTTTCACCCTAGATGCTGGTAATGACATTTCTTGGCTATGTAAATCTGGAGAATTACCACTTAACCTCATGGAGTCCTGGTATCGATTATGGATAATCTTGGCACCATCCTTGTCCATTGGAGAATAAATCATCAAAACACACTGCTAAGTACTGCTGTTCCTTGCGTAGTTCTCAATACACACGACTATTTTCTGGGTACTCTGTCCTGTGGCTGGTCTCTCTGTCACACTTTTTTAATTACCTGGATCTCATGATGTCTTTTTTTTAAATTTATTTACTTTATGCTCATTGGTGTTTTGCCTGCATGTATGTCTGTGTGAGGGTGTCAGATCCCCTGGAACTTGAATTACAGCCAGTTGCGAGCTGCCATGTGGGTGCTGGGAATTGAACCTGGTATTCCTCTGGAAGAGCAGTCAGTGCTCTTAACTGCTGAGCCATCTCTCCAGCCCCTCATGACAAGTCTTAATAACTGTTTAAGCAAGTTCCCCTAGGTCATAGTAGCTCCTTGACGTGTAGGGCCTTAGGGCACTTTTATTTTCTGTATAAATTTACTTGTGAAATTTTGCACGCTGATTGAGATTTTGATTAAAATTACATTAAATCTGTAGATCAATTTGGGGAAATTGACATTTTTATGTTGTTGGTTTTACTATTCTAGAACATGGTATATTGCTCTATTAACTTAGGACTTCTTTAGTGTTTTTCAATAAGGTTTTTTTTTTTTCTAGAATTTGTATACTCTTTGTTATGCTTGCCTTTGGGGACTTTAAATAATATCCTTTACAAATAAATATTTTCACCTGTTTGCTAAAGTACGAGGGTTATTTAATCATCTTCAAGATGCTGCTTTTGAAGTTAATTAAGCCTCATAACTCTTAGTCTTACATGTGGGTTTTCCTTGGAGTCCTAGACAATTATAACCCACAAAAGGTTAAGGTTTTCTTTTGTATTTTCCAGTCTTTATATAGATACTTCTCCTTTTCTTAATTAGGACCCACTGGACTCAGTTGAACAGGAGATGTGGTAGAACATGTCCTTGTCTTTCTCATAAACCAAATACCTTCATCCTTTCGTGCCAGCAATGGTAAATGCTGTGGTCTGTGGGAGACCTCTTTACCATGTGGAGAATACCCCTTTCTTTGTTTACTTTGGTTTTTAAAAATATACCAAGTTCTAGACTGAGGATGCGGCCTAGTTGTAGACATTTGTTTAGTATGCTTAGGACCCTGGGTTTGGTGCCCAATACCATAATAAAATTCTTTGAAGCCTCCAAATACTTCATTTAAAAAAAAATGTTGGAAGTCATTAATTTCACATTCTTGAGGAAAAATATTACATTATCATGACAAAATACTTTAAAACAAGCATTTTGTTTAGGATTTTTCCATCTGTTTGTAAATGATATTACCTTTCACTCTTTTTAATTTTAATATTAAGGCAAACTGGCTACACAAAGAAAATTAGGAGTGTCGATCATCCAACTGTCATAATGTTGTGTAACAAATCAGTTTCTCAGGCCGGGTGGTGGTGGTGGCGCACGCCTTTAATCCCAGCACTCGGAAGGCAGAGCCAGGCGGATCTCTGTGAGTTCGAGGCCAGCCTGGACTACCAAGTGAGTTCCAGGAAAGGTGCAAAGCTACACAGAGAAACCCTGTCTCAAAAAACCAAAAAAAAAAAAGAAAAAAAAAATCAGTTTCTCAGAGGCAGGCCTCAGTGTGTCTGGCTGTGGCTGGGCATAATGACTATAGTGGCTGTGCTTTGAGCTCCCTGCCTATGGCCTGTGGTGGCTGGTGTCCATATTTGAGGTTAGTCATGGCTATATGTGCATCTCACTCTGGGATCCTGGTTGAAGGATAGTACTGACCTATATGTGCTCATCTTATGCAGGAGACAGACACTCTTAACTAGCTACTAAACTTGGAGTTGACACAATGCCACTTTGCCTAATGACCAAAGCAGTCAGACATCAGTGGGATATGGAGAAAAAGGGGCCATGAATATTTTTGAACAATAATTTTATCTTTCATAGAGTAAGTCCCCTCATTTTTATGTTTGGTAGAGTTTATATTATGAATGGAACCACCTTATTCTTCTGAATGTTGTCTAGAGTTGTCAGATTTGGTATTTTATTTGTGGAGGAACTTTGACAAATCCACATTTTAAATAATAAGACTTTGGATTTTAACATTTTTTTTTCTTTGATTAAGTTTAATATTGTGTGATTCTGTGGGTATTTAATAGTTTATCTTATTTTCAAATCTATATTCTGGGTAGTATCTGATATTTTGAGGCCTTTTTCATTCTTTTGTTTTGTTTGAGACAGGGTCTTACTGTGTAGACCTGGAACTTGATGTTAGACCAGGCTGGCCTCGAACTCACAGAGCTCTGTCTGCCTCTTTCTCCAGAGTACTGGAGTTAACAGCATGCGCCACAGGAGGCCATTCCTGATGTTCTTTAGCATCATCTTTTCTGTTGTGTTTTTGCTAGTTCTGCTAGAGGTTTTTCTTTTCATTTCCAGTGGTCTCTGGGTTGATGTGATACTTAAAATGGAATTCTTATTCCTTCATTTTAAGAATTTTCTTATTTTTCTGATATCCTTACATGTTGGTTTTTAGTATTTAGGGACTTCTTTAATTATTTTTTTTTTGGGGGGGGGGAGGATAAAGAGCATTTCCACTTTTCATTCTTCCTCTAGGTGGCCAGCCAATTATTCAGCCTAATCATTCCACAGTTCTTTGCCTCTGTAATCTCTCACACCACTTTTAGCCTATACTAAATTCCCCACTATATGTTTTTCCTTTGATTTGGATGTCTTCCTGTATTTGCACCGCATCATCCAATGCCTCTCGGTTCCTGTTACGTGCACCATCTAGTATAGTTGGTAGGCGAGCGTCAGAATTTTTGGAGTTGAATTTATTTCGGGTCTTCAGTTTAAACCGTTTCTATCCCCATAAATAAAACTGTCATCTTCTTTGAAAGCCAGTGAGGGGAGAAAAAAAAAAAAAAAAAAAAAACCAACAACAAAAAAAAAAACATCCCTTGTGAAACTATTGAGCAGCAGCTTCTTTGGATTCTGGATCGATGGGAGTGGACTGGTATCTTCTGTTCACCTCCTAAGCTCTGCATCTTGCTGGGACAGGATGCTTGTGTATCTGGTTCTCATGGAGTCCGTGACTCCTGGGGTGGTACCCACTGATGCCTGCTGATACCAGGCTGTGACCTTGGGTTCTAAAGGGGCAGATCTCCAAAGGCTGAGACTTCTGGGAATCAGAGTTGGGCTTGTGAGGCCAGGCTGCCCTCCAGGTGCAGAGATTCTGTCTTTTGCCTGTTGCAGAGGCAGGCTTCTCTGGGCTCCGATGAAGGGAGAGTTCACACTTCTTTGTAGTTAGTAGCTATGAACTCGCTCACTTGGTTTCCTCTATGGAAACTTATTTGGCTACAATGTCTCAAGAGCCAACCAATGCGGAAGTACAAAGAGTAGGACTGCATCACTTTGCTGTGCCTAAACTGCCTCCATCCTGAGTTGTCCAGAGCATCTCTGGGCTGTAGTGCCTATGGGTAGGCTGGCTCAGAGGGGGATGGGCACCGACAGCACACCAGGAGTAATTCCCCTCATCCATCATATTGACAGCCCTTGGATTTCTCATCCCATGAGAACAGGGAGGGGCTTGGCCATCACTGAGTGGTCCCCACTTATCTGGCGTTTTCGGCATTTTAAAGCAATCTGCATTTGATGCCAAATGAAGTAGATGCCGTCAAAGTTGCTCATGGCTGTTCTCACTGCAGCGGGAAGCTGATCACCTGTCCCACAAGGTTGACGGGTGGCACAGACTGGCACTGGGCTTACGACCATGGTTTGAGCACCATCAACACAGCAAGCTTTTCATTAAGAGCGACAGATTGGGAACCTGTTAATCAGAGCAAATAAAAGCATGGTCCTTGATCAGGTAGAACTCTTTTTTTTAGTTGCCTGTCTCAGGGTCTTAGATCAAGTTTGTCAGTTGGGAAACTCATGGTTAGATCATTGTATCATTTTTCATTTTAAAAAATTTACGGTTTAGCTACTTCCTATTATAATATAGTAAATTCCAATAGGAGATTGTGAGAATTTTCTTTAAAAGGAAGACTGAAAATCATGTAGATGTATAGTCATTTTCCTTAAGTACAGGATTTCCCTTATCATTTTGTGGGCTTTGTTACCCTGTGATAGCAAATACATACTTTCTCATTACTCACATCCCTTGTTTTCCCCAAGATGCCAGTCACGGGCTGAGTTTCATATCGCCTTATTTTCTTGCCTGTGTGATTTTAATTCTTCCCCGTGGCTTTCACTCTAACCTCATTTTCCTTTTCTATAGTTCATAACTCTGGAAGTCCAGTGGTTTCCAGAGGTGCTGACCCTCGGTCCCTGGTGACACGTCTCTCACTACGGCTGCCCATCTTCCTCTGTTCTTCATGAAAACAAAACAAAAGCTCATCCATTTGACTTCTTTCTCATTCTCCGCTCCCCATTTTCCTCTTCCGGGGCAATTTGCATTCATGCATTCGTGAGAGTCGTGGGCTTATTACTGTTTCTTCAAGCAGGGCAAAATCATCTTGAAAGAATGCCATCCTCAGGCTGAGGTCTGCCACTTCCACCCGCCCCCCTTCCCTGTTTGCTACACTGCTATCAAAGCTACATTCTTAGGTATCTCTAGATGGCAGCATCTACCTCACTCTGCCTAGAGGCAACATAAGGAAAACAGAGCTGACTGTCGCCTTGGGTCTCTACCAGGAACATCCCCCCTGGCCCTTTCTTTTGTTTCCAGGTCCATTTTACACAACGCAGACAATCTCCAAGGGGGCTATCCATCCCTTCCCGGGTGTCCCTGTCTGTGTCTTTAATTTGCCAAGCCAGAGCTGGGAGTCTTTTTCAGTTATCTTCGGTCCAGAGGAGCTTTATTGTGAAAAGCAGCGCTTTAAAGTGTAGTCTGAGGGTTTGGCCTGGTGATTTTCAAAGGATTGCTTGCTACGGCTTGTGCACAGTGCTTCTGGAGCGACACAGTGGCTGAGATGGCAGCACGGTCTGCCCCTGAGCCACATCCAGTGCTGGCTACTTAGGCCCTGTGGGGTATGCAGCTGTTTATTATTTCTTGAGCATCTCCGCCTAAAATTGATGGGGGCTATGCATTTGCGTGCGCGTACGTGCATACGTGCGTGTGTGTGTGTGTGTGTGTGTGTGTGTGTGTGTGTGTGTGTGTAAAATGTTATACAAATGTATGAAAATGCCACAATGAAGTCCACTATTAAGTCTAATTAATACGTACTAATAAAAACATAAAATAATATCAAATATCTCTAGCCATAAATAAAATAATCAAATATATGTTTTGGCTCAGAAAGATGTGGGGGTACTTGCCTGGAATCCTAGCACTTGGAAGGTGGAGGCAGGAGAACCCAAAGTTGAAGGTCATCCTTCACTACATAGGGAATCTGAAACTAGCCTGAGATACTTAAGACCCTATATCAAAATAAAATAAAATATAAGTAAGTAAATCAAGTGTATAAGAATGTTCATCTCTTTACTGTTTATTTTGTTGCAATATTTGTACTAGATAACTCGTTTCTTTATTTGAGCATTCATTAATTTATTCATTCATTGGGTGTAGAAGATTAAACCCAGGGTCTTGAGCTTGTCTGTCAAGCTTTAACACTGGACTGTATCTCGAGTCCTTTCATTTGTTTAGCATGCCTGTTCCCCAATGAAACATCACACTCCTTGAAGCCTGAGTTTATCTTTCTTTGCTGTGAGATCCAGGCTATGCATGGGAAAGTGCTGGTACCCTCACTCACATCACAGCTGTCTGGTCTTCACTTGGTGTCTCATACTGTCTCACAAACACACATCTCATAGTATTTAAGCAAATGCCTTTTGTGCCTTAAAATATGTGAGCCAGTGGAATGGTGTTCTCTTGAGTTAAACATGGAGTGGCTCTATGGGCACCACTATTCTAGATATGTGGCCATGCCCTGGATCAGCCTTTTCTTTTCTTCTGTGGAATGGAAACCCAAGCAAAAGAGATGAGCCAGACTCTTAATTCTAAGAAGCACTTTGTGTGTGTGTGTGTGTGTGTGTGTGTGTGTGTGTGTGTGTGTAGATATAGATAGATAAAGATATATGTTTTTAATTGAAATAGAATTACATCACTTCCCCTCTTTCTTCCCTCTGGCCCCTTCCAGTTACTCTCTCTTGAACCTCTCCCATGCCTTCCCACTCTCAAGTTGATAGCCTCTTTTTTTTTTCTATTATATTTGTTACTCATTCACATTTATGTGTGTATGCATAAAATATATAAAAATAGAACCTGCTGAGTCTATTTCGAATGGCTGTGTGTATATGGTATCAAGGCTGATCACTCTGCATTGGACCACAGATAAATGCATTGCTCATCCCTGGCAGAGGCTAATTCTCCCTCTTCTAGGAGTCAGGAGTTGCCTGTAGTTCTTTGACTTCCCAGAAACTTTCCCCTTTCCACATTAACATGTCCACTGATATTACTATTGTTCCAGTCTTATTTGTATAGCTATTTCTAGGTAAGACTGTTTCACAGTAGACTTCCTGGTATTCTGGCTCTTATAACCCGCCCCCTTTTCTCTGATGCTCCCTGAGCCATAGATGCAAGAGTTATGATACCGATCTGTTTGGACTGAGGTCCCCACAATCCTCTGATCTCTGCATTGTGTCCATTTGTGGTTTTTCTGTGACAGTCTCCATTTGCTATGAAGAGAAGGTTCTCCATTGAGGGCGGGTAGCTACATTCATCTGTGAGTATAAGGTTAAATTTTAGATGCAGTAGAGAATTCTTCTGGTCTAGCAAGGTGGCAGTAGTGGATTCTTTTCTAAGGTTCAGGACCTCACTAGCCCTGGGAAGCTGACTAGGTTTCTACTAGCAGGCATGATTTCCCTCCTGTGGAGTCCAATTAGACAGCTGCTGGTTGCCACTAACCCACTAATGTGGGTGCCACTTACTGAACCTTTATGCATATAGTAATAGTTATTGTCATATTTCTTAGGTGTGATAGCTGGGTAGGACTGTTTATTTGCTTCCCTCCCTTGGCAGTGTGCATAATATTTTCTGGAACCATGAAGGCTAGACCACAGTATAAAGAGGCTTTCAGATCAAATCCAACTTGAGCCCGAACCGTTCAGGCTGTGTGGCCTAAGTGTGTGCTGTCTTTAAGAATGGGAGGGGGGACATCCTTCACCCCTGAGAGGCAACCAGGGGCCACATCTATGATCTATATTGTTTGAGGAGCCACTTGGACTACCCTGCCCAACCCTTTGTAAGGAGGTTTCTTGTGTCTGGTACTGTGGTTTTTGTTAATCTGTGGTTCTTATGGGAAACATTGTCAGCCCAAGTAGCTGAACTTCTTTTAAGACACACATACATAGACATATATGTATATTCACACACAAACACACACACATACATATGATATACATACATACATGCATGTGTATATGTGTCCATGTATACACATGTGTATACACATACACTTTGATGTTTATTAGGGAAATATAAAAGGGTATAACTCCTTGTGGCTTTATCCAACAGCCTTGGTGTTACTTGTCCCTCGTCCCTCCTTCTGCTGTATTGACCACTCTTCCCATCGGCAGCTCTCACCCTGCTCTTCTGTTTCCCACCGCACATCACCCGTGTGTCCTGTGTCCTCTCTCCAAGTCTCCCTGACACACCTATCGTCTCTTTGTACATTCCTTATTTCTGCGGTTACTCTGTCCACTCACGTCTGAGGGTGAGGACCAAGGAGCCGCAGATGGGAGAGAGCACGCAGTGTTTGCTTTCTTGGCCTGGGCTACCTCACTCAGTACCATATTTTCTAGGTCTGTCCACTTACCTGCAAATGTAGTGACTTCATTTTTCTAAGAAGTGCTTCGGTGCATTGTTAGGAGCTGTGCAGGTTGAGAAGTTATATATCTGTGTTGAAGAATATTTTTTAATGAGACCCTGAATTTTCCCCAAATTGAGGATTTTTTCTTTTTCACTCACTACAAACTCACTAAACTGCTTCTGTGCCAGCATCTCAAAGTCCCCTTCACTCCACATTTCTTTTATTGATTCCTTTTTCATCGTTTGAAACTGAAGTGCCGCCCACAAAGTGTATGTATAGACTAAGAGATGCCTTTGAACTTGGAGGTGAGACTTGCAGTTGATCTTAAAGAGAGCACCCTGAGTTGGCTTTAAGACACTTCCCCAGACCACAGTCAGCAGACACGCCCTCGTCACCGGTCACCTTTCTCCCAAACAGCAGGGGGAGCCTTTGTTCGTATGGAAATACCATTCCCTGGATTGGTGACCAGTCCCCAGGGTCTGGGTTCCCAAGCTACAGCTTTGAAGCCTTGTGATTGTGACTTGTGTGGTGTAAGCCTGTGTGGGAGCCATGACTTTTAGTGGAAGTGGGATTGTGTTCGTTGCAAGTTGTCAGGGGTGACCCTGATACCAGACAGACTTGGGCTTGTATTTATGATTGGCAGTTGATCTGCAGCCTCCTAGGGTCCTCATTTGACCCTAGGGTCCTCCTAGGGTCAGTCTCTTTGGGAGAAGACGGGGAAGTATTACCATTTTGTTGCTGTGACTCCTCCTTGCTGCTGATTTACATTTGAACAGTAATTTGTTTTTAATACAGGGATGTATGAACAAGAGACTGCAGTGCTCCTATTCCTGTTGACCTTTTGATAAAAAGTAATAAAAATACAATATGAGAAATTCCAAGAATACTGAAGGGTCAAAAAGAAAAATCAATTGACTTATCCCCCTCAACCTTCTCCTCACAGGTATCACTGCTGTTCATTTCTTGTTGTTTGGTCCAGAAAAACAACAACAACAAAACCAAAAACCACCCATGACCGATAAGGTTCATTCATTCCCTCATTCATTCATTCATTCTGTGAGTAGGTATGTGCCAGTGAGTATAGGTGCCCCTGGGGGAGGCCAGCTGTGTTAGATCTCCTGGAGCTGGATTACAGACGTTGTTAGCAATCCACTGTGGATGCTGGGAACAGAACTTGGGTCCTCTGCAAGAACTCTCCTCCTCTGAACCATCTCTGCAACCCCTAATTCTAATGTTTTAGTACAGTGTTTTCCTCTTTTCCTTTCTGTCTAAATCGGAAGCTCATTCAGAGTAGCAGGTACAGTTCTACAGTGTCCTTTTGAATACCAGCATGATATGCCTTCAAATCGCCAGCCAGCCGCCAGTGGTTTGGACTCTAAAACCGTAGCTTTGAAGCCTTATGGTTGTGACTTATCCTGTGTCTGATGTGAGACTGTGTGGGAAATACTTTTTTAGTTGGAGTGTGAGTGAGTGTTGGTGAGGTAAGTCTTCTCCCAGGTTTTAGTTGGAATACCTTAGTATGTTCTGGGTTGTATTGACTCAGACTGGAAAACACACAGGATTCTCTCTGGTCTCATACAAGAGTTTGTTCCTCACTTGCCTTCAGTTTTGGTTGGCCATGCTCTGCTTTACACAATCATTCAGAAACTCAGGCTGACAGAAGAGCTATCAACTTTATGTCACTGTGTGGGTCATGACGGTCTTTGTGTTGGGGTATCCAGAAGAGGAATGGGAAATATAAAAGTCAGGTCTATGGGTCAGATTATAAGGATTGGCACATGTTGATCAGATCTTATTGTCTAAGCACACCCGAGGGCACAGGGGGCTAAGAAATGTGTCCTACCCAGAAATAACAGGAAACGAGTCTGATGAATAAATGAGGGGCCGGTTGCCGTGGTCAAAGACACAAATCTGAGTGACATCCAAACACGAGATGTCTGCAGACTTGGTGTCCTGGGGTCTGCTTGCCTTCTCTTTTACAATTGCTAGTGTTGTGTCTGGAAGGGGTACTCTCCCCTGAATGACATTTCCTTCTGTACTTTTCCTCTCCAAATGCAGAGTTCTATGGTGATTGTGGTAGGAGACCGGCCATGTGCAGAGGTCTTCATATAAACGTGTGGCTGAGCCTGAGGAGGGAAGGGAGGCAGCTGACTGGGTGGAGAGGCCTTCTGCTGATGACCCTGGACCCTGCTGTACAAGCATCGGTTATGGCACTTTCACTCTTAACTCCGTAGAAGAGCTGGGGGCCTGTCCCCTCGGCTGCTCTGTATGTCACTGTTTTCAGGAATATCATTGCTGGGGCCTTTCCAGGTGGTGGCTTTCTGGACTCGAGGAGGGCCAAGTCTGTGCAAGTCCTGGCCAGAGGCCTAGAGAATCTGCCAGGCTTTGGGACTTGTGTTGGCCTCTCTGAACCACCACCTGGGCTCCTGCATGGTCGGTCCCTGAGCTTTAGAGAGAGATGTCAGTAACGCTCCGCTGCCCTTGGCTCTGCTGCAGAGGAATCCCAGCCTGGCTGTGGCACGGGATAAATGGCTTATGGACACATGCAGCTTATTCGTTTAAGAATTAGTGAAGATTATATATCACCCTACATCAGTACTCTGACTTTTGTTTTTCAATAACACCATTGGGAGTGAAAAACTTTGAAACTAGCTATATTCTTGATCCATGGATGTGTTTTCAACTGGAGAAATAAATGCCTAAGAGACAAGTTAATCTAAAACATAAAACTTTGCAGAAATGATCCTGGAAACTTTGGAAAATAGGTCCTTTGTCTTCTGCACACACACACACACACACACACACACACACACACACACACACCTCTGTGCCACTCCTTGGGTTTAGTCAGATAAATTGGATGTGTTTCAGAGCTTGGGAAAGCCATAGAGTGTTTCTAATGTCTTGATAGAAAATCTAATACATCCAGATAGGTTAACATCTGTTATCTTAAGCATTTTAGTGGCTGGTCATGTCAGAAAGTGTAATCTGGTGAGCATCATGATTCAGCCATCTGTTGGGTCTCATTGTAGTCAGTTGTATGCACAGGGGCAAGCGAGTGTGGACTAAAAGGAGCCTTACAGACTCCCAAGTGACGGAGGCACTGCCCGTTCTTTAAGTAATGGTACCTGCCAGGTTTTTGGACACTTCCCTCAGGAAGGAGAAAAGATATTGAGAAGATAGCTGCAAATGCAGCGGGGACTGACAGAGGGACCTGGTGGCTTTAGGAATCAATACTGCAGTGTGTATCTCAGCTATAATTTATCGGAGCATCTCAATGTGCTGGGCAGAGGAGTTCATGGCTACCGTGATTTACAAAGGAAGCAATTGGTGGCTGGCTGTAAACTCGGCCTTTTATCCACTGTCCGGGACCTTGATTGGGCCAGGAAGCCTAGAACAGCGACCTGCATCATGAAAGGCTGGTGGGAGAGCAGTGGGTACGGTATGTAAGATGGCACAATGCATAAAGCACATGCTACCAAGCCTGAGGACATGAATTCAATATCTGGGACTCAGGTGGGGGAAGGAGAGATTGATTGCAAGTTGTCCTTTGACTAGACATGCGTGAGAACACACTCACAATTAACATAATAATAATAACAATGCCTTTTTTAAAAGTCTGATACAGCCAATCGGAACTGTGTGGTCTTACGTATTAGAATACCATGGCTTAGGTGTTCTTACAACAGAGCCAGTGGATACTGAGCTGATAGCTGGGCACTCTGGGTCAGGAACGCAGTCGCTGCACGATGTGTTACTAAATATTGATATTCTACTATTCTTTGTAAAGAGATTGGAAATGTCTATTTCCTGCTGTATTGAGGTTGAACCTAAGACAGTTCCTGCAGGTTAGGTAAGTCTCTTTCTCTGAGCTGCCTCCACATCCCTCTTTTTATGTAGGTATTTATTTTTTCTGAGACAGGGTCTCAGTAAGTTCCTAGACTAAAACTGTAATCTTTCTCCTCAGCATCCTGTATCATTGGGATTGTAGAGCTTGCCACCAGGCCAAGCTTTTTTTGTAAAAACCATTCCATTACTGGAATGGGACCAAAGTAACAGAAGATTAGACCTAAGTAGGCATGGTAGCTCATAGCTCTAATGCTAACAGTTGGGTGATAGGAGCAGGAAGATCAGGAGTTAAGGCCATCATCAGCCACACAGCAGGCTGGTGGCCAGCCTGGGCCACTGTGACCCTGTCACAACAGTAATCACCTTAAGAGATGGTTTGTGAAATGCAGAACTTGCATATATATTCTCAGCAGAGCCTGCTTGAGTTTGTTAAAGAGTGAGTTATCTTGCAAAGCCTTATACCACCGTAGGTAAGAAGTCTTTGGTCCTATCTTTGCTCTTAAGTCCTCAGAAGATGAACAGCATAAGTTATACAGAGGAATACAGAAATGTTTGCAACACAGGAGTCAAGTCAGGCCTTTGAAAGAGGGAGATGAAGGAGGGTAGGAGGGGGATTCTGAGATCTTGCCTTGGATGGTTTGCTGTGGAGGGCAGCTTTTCTGTGTTGCCCTCAAGTGGAGCTCAGAAGGCCGTCTGCTGTGGAATTTATTGACCACACTTGGCTGCTTCCTGGTCCTCCCTCCAGGCCCTGCCTTTGCTGTTCTCTCATCTTTCTCTCATGGTAAAGAAGTAAGTGCATCATCTGGACAGAGTTAGGGCCGGTGAGGCATGGCGAGGGCTAAGCTGAAGCATCTCCGGATGAAGGGCTGGAAGTGCCTAGCTCAAAGCTCGGAAATGGAAGGATGCTGGAGTTCAGCTGGGACAGGCATGATCGAAGAAGCATTTCCTGGAGATTTTACGTATTTATTCATTTATTTTTGATGTTTGAAGGTTTTTTTTTTTTTTTTGAAGTCCTAAAGGACTATTCTAGGATATCTCTCAGTATGTATTTATTGAGCTTTTAGCACCTTGTGGGGGAACTTTTTATCTCAAGATGTTTTATAAAGTTGAAAAACGATTTCTGTTTAGAATGTATTTTCTCAAGTATCTATAGTGTTACAGAGAAACGTACACAATTGGTGGATATCTGGAGGGAAATTCTATTCTTACACTCTGTAGATTTGGAAAACCATAGGCACTAAAATGTTGGACGTGAAAACAGGCAAATGTGTTTCCCTTAAGGAAACTAAGAGAAATCAAAGGAAGCAATTCATTAGTGTGTCTTCCCAAGGGCACAGAGGGTTGTGGGGAAGAACTGGGGACAGATTTCGTTTGCTCAGGTGCCCTTCTCATGTGCTGTGTGTGCTCCCCTCCCCCCCCCCCCGCACGCCTTACTCTCTCTCTGTCTCCTTCTCGTTGATTGTGTGCATGCACACACACTCACAGAGGCCAGAGGTTGACATCTGTGTCTTTCTCAGTCACTGTCTGCCCTAGTGTTTGAGGCAGGGTCTCTCTCTGAACCTGGAGTTAGCCAGCCCGCAAGGTCCTGGGATTGCAGATGTGAGTTATGTACCTGAGGATGTGAACTCGGCTTCTCATGCCTGCACAGTAAGCCCTTTACAGACTGAGCTGTCCCCCAGACTCCGTCTTGTACTTTTTATGCCATTTTCACCACTAAGGGAAAGGCAGGTAAAGAAGGGAGTTTCTTTTAGTCCTGCTGCTGACCCTTGCAGGTCTCTTCTGTTATTTCTACTTCTAAATTACCAAAGTAAAAGACATAGGGGATCAGTGCTTAAGTATGCCTTTTATGACACTGTTAATTTGAGCAGTGTGGCTCAGTGTTAGAACTTCTTCCTTGCCTGTACCAAGCCCTGGTACACACACACACACACACACACACACACACACACACACACACACACATCTTAAATCCATCCAGCCAACTAAACAAACAACCTCTGCTAATTGAGTAGCACTGGGGCGTGTGGTGGGGTGTAAATATTTCACCCATTGTTAAGATATGAGTAGTTGGGGGTCTGAACATTGCTTTCTCATAGCTTGAAACAAAACTGAGTTCATGATATACATTGTTTAGAAGGAATGCCAGGCACACACACACACACACACACACACACACACACACACACACACACACACATCTGATGATCTGATGGGCAGATAAATAAGCACTGAATACCCTACTCTTGCATGGCTTCCGGAATCAAGTGTTTTGTTGGAAGGTGAGCGCTAGAAGATTCTGAGAGGGTCTTAATTTGCCCTCGTGGCCTGTTACCACTGTAAATAAATCTCCACATCTGATCCCAGACCCGTGGGTTAAGATGGGTATTACAGGGGCAATTTTACAGTGACAGACAGTGGTGTTTGCCTGCCACACTGTACCATCTCATCTCTTTCTCTCCTGGAACCTCAGACAAAATGATTCCCAGAGAGATACCTGATCTACAAACAAATGATGCAATCGTAGAACCTGTTCCTGACAGCCTGGCACCTCACTGATGTTATAGCCCTTGGGAAAAGCAAAGAAGTGATTACTATGTCACAATGTTATGAGGTTTGTGCGCCATAAGTAGGAAAAGAGGTGAGTTAAGTCACTTCTGTCCTGACTTCAAGATCTATGCCCTTTTGAGGGTCTTTCAGGACCTGGAAGATATTTTCACCTCTGCTCATCTCCGTTAACTCATTTAGCCAAGAGTTTTTAAACTCTTTAAACTCTTAGCTGCGGGGAGAAGAGCCACAGTGAAATCAACCAGTGCAGTTACTCCTCTTGTCCACAAGGTGGCACATCGGCAAATGATCTCTGCAGTGGATCCAGCCAAACTGTTGATTTCTCTTTCAAAGGATGCATCCATAATGGATGTGAAAGAAAGGTGTACCCTGTCCGCAGGGTGACTCACCAAGGCACTGTGACTCACACACACCCTCTGCGGAGAAACAGAGCGCACGAAACTATTCATTTGAAAGTGAATGGATAATCTGAGATTAAAATGCCTTATGACGTCACGTGGAGATTTTCCCCACAGGCGTTGCCTTCAGAGCTCTGCTGCAAAGGAGAGACTTTGTTCCTCTTGATAGTATTTTGAGCTTTAGGGAATAATGTGTGGACAATGCTTTTGTATCCTCAGTGTCCATATTTGAATTATGGCTGGAAGACGGTATACACTTGAGCTGGAGAAATTCCTTCCAGTAACTTAAAAGAAATTAGTAGAACATGTGAGGCATACGTTTTGTTTGTTTGTTTGTTTGTTTTTGTTTTTTGTGAAGGAGTAGACTTCATGTTATGGGATGCATCATCAATAACTCATTGCATGCATACTAAATACCACAGCTAAATGAATAACTCCATGCCGAGAGTGTATTAGTTGTGGTTTTTATATAAAAATGGCCAAGGGTGCTTCGTTAGAAGTAAGCAAAGGAAGTAGATATTTACATTTCTTCAAGCAGGTATCCCTTCTGAAAATGAAATAGTAAAATTAGTGACATGCGCTCTGAAACTTGTGCTTCAGACCAAATAAGGATTTTTTTCTTTTTTCCCTAGTGTGTATTCTAGTTAAATTTTATATTTCATTATATTTTTCCCAGAAAGAAACCTGTATTTTTCTTGACAATTCAGGGTAAAGAATTTACCGTAGAAGCCGATTTAATCTGTTAGTTTTATCTGCAGGTAAAACAGCCAAGATAGCCACATCCTGTTGTGTCCCGTTTTCTGCAGAGGACAGTTAAAGAATACAGTTAACAGGCGGCTCACAGACGTCCTTACCCGCCGTCTCAAGAGGAGAGCCGTGACAGGTTTTCAAGGTTGTCAGGTGAGGTATGAAATTGTCACCAGAGTTTGGTGGCATTGGAGAGACCCAGAGAAAGGAAAGATGAAGGATCCTGTTTACTTTTAATAATCGAGCTATGCAGTGTGGGTAGGAAGGTCAAAGAGGGTAGGGCGGCCCCACTCCGGTGACCTTGGGTCTTAGAGGAAGAGCATTCCAAGAGAACCTTGCCTTCCTGTGGCAATGCTAGTCTTTCATAAAAGGCGATTAAAGCCATGTTCTTCTGTGGCTGCAGGACCCCCTGCTTCTCTTCCTTCCTGCTTCCCTCAGCCACCCCCCTCTTCCTGCCCTTCACTCAACTTTTCTCTTCATTCCTGGAGAAGGGGATTGAGAGAGAGTAGTGAACTAAATCTGTAGGAGTATAAAAAGTAGAAGAAAGTTACCCTTTCCAAATTTAGATAGCAGGAAAAGGGCAGAGTGTGTGAGATTTAGTTCTGTGGCCCTTATAAATATCCAAGTTCATGGTGACCTGTAGTTAGAGAGAATGACCCATTGTGTCCCAGCTGCTGTCATGTTTTATTAAACCTACCCTCCTTTTGGTCCGCTGTTCTCCTGGCCTGACATGCTTCCAGAACCTCCTTCCTGCCCACATCCTCTCTGCCTCATCAAGAATTTTTACTTCTTTTTCCTATGGTTCCTGACATATCTACACTCTATACTCTCCTGGGGACTGTCAGAAACTCCTAATGCCTGGTCCTGCCCTAGAAGATGGTGGTGATTCCTTTGTCCTAGGTATGGCCTCAACTTTTCAGATATATGAAGGATGTTTCAGTGGTTCTGATATACAGATAAGTCTGGGAATCAGGGGTGTTGACTGTATTGACCTCCAATGCCAAAACCTTCCTTGCTCCAGGCTGCTCTTCCAACATCCTAACTTCTTCAGACATCAGCAGCACACCACCTCGCTGTATCGTCTCTCTGTTCATTTCCTCTCTTCTGTTTATTTATTCATGTGTCTTAGAACCAGAGTCCGAGTCTTTTCCCTTCCCTGTTCTCAAAATCCATCATGCTATCTGATGCTTAGTGATTGGTTTCTGAATTGAGGGGATAAAAAATACTAATACTGCGATTTCAACAAATCGATTCATTCACTTCTGACTTAGGAATAGATAGATACTTCTCCTTTACTTGAAGAGCACAGATTCCCTAATCTCCCGTCTTTCCTTAAAGCAATGATAAGTACATAAAATTAAAGAGGAATATGGTGTTGAGCCGGGTGGTATTAGTTTGAGTCACAAAAGCCAGCTTTAGATAAGGGGTCCAGGAGGGCTAAGCTTGGACTCAATAAAGATCAAGGAATTGAGTGGAAAATGCTATAGATCTCTAGCAGTCATTCCTCAATGATTTACCTGGAGAATATTAATTTACCTAATTGATGATAATCTGGCCAATTTATTGTAGCATTAAAAATGCAAATCAGTTACCATGTCAAAATATTCACTGGTGTGCCTGAGACATTTTACATTTTATTTTATTTTATTAGGTGATAATGGGAGGCATAATTGTTAATGTTTGATTCTGGCAAAATACGATTAGTTTCTGTGAAACACATTGTGCATTAATGATATCATTAAGATTAATGAATATAAATGAATGAGCTGGGGATTTCAAATAGAACATAGTGACTTTGTATCAGTGAGTAAAACTAGAGAGATAGATTCCTTGATCTTTAAGGACAGTGTGTTAGCACTCCTCCCAAATTCATGGATGCACTAGAGAGAAAATAAATGTAAGAAATTAAAGTGCCCACCCCAGTGATTAAATTTTTTTAAACATTTGTTGTCATTATTTGAGAAGATCTTTGTGAACTGACTAAAGAAAGCTACCCTTTAGTTTAATTTTAAGAACAATTTCTAAAAGGACTTTTAATATGAATTTCTAGGTCCTGTATATCAAAAAGTACATTCATATTTTAGTATATTAAAAATAAAGGTCATAAATCATTGCTCTTTGAAAATAGATATGGCTTAATTGCATCCTTATATACTGTAGATGTTTACAATAGACATCTTAACTTTTAAAAAATCACAACTTTTAAAACATTTTAAAAACCTATACAAGTGTTTGTTTTCCTTGAGCTGAAAAGAGTGAGACCCCCTCATCGGGGTCTCTGGCAGAGGCAAGGATGAAGTGGACAGTACCACCCCACAGGGTATTTTCCACAGCGATGACGGTGTTTACAGTGTAGAGACATACTAACAATGAAAACCAGAGCCAACTTGGCCGTGTTCTGCTCACTTAGGATTTAAACACTGTGCTTTCTCCATCTTCTCCCTGACAAGACGGATTTACATGTTATGTCCTTGGGTGGTCTTCTTGTGACTTCGTCTTCCAGACCGGGTCGCACCTGAGGCTGGCTTCTTCCTCCTTGCGCACCAGTGTGTGTGTGTGGCCTTGCATATATTTGGTTTTCCTTTTGTTTGTACGACTGCTTGAGAGTTTTACAGGGCAGTTTTTGCCCTTGAGTGGCCTTTGTTATCCTAGTGGGTGGAAGGGAAAAGTGGAGGAGGACAAAGGCATCATTTTGGAGTCAGTTTGCTGCATGGACCCTGGTCATGGCTAGAAGAACCTGGATTTTCCCTGGTAACTGTCCTTTTTTTTTTTTTTTTTACTGTTTTCATGACCTTGGCTTTTCTTCGACCCTCTTTGTCTCACTTTCCACATTGGTAAATTGAACCAGTTTCTTCCCTTTCCAGCAGCATGCAGGAAGCCGCCAATGAGGATTGATGAGGTAGAATCCGGAGCCCATTTTGTGTCTCTTCAAAGAGTTCATTTAGGTGATGCTGGGAGACAGAGCTAATGTGGTGGAGAAGTGGGGTACACAGTGCTCACTGGGCAACATGATATAGTCCCAAAGAGGACCTGTCTTTCGGCTGCAAACTGGTTGGCAGGGGGAAGCCCTGTTCCTACTAGCATCTGAATTGGATGACATGTTCATGCAGGTTGAAAGGAAGTCCAAGAAAGCATGAGATATGGTGGAATGAGGAAGAAGATCCAGTGGGGAGCTTCTAAACTTTTGTATTCTTGCCTGAAAAAAAAAAAAATCCTAGATTAAATGTGTGTCTGTCTGTGTGCATCTGTGTGTGTATGTGTGTGGGGTGTGTGTGTGTGTGTGCGCGTACTTATGCATGAAATATGTGTGAGTGTATGTGCCACACCACATGGATGGATGTCAGAGTACAACTTTGTGGGATTGCTTCTCTTTCTACCCTTTGGTGGATGGTAGAGAGTCAACACAGGTTACCTGGTTTGTATGGCAAGCACCTTTACCCACTGGACCATCTTACCAAACCACTTGGCTTTTAAATTCAAAGGTAAAAAAAAAAAAAAATCAAATTTTTTTCTGTATATTTTATTTTTTCACACTTTGATATTTTCCAAGAAGTTCGGCTAGGTAGCAGTTCATTGAACTTACAATTTAGCATCTTGTCACTATAGCATTAAAAAAAATAAAACAGATATGGGGCTGGAGAGATTGCTCAGTGGTTGAGTGCTCTTCCAGAGGACCCAGTTTCAGTTCCCAGCACCCATATCTGGTGACTCAAATTACCTCTAACTCCAGATCCAGAGGATCTGATGCCCCTGGCCTCTGCAGGTACCAGCACTTGTACACATACCCACCTATACACAGACATACACACATATACATAATAAGTTGAATATATATACCCTGACAGTGCTTTTATAATCTCTGCATCAACAAATCTACTCTGATAGATATACTGTTCAGAAGTTTAAAAACAACACAGCCTTTATATTTTATCTCTTGGTCTGCCTTATTCATGGTGGTCATTTTAGGAATATCTGTTTTTATCAGCTTGGTAAAGTATTTAGTTGATTCATGCACCCTTAGAATCAGTATCGTATCAACATCGGAGGGTGTAAAGTTTGTGTGGTTGATAGGTATTTCACAGTGACACCACACCCCCATTCCCATTATGTATTAATATGAAACATGGAGTTTTGATGAGTACCAGTTCATAGTCCCACTGTTGGCTGTGCATCATTTAGAGATGTAGGGGCATAATTGAAAAAATATATTGGTGCTCTTTCCAATTGTCAGATCTTCATAAATGTCGTATGAAAAAAAATGAAGTTGTATTACCCAGTTTTATTAGAAATGCTACATTTTGTTGGATTCGTGTGTTCGCAAAGTAGAGAATATTTTCCTGCTGTGATTGATGTTAGGGCATTTATGAGGATAGTCTGCTATATTTCATATGTATATGAGGGTGTCATTGTTAAAATGTTCAAAAGAAAATTATGTATGTGATTTATATTTTATTATTTCCTCCTAGGATGTAATTTTTTCAATCCCATGATTCCTATCATGTTGTCAGTAGTGATTTGATGGCTAATATGCCAGAAATAATTAGATAAAAAATGATGATGCAGACGTCAAGACAATGTAGCTTTCTTGTGAAAAGCCTTAAGCAAAATCATGCATGTTTCATAGTAGGAATCACAGGTTGCATACATTGGAGCAGTCTTCAGATTGCAGGCGGGATAGAAAGGGAGCTCAGTGCTAGAAGTGTGGGCTGCAGCATGTTTCATAGACATATGCTTGCTACTGACCCCACCTGCAGTCTGAGCTAAATGAAATGTATTTTAGACTCTGGGAGTAAATGCGACTCTGGGAGTTTTGTCAGTGGGAAGGTGTTAGGTCCTCACATTCTGTTTGAGTGAGGCAGATTATGCCAGACTCTAGAAGGCTAGAAGGCACCCTACCCTTTGTTTGAGTCTTCTTGATGGATTCCAAATCATTTTGGGGAGCAGATTCATATGCTATGCTTGGGGTGTGTGTGTGTGTGTGTGTGTGTGTGTGTGTGTGTGTGTGTGTGTGACTCGTGGTTCCCCTGCTCGTCCCTGAGTGGAATCTGCTGGAACTTTAGATAGAGTGGATCCATTTGTAGGGCTCTGTTCACTTCTGAGTATCGATGACACTGGCAGTTAATGCCTGGTTCATTTGACTGTTCTTTTGATAAGTGGCGAATATTCCCAGGGATTCAACACTGGTAGCATTCATATCACCATAACTCAGTATGCATTTTGGGCAGTAATAAGTGTGAGTGTCTAACTTTGTTAAGAGAGTGATCCGCTCTCCTCATAGAGTAACATTAGAGTGTGCCTCAAGGCATGCACACTCCAGCCCCCCAGTGTTTCCTACTATTCACTTTCCCACAGGTGAGAGAAAGGCCATGGGCATGTGCTAATGGGATGCCTTGGTGGCCCTCTCCTATCCCCAAGTGGATTCCTAGACAGAATTGAAGAGTCTGGAAGCCAGGACTGCGGCTCAAGAAGAGCCTTGAGAAGCAGATGCTCTGTGAGCTGATCATGAGTGGAAGGAAGAAGTGTGAATCCTGCTTGTATGCTACTTGGGAAGGCTGAGACTTCCCACACAGGGCTGAGTTGGGCTTCCTCTGAGGACACGGGTGCTAGTGTCCACATTTCCCATCAGGTCACTTCTCCTCCTTTTCCTCTTGCCCAAGACCATAATACCTTGATGCCTGAGAAAGGGAAGCTCCAGGGAGTGGGTATTTGCCACACAGCCTCTAGGCTTGTTCATGCAGAGCCTGGATAGGGCTGGCCGGCTGGCTACACAGGGCAGCTTCTGGAAAACCAAGTGGCGTAACGTCACAACTGGGATTTCCCCTCTTCTTCCCAGCACTGCTCAGAGCAGAACAGCTTTACTCTGAGTCATTTGCTGAAAAGGAAAGGGAGATTTAAGGAGCGTTCTCCTGGTGGTAAATTCCCAAAAAAGTTACTGGACTAGGAAATAAAGAGCTGCCAGTGCTGTCCCACCCCCGGGACATATGCTGTGCCAGGCACAGCAGCTGAGGGAATGCCCTTGGCTTTGTGTAGGTAGTGTGATTGTGACTAAGTGCTGGTTGTGTTGAGAGGTATGCAGTTGTGAAGTCAGAGACCCAAGGGTTGCTCAGACTGAGAGGAGACCCAGCACTCCCCCCAGCTTGTCTCTAGATGCTCTCTCTCTTCCTCTGCCAGTCCTGCTCAGGGGCTTTCATTCCTCCGTTCCTCCTCCAAGGCTCCTTTTCTCTTAGACGCCCAGGCCACCTAGGGATCACTTGGGATTCCATGCCCTTGCTGGTATATTCTGATCACTGATCTCCTCTGGGGCTAAAGGATCCAGTTACCTTTCACAGCTCTGTCATACTTGGAAAGCTCCTTCCCACCCTGGCTTAAACACTGTGGAGGAGGAGAGGATGGAGGTAGGGATGCGAACTCCAGCCCCATCTGAGTTGGTGGCTCGATTCTGCCTTTCCTTGGCTGTATAATCTAAGGAGGTTACAAAACCTCTGTGAGTACCACTATAGAGTGTGTGTGTGTGTGTGTGTGTGTGTGTGTGTGTGTGTGTGTGTTGGGGGGGGCTTGTCTGATTTGTAGGGCTGCTTCGAGGATTCACTGAAGTAACTGATTGGCACATAGTACCTCATCAATAAATGTCAACCATTATTATTTATAAGTAAAAAGAGTGCAAGTAAAATATAAAAATTAAGAAGGAATTGAAATTCAAGCACAGACATGCATTTGAACAAAGCTCTTGAACAAAGTTCATGGCCATGCTCCTACTACTGTTCAAGGTTCTCTGTCCCATTCAGATTGACACAGGGGCATGATTGTTACCACAGTAGATCTTTGTATGCCTTCTCATGAATGATCTTCTCCTTCGTGTCCCATATTACCCATAACTTTTTAATTAAAAAGGCAGCAAACACATTCATTGGCTACCAGTAGGACTTTTATGAATGGCAAACATGATTACTGGTTTAATAGGGAATGGATCCATTTGGCAGTATTGGCTTCCCTGGGGAATGAACAGATAGGACATTGAAGCCTCCTCTCTCTTTTAAATACCTCACAGGATATGATGCTTGGGATATTTTTGGTTATCTGTATCCCTAGTTGAGAAGTAGCTGGTCACCCCCACACTTAGGCATGAACACATTTGGGAGCATCCCCTGAAAGCTAGGATGAATGAAAACTTACAGAGCAGTCTTTAAGCTCTGAGGGGTAGGGTGGGGCTGGGGGACAGTCAACACACTGGCACTCCTCTGTCTTTGTGCTCCTGGCTCAGGTAGAAAATAGGAGGGAGAACCAGCATTCTTTGTGTGTGTGTGGGGGGGGGCGGGGGAGATGTGAGACCCTCCCCCTCCCCCAACACTGGGCCTCTAGGTATACAGATATTCAGAAGCCAAGGCTCAGTTTGCATGGAGGGGTAGATGGAGCCAGTGGAGTGGATTATAGAGAGTAGGTCTGGAAGCCTTGCACATCTTTGTTTTAAAGATGCATTCAAACAAACTAGCGAGCATTCGACTAACTGCCAGAGGATGGATACAATCCAAAGCAACCTTGACTCAGGGTAACCGACATAGATCTACTGAAGACAGATTTCCAAATACGTCGTAGACAGACACCTCACAGGAGACAGACCTGAATCCTTAGGCCACGTGTCAACACTGTGCCCATGGCTACAAATCTCCATTGCCTTCTTTGTGAAGAGCATCCAAATGCGCCTTTTCCTGGTTGGAATTTTGAGATGTTGAGCTGCAATAATTATTGAAATACGATGTTGACCTTTGTTGTGGTGACCAAGGATTTTGAGTGTCTCATGAGGTAAATGATGCCAATAATAGATGAGCTTGTGATGCATCCATATAAATACTTTTAAATCAAGTATTACATTGATTTTGCATGACAAAGCCCACTGGGTTTTCTTATTTGAACATAGTCGTAAAGGTGATGCAGACTGAGGTTCGTGCTTTGTGAAGTAACTCTCAGTATTGTGAACGTGTTCTGCAAAGGTATAAAAATCAAAGGGGAAAAATGAGTTTATTAATGGAAATTAGTCTGGATCCTAATTATTACCTGTGAATGGTGTCCTCATTTGAGGTTTTTATTGCGTTTTAACACATGGCTTATCTTGATGAGAAAATATATAGGAAAGGGTAAATGTAGCAATTTCCCTTCACTATTCCCTCTGCCGAGCCATTATTGCCTGATGTTATTTTTCAGCAGCCTTTCATTTTTGTCCCAAATGTTTTTGCCTCTGGCTTGTTTTGTTTCTTTAAAATGTATGTGTATCACTTCTCAAAGTGATTCATTTTGACAGGTAATCGATATTTTTTCATACTAGATTTGATGGTTATAATCTTCATCTTAGACTTAGTTAAGGGTGGAATGCTAACCTAGATTTTTATCTCAAAATATCCCGTTGTTAAGAGACAGACTTTTTGTCCTCAGCCACAGTCCTTTTAATCCTGTGCATCAGGCAGATCTACCTTCAAGGTGCCTGCTGCCTGGGCTCCGCTTATCGGGGACACACATCAGCTGACATCATGACAGGGTGCCCTCGGAGCATCTTCTGGTAGTACTTCCAACTAGCTTCCACCACTGGCCACAGAAAAGACACTTCTGACCACCACCCCCTCAGAAACTGTAATCTTTAATTACAGAGCAAAAGTGTTTTCCATTTTTCTCTTTTTAGTGGGAGCTTTGGTCCTTACACCAGACTTTACTTTTTCTAGAAGTACCAGCACGCTGAAGATCATAGTCTTCAAAGCCAAAGTGTATATAAGAGGCATGATTGTGTGTGATGGGGGTCTTGTGAGGAGGCTCAGCGGGTAAAGATGCTTGCGTCCAAGCCTGTGGACCTGAGTTCAATCCCCAGAACCGACACACTAGAAGGAGAGAAGCCATCAAAAGTCTTCTGCTCTCTGTGCATGCACAAATAAATGCAATAGTTTGTTAAGTGAAAGAACCATGATGGGCTTTTGCTTTTGAAAGTTGAGCTTTTTGGTTTACAAAAAAAAAAAAAAAAGTGTTTCTCTCCTCAAGCCAGTACGCCTTCCTTCTTAGTCTATGGGCAGAGAGCAAGGACTTTCAAAGGCATAGACAGCAGCTATCCTGCTGTCCAGGCTTTGTCTATGAGGGCTCTTGTAATTCAGGGAGGTTTGGGTGCTTCTCTGAGGACTGCCTGAAAGTGAATGGGCCACTGCTACTGCTTCTGTGGTTGCCATTGAAAAGGCCTCCTGGTCTTCATTTTCCAGGAAGAGTTCAAAGTGCTGGTGTGGGGAGGAGGCCGGGAGATCAGGAGCTGTTTCCCCGGGGAACCTTCACAAGCCTGTTTTGCTGTCTTTAACTTGGACTTTTCTCTCTCTACTGGAGAGAAAGAAAGAACAGACTATTTTTACACCTTCAATTTTAAACATGAGTTTACAGCTTTAAATGAATCTTTTTCAAACCGTGGCTTATGCTCAAGTTTATTGGTGTGATTTTGATTTGTGCTGGTTTTGTGTGCCCCCCCCCCTTCTTGTATTGGTGGCATCATTTCTCTACATATAAGCGAGAGCTAAAAACTCTCCGGGGCTTTTTGCCTTAAGTGGTAGCAGATGAACACCTCTAAGTGGAGAACACTCTGACACCCTTGTCGGCTGAGCCCCTGTGAGGGGACATCCGACGGGACTTCTTTTGTGTATCTGAAGATATGTGCAAGAACTGGCAATGTAAAATGCAATCAATTTTGCTCAGTGCTTAGATTCATAAATCCCAGAGCTATTTTTAATGACATAATCTAATCAATTGATAGCAAGGCTACCAGCATGCTGACAGCCAGGAAGTGAGCAAAAAAGTGAAGCTGGGGCGTTGGTAAGAACCCACCAGATATTGCTTTCTCCCTCCTCCACCACCACCATTTAGAAATCTCTAGATCTCTGGACTGGGTAGAAATGCAAGAATTGCTGATATTTTAAATAATTGTATGGCTGCTTTCCTGTGGTTTTCCAGAAGACAAATCTGTAAATGCACAGAGTGACTGAGGAGGTGGGTCTCAGACATCCCGCTGAGTGCCTGTCTCCCGGAGGACCAAACAATTCCCTCAATTTAAATATCTTTAGAGTAGACACAGGAGGAATCATTTATTATAAATTGATAGTATCGTATATTGTTACTCCTGTGCCATGCCCGTAATGAAAACCTAATATCCATCTCCTAGTTGCTCTGAATTGCAATAAGATGGGGTGAGGGGAGTAAACAAGCCGAAACAAACTGTGAAATTGCACATGATGGAAATCCCCCCCACCCCCCCACCCCCAGCAGCTCTAAGACTCTGAATAGGTTAATGTTCCGGCTAATGACAGGTCTTAGAATTTCTTCCTCCTTTTTACATGTTGGTCAGGTATCATCAGAACTAAGTTCTGGTTAAAGAAATTAAAACCTGCTCTCCGTGTGTCTTAGGGCTGGGGATTGACCTGGAGAGATGTTTGTGTAAAGGAATGGAGATCCGGGTGGGGTGGGGGTGTTCCTTAGAGACTGGCTGGGGAGCAGCCGCCGCCCTGAGCTCTCCGGTTTGGTTTCAGGCAGCAGCTTATATTTTTTTTTTCTGCTACATTTTATTTTCTTTGATACCGGTTGAAAAGACAAGCGCCAGGTGTGGTGGTGCCGCTGGACTGACTGGCTGTGCTGCCCGGGTTTTTTGTTCGTTTGTTTGTTTGGTGTTTTTTTTTTTTTTCCCCCCTTCATCTTCCCAATCAGCGGCTGCTTTGACAGAGGTGTAAGTCAGCGTTGATTAACTTAGCCACTTTGACCTCGGAAGGGGCTTGACCCAAAGCGGCTCTGAAAGCCATTTACCTGCTTGCCTGGAATAATACCACCAGTCAGCATCTGGAAGAACAAAACAGGGATCCCACGATGATTTCCAGTCTGATAGCGAGAACTCCTCTGCCTGCTGGGGAAATACATTAGGTGCCGGTCGGAGCCCACTTGCTGCGCTCTCCCTGCGAACTGCGAGCATCCGTGATCTCCGAAGTTGGTGGAGTGAATAACTAAGCGGGGACCAGCTGACTTCAGGCTCCAATCAGCTAGAGCGTGATGTAAGTGTTTAGCAGCTGCAAGGCTCTGAATTAGCGTGGCCAAGTAGAGGTAGTACAGCATGGCCAGACTGTGGCGACGGGCTCAGAGAAAGCAAAGAGGGAGATGGATGAGTCCAGCATTCTAAGACGGAGAGGGCTCCAGGTAGGCGAACCTTCCATTCTTGACATGCAGCCTTGTCAGTGGCCAGTCACTGGGGATTTCAAAGTTCCTCTGTCATTCCTGTACTGGGCATGGCTATGTGCTCAGTTCTTAATATCTACTTGGCAGTGAGGACTGCAGGGGCTCTAGTTCCAGGACTGACACATGACGGGGTTCAGTGAGGGAGGGTCTTTTGTCAGAGACAATAGACAGGACTTTTAGTTCGACACTTTGGTACGGATGTTCAGGAATAGTTCAGTCTTGGCTGCTGGTGACAGCTGATAAGCAGCTCGGGCGTTTTATCAAGTGTCAGAGAAGTCTGTGGCAGAAGCAACTCCGTCTAGTGCTGGGGACACAGGACTCAGTTTTGCACCAGGGTCACCTCCTCCTGGTGGCATCTGTGTGGCTGCTGGGCCGTTTGTCTGCAGCTGTTAAGCGTCTACCTGTCGGTGAAATGAAAGTTTCTGCTGGCAACTGGGTCAAAGTTGTCTGTGATTAAGAGGCTGGGAAAGATGTGTGTTTCCTGCCTTGCTTTTCCGTGTCCAAGTTTGTCTAAATTACCTTGTCTCTTAGTGTGCAAGTGTATGCCAAGTGAAAACTTAGCAAATATAAAAACTTAAAAGGAAAAAAAAAATAAGACATCTGCTTGGCAGTTGTTGAGTTTAAGGGAAGCCACAGTTTAAATGTGTTCAAAATTAGTATGTTTACCTCCTGATGGCTCTCTTTCCTGTGTAAAAGTGTTATTCCCCACCCCCCCCTTTAGGGAAGAATCTAACCGTCATTGAACTCTTATTCATTATTTTTGAAATTAAGAAAATACGCTTGCTTGAGGGTCCGGATTAGACAACATGTTTAGAAAGGCTTCCTCACTGACCTTTTGAGTCTCCGGATGCTGTCAGTTACTAACACTGACATTCTTTACATTGAGTTAACATTATAGTGTTGTGGGCAAGCCAAAGGATTATTTGTGGGTAAACAAAAGAGGGATTGAAGACATTTGGGGTTCAATGCTGTCTATTGTTCCAGACCTAAGTAAACAGATGACCTCCTTGGAGAGTCCTGTGGTCATTGTTTGTGAATGTACAGTGTAGTTAGTCACTGCTGTGGGTTTCCTTCCCTTTGTTTTCTTCATCCCCATAAAGTTCTGGGAAGGCCCAGCTGTTTGTCTGTCTTCCGGCCCTCTTCAGAGTCACTGGTTAAATATGGAAAGGCTCTTTGTTAAAAACAGTGATATGCTATTGAACTTCCAGCAGTGCCAATTACTATTAATTGATAGCAATTTGCCGGTGTTTTCTTCCATGGAGTTCACTTTAGATGGTTTTAAGATACACTTCTGAGAAGTAATTTTTGTAGTTTTTTTTTTTTTTTAAGTCTGCAATGTTGCATTATAACATCGTCCTAAGAGATGGTTGGAAGCTGGGGTGCTTTGCAGGGCTGTGGGTTTCATTGACTTTTAATGTTAGACACAGAGGAGTCATTTTTTGGAATTTAAAGTACTCGAGCTATGCCTTTCTAAAAAGATGTATAACAAAGCAAAGGAACTTTACTTGCCAATGGGGTATTAGAATGCTAGATCTTGGTTGTAGTGAGCCTGCTCTTGGGATACTTGATGTCCTCTAGTGTACCCTGGCTCAAGAGCGTCTACTTTCTATTGTGAGTGAGAAGCTGAGTCTTCACATTATGAGAAATAACATCGTGGGAGTGTCTAAAAGTTCTCCCGTTGCCACTCTCCACCCGCTTAAACAAAGCTTGTTTGCTTCACTTGCCTTGTGTACAAGGGCAATTAGTGTTTTAAAAAGCCGTCACACACACACACACACACACACACACACACACACACACACAGCAGCTGTTTCAAGAAATTCCAGTGTAAGGAACACAATAAGAAAGTCCACATTTGCATTACAACAGATGTTACTGTAGAACTTGTAAGAGCAACGCCACCTAGTGAGATTAACCTTCAGTTCATTTACAAGTAGAGCTGTGTGGAGCGTTCAGGGAGCTGGGGAGATACATCTGAAGGAGTAGAGCCAAGAGCAAACCTTCCTGTCTTTACCCCTGCCCCAGACCCTCTGTGTATAGGAAATCCTGAGCAAGCCACATCTCTTGTGGGCTCTACTTACCATTCTGTAATATGGCATACCATAACACACAACTCTTGAGGTGTTTTTTTTTTTAAATCTATATATAAATATGTGGGTATATTTGAGGTTTTAAAATTAAAGGCCACCTAATACAATAAATATTCGATATTATATTATCTTTAAGTTAGAACAATTATCAGGAAGCCAGTAAACATTGATTAGAGAGATTATGATGATTATAAATACGTAGGGTTTTATGCAATATGGAGAATAAGACTTTAATGCACTGCATAAATGAACAGTGTATGGAACCAGCCAGCTCTTTAAATAACTTAAAGCTTAGTGTCAGAAATCCGAAGTACACAATATTCTAATTTCTCAAAATCTAATTTTACAATAATGCAATATGTGTTCAGTGCAGAATCCTGCAGTGTGTGTTTGAAACTTATTTTAAGATCTCAGTACCTCTAGCTCTTCAGAACAGGCATCCTGGTAATGTCTCTCAAATTTGGGTTTTGAAAAACTATTTTGGTCAGAACACAGACTTTGTCCAAGCACGGCTGCTTCGTCAGTGGCAGCCTCACTGAGTGGCTCTTCTTAAGTGACTGCACCTTTCCATCCTGTGTGGGGACCGTTAGTGTTTCCAGTGCCACTCGTGAGACTTCAGTCACTGCTTTTGAAATGAGAGCGTGAGAGGAAGGCCCCAGTGGCTTTCACTATTAGATTCTGAAAACTTCTCAGACAGCATCTCAAAACAGGAGGGAAAACTGGCAGATGGATGGACTTGGGCAGACCTTGGACTTTGGGCAATTTGAATTTCTAGACAGGTCTAATTCGTCAAAGGATAACTGGCTCCTTTCAGGCCTAATATCCCTCATCTGTGGGTCATATTTTTTAACTGTCAGGGAAATTAATTGTTTTAGTGATATCCGTTATATGTTTCCCTCTTATTTGTTTTAATGAGAGTGTCCACACCTCCGGTGTGATGGACTCCAAGGCTGGAGAGCAGTGAGTACCCAGCATCATTAAGGCAGTTGCAAGTCTCTGAGAGCATTGGGGTGTCTGAGGAAGGCTTCCCACAGTTCCCTTCCTGCAGTCTTGCCAAGCTGTGCCCTGCTAGGCATGATCTTCTCGTGCTCTTCTTCCCTCCATTAGATATTCCCATTGGAAGTCTACTTCCCAGGCAGCAGGTGCGGTTAGGATGTGGAAACGGTTTTTCCGCGGTTCGTGATGCAGATCAAGATAACTAGATGTTCATATTTCAGACTCCTAGGACGCTTGAGCTTTGTTTGATTTTATTTCCTCTCACTGCCACGCCCCCCCCCCCAAACACACACCTCATGAAAAAAAAATCAAGAGCTCATTTGTGCCTTGTGTCTTATTTTCCTCTGATGTTCGTCTGGAATTCAGGTTTAGCAAACAGGGAAGCAGACAGAATCTTTCTGCTTTCACTGAGTATCGGCTCTCCTCTAGTTTGTGCTTGAGCGGAGGTCATTCCAGTCATAACGTCTCAATGATCCTTCCGTGCCAACTTCAATGTAATTAAAGGTGTGTTTACACCTTCCCTGAGATTCAACAGCACTCTCATTATGTGGGAGTACCAGTCTGTCCCGATTCATTTGAGGACTCTGGGTGGCTATTTGGAGTCATCTAGTTAGAAGGGCACAGTAGACACACTCAGGGTAACATTAGGCCCTCATTGGGATGAGGTACTTTTCTTCTCTAGAAATTCTATACAAGGAATCTATAGGTTTCATTGGGACCGGAAGAATCTATAGGTTTCATTGGGACCGGAAAAATGAAGGTCATAAATGAACTTTCGCTATGAATGGCCACCTAATTTGTTAGGCAGATTAGAAGCACACATGAGTAGTACTTCTCACGCATTGGAGCAGTTCACTTTCTGCTTGGAGACAGACGTGGTTCTGTAGCTTCCTGATCCATAGTGGGTGATGCTGATATATCCTTGAATTCAGGAAAAAGTTAGCTTCTTCTCTAAGGATCATTAATCATAGTAGTCAAAATGTTAATGATGTAAAAGTAAATAGATTTGTAGCCGGGCCTGGTAGCACATGCCTTTAATGCCAGCACTCGAGGCAGAGGCAGGTGGATCTCTGAGTTTGAGGCCAGACTGCTCTTCAGAGCAAGTTTTGGGACAACTGGGGCTATAGAGAGAAAAATCAGTCAGTCAGTTTGGATACTAGATCCTGGTTTTTCATAGGTAAGGACTTAGCACATTGCCATCTTTGTTAGTCTGTGAATGATAGAATAATTCTCTGTGTTGCTCTGGTTCCCAAGTTTGAATTCTCCATCACTTGCATCCTCTTACCAAGCCATGTTGATCTCTATGAACATATGTAGAGTCTAGGTCCACTATTCTTCACACCTGGATTGCCAAGGTGTCTGGTACCCTCAGTGTTCTGGGCCCTGTCCTGTCTAGCCTGCTTTCCAACCCTGTTCCCAAAGTTCCTCCCAGACTTCCCTTCTTCTGCTCTAGGATAGAACAAAAATGTGTGTGCCTTCTTTAATCTGGTCTCTGTCTACTTTTCTAGTGTTATCTCTTGCCTGCCAAGACTTTGTTCCATCGCTCCTCTCCCCACCTCTCCCATCATGCTTTAGGATATCTAATGCACATGCATCCTATTTTTACTACAAATACTTTTTCCTTCCTCCCTCCCTCCCTCCCTCCCTCCCTCCCTCCCTCCCTCCCTCCCTCCCTTCCTTTTTCTTGGATACAGGGTCTCTCTACATAACCTAGGCTGTCCTGAAACTCACTCTGTAAACCAGGTTGTCCTTAAACTCACAGAGATCTGCAGGCCTCTGCCTCTTGAGTGACAGGATCAAAGGTGTGCACAATCAGGCCTTGCTCACCTTTGTTTTACCCAAAAGAATTAGAGACAAAGGTAATTTTCATGCTTTCATAGAATAATTTTTCATAATTAATGCATTCTGTCTTAATGTTTTCATTATCTCATTGTTTTATTTACATATGTAGTCCTATATCATATTTATTTTATTATATATTTAAATAATTACATTGCTTTTATTTCATTTGTGAATAGCATGTGCTAAAACCATAGACTTATTGAGGGTTAAAGGCTTTCGAATCAGATTTGTGTGCAGTGATGCGGAATATCTCTGCACCCCAGGGTGCATTCACCATCCTGAGTCTTGGTGCTTGCATCTACAAAACAGAGATGGAAGTTTGAAGGGGATGGCCAGTCTCTTAGCACAGGGTTAGGACATGGGACCTTCCCTGTTGACTTCAGCTCTCTTCCATATTATCACAAAGACTTGTAGAGTGCGATTTTAAATAATTAGATAAGGGGTATCATCAGCATCCAGGCAATAGCATCATGGCATGCATACATTAGTTTAAGGTGTTTAATGAAGTGATACAGCAAGCATGAGAAAGCTTAGGTGGTTGTGCAGGAACCAGAAGCAACAAGGGGTACTCGATCTCGTGAACAAAAGGGGACAGCAGTTCCTAGAACCCAGCGGTTGAGAAGACGTAGTCAACCATGTGACTCCTCGGGTGCTTCATTCTTGTTTCCTCTGTCCTTTTGCAGTGGAGCCTGTGAATAAAGCATGGTCAGAAGCTAGTAGGGCAGAGGGATTCAGGGACCCAGCACTGTGTGAGGCGATGAGCCCAGGAGAACTCTTCTGGTACATCTGCCGGATCGCCCTCCAGCAGGTCCCAGCACAGAATCTCCAACACCTACCTCATCCATTTGGTTGCCCATAGAGGCTTTTTTGCAGAATTACTGTCTAACACTAAGTCCTTTTCTTGAGGGCTGATGAAGAAAATGACTGAGAAATATCTCTCACTTCTTGTAACCCATACTCACATCCATTAGGCTGGGCATTGTCCCTGTGTTAGGCCCATAAACTGGTTTAGACCCATATGATAAGCTGACCCATGAGCAGGCCTGCCCTCCCTCCCTAGGTGAGCCAGTTTATGTCTTTTAATCCAGATGAAAGCCCAGTTTGTGTCTTTTAATCCAGATGAAAACCCTGTGACCACCATCCTGTCTTCTCATTGGTGCCTTGGCCGCTCAGAACTGACTACATGTGTAGCAGACAGAACTTCATTCTTTAGCTCTTTCTTGCTTCTTGGAAGTGTCTTGTGTTTTTATTTATTATGCCTTTTTAAAATTGGGGGAAAAATACCTTAGAATAGATAGATCCTAAAACTTTGATAATGTTGCACTCAAAGCAATGAAATTACTTAAAAGAATATGAGAAGACTATAGGAGATAATAGACAAACGGATCAATAAACTATAAAAATTGAGAATCACATGAACTTAGAAGGATCGATATGCATGAAGCAACCAATCATTTTATTGTTGGCATTAGAATCTAACAAAAGCAAATAGGCTGTTTGAATTTACTGGGAACCTATTTCAAATAAATTATGAAATACAAGGAGAGATTACTAACGTATCTTAGGATTACGTTTTTCTTGGCATCAACCATAAGCCGGGGGATTGGCAGCTAACATGAGGTACACATGTTAGAGGGCAGGACTGTCATTAAAATCGTGTTTTTGAAATGTGTGTGGTGACATGGGGAAGGCTGACAGTGCATCCAGTGATTAAAAGAGAGCAGGTTATTAGCTATAGAATACATGTAAGCTTCTTTAAAATGTGGACCGCCCACACGTGCAGACACATACATGTTTACGAGGCAGGGGTAAGTGTATGTGTATATGCTTACTCGAGTGTGCGTGTGTGTGTGTGTGTGTGTGTGTGTGTGTGTGTGTATGGGTGTGCCTGCCTAGTGGGACAGAAAGCATGAGCCTGCCTGTGTTTTGGAGTGTGTAAAGTTACCTCATTTTCACCACTTATTAACTGTGTGATCTCAGCAGCACACTTATTTGCAGAGTCCTTAATGATGAATCACAATCAGGTATCGAAAGGCTGCAAACCACCCATCATAACTAACATCTAAAATGTGTTTTGTTTTCCTTCACCATTATCATAATCCAAATAAGAAGAAAATGCTTGACCGATTAACTCATTCGTGTCTGGGTGGTATGAGAAAAGTGCGTTTGTGTTCATACCCTTTATAGAAAGCATATGACATGTTTTGTTATGATCAGTATAAAGGGGGTTTCTAAGGAAATATGACAGGGAGCTTCCTGTTGCCTGTGCTCTGGACATGGTGCACAGGGATTTGGTTACCATCAGGCAGAAGTGTACAGCTTTGGTTGAGATGCACTGTTACTAGGGCATTAGGTATCCATGTAACCCTCAAGTCACAAACTTCTGTATCCCTGGAAGCTCCGTGTCTGGCCTCCTTTCTTCCAGTGATGTAGGGTGTGTTTTCTTAATGGACAGGTAGGGAGGAGGAAGTGTAAACTCGTTATGTTGTTTCTTGAGTTCCCCGATAACATCAGTAACAGTAAGGAGAGAGCACAAACCATTTAGTGACCCACTTGGGGGGCCATGCTTATTATAGTGGGGGTGGCTAGAGGCAGCACAGGATCATTACCCCAAAGTGCGCAGATGCACTTTTACATTTTTTACAATTGTTGCCACATGCTCCATGGTGTACATCAGCAAACCACCTCAAGGGCATACGGGGACAATTGCCTTGCTTCTGGAAGTATCCTCCGAATGCCAGAGATAACAAATGCCCATAATTTTGAATGAGACCCTTCTCATGGATGCTCCTGAGGAGCATACCTATTTTCGTTCTCATATTTATAATTTTACATGGATTGTGACTGTGTCCGCTTTTCCTTCAGGCAGCGAGTAACAGCCCCTATCATTTGCCTTCCTTCCCAGAGATGTTTAACAACAAAAACAACAATAATGATGGTGATGATCGTTCTGTTGAGCAGGTCTGTTTCAGAGAGCTGTGTTTTATCTTCAATATATACTTTGGTGTTTTCCTGGTAGACTCTAGCAGTGCAAAAAGAGTTTAATGTGGAGCTGACACAGGAGAAACTTATAGAGGAGGGTGACAGCAATTTTCAGGCAGCATAACTTCCGGCCAAATGGCAGTCATGACTTTAGGGGTGGTTGAATCTCTCTGTCACATAGCGGAAGCCAGATAAGTATTGAGTCGACCAAAAGGGCACCAGAGGCAGTTGCACGCACAGTGTGTGCAAGGCATGGCTGATGGACAGGTACACCATTACAAGGAGCTTCCCACAGTGTGGAGAAAAAGTGAAGAGCCGGGTTCCGATCATAGTGTCACACCGAGGGACTAGACTTTATATTAGGAGGCCGTGGCAGGATTTCGAGTAGAGCACAGAGATGACTTAGCAGCTATCAACTGTCCATGGAAAATGCTTGGAAGAGTCCCATACTAGAAGGATGGTGAGCCACTCGCTGTCAGGTTGGAAGTGTGGAGGTGAGTAGCACTGCCAGACTGAGGTGCTAGCAGAGGACACGCAAAAAGGCAGTTTAGGGTGATGTCAACAGGATGCAGTAACCTGTCACTGGTCAGCAAAGAAAGGATGGAGGGGACTGAAGGTGACTCCCGGGCTTTGGGGTTAGTGAGCAGAGACAAATAAAAACAAGAAGAAGTGGTTTGGATGTTGAGAAGATGCATGGCACCCGTGGAAGCCACCTGGAGGCCGTGTGCAGGGACCAGTTCTGTGTGTCAGTGTACATTTCTTGGAGAGCAGTCTAGATGAGTCTGACATCATCAGCCCTAATAAATAATTGACCTGGACCATGCGTAAGGAGAGAACACAGACTCTCCTGGATTAGCTGATTTATGTTAGAATAGTTTTGAGAATTACACCACAATGAGTATGTTCAGGCTTATTTTGCAGGAATGGTTAAAATTAGAGTGAACAGAGTAGGTTAATGGTTTTAGTGCCACACCTTGAAAATAATATATCCAGTTTTGAAGATGTATGTGGTTTTTTTTCTTTTTCTTTCTTTTTTGAAAATTGCTTCCAACTTTGACAACTTGCCTACGAGTCTCATTCCAATACAATTTTGAAAAGCAGAATGAAGCATCTCAGATGAGAGAGGCTGTAATGGAAAAAAGCAATTCGTTCTTAAATGAAGATGATGAGGTTGGTACCATATTGCTTGAAACAGTGAGTGAATTTAAAACCTAAGTGAGATTACATCAAATTCCTCTGAAATTTTTGTTCCATTTGAATGGAATATCTGTAATTGAAGATAAAGGGTTCAACTTAGAAAGGCATGTGATGAAAGGGACCATTTTATCAGTTTTCTGACACTCTTTCCAATTTCTTTTTGCACCTGTGAATGTGTACACAAAGCCATTAAGTCATATTGATAATAAAAATACTAAACTCTTTTTTTTGAGTGGCTAATACATGAGAATACTGGCTTTATTTTATTAGCAATACTTCCTGAGTTTCATATGTCGAGAACATGCAAATTCTTAGGGAAGCTGTGGGAACTCAGGTAGATTATGTCACCAGTTCAAAATGATTGTAGGAAGCACTAGTGACTAGTAGACTTTTAAAAACTTGATGCTCAAAGTTAGAAGTCGGACAGGGCTGGGTAGCTCAGCACTAGAGTGCTTGCCTAGCATGCAAAAGGTTGTGGGTTTAAATCCTCAGCATTTGAGAACAGTAACAACAAAAAAGATAACTGCATCAAAGTTAGATGTAGGCCCAGAGAGTTGGCTAGTGCTTAAGAGAGCTTACTGTTCTTGTACAGGGCCCCGGTTTGGTTCCCAGCACCTACATTGGGTGGCTTACAACCACCGGCTCCAGAAAATCTGGCGCCCTCTTCTGACCTCCACAAGCACCTGCATTCATGTGCACAAACCCTCACAGAGACACCTAATTAAAAATGAAATATTTTTAAAAAGAAATGGGCCTTGATCTCTTTGATTTTTGTGATTATCATATATTGTTAGTGATGAGACAATAATTCATACTTTCCTATGTCATGTCCCTCAGTTTTAGCATTACTGTAAAGATAAACTGAATAATACTGTTGATGACACTATTCACAAGTTCTTTTGTTTGTTTTGAGATGGTATTTGTAGTTTCCATTAAAAGTTTGTTCCTTATATTAGTGGTGATGCTCCTCGCTGATTGATTTTCCATGATGTATAGTAACCCAACTATGAGGCATTGATGTAAGATGAGTCAAATTTGATGATGTGCAAGAATCCCTAATCCCCTGTATTAGAATTCTATTCCCTTCATATGGCCTCGCAGTCAGCAAAGGCCCCCTTTCCTGGCTGGGTGCTCAGCTTACCTGTGTTACTTCCAGCCATCTGTGTGTCACAGCTGAAGTCTTGAAACATGCTTGCTTGTACAGCCTCACAGAGTTTCCTCTGGTGACCCATCCTGAAGGAGCGTGGCCAGAGCATCCACTGCCCCTTAAGTCTGGGCCCAAGAGCCTGGCGTCCAAGACTCGTGTTCTCCTTGCAGACCTGAAAACATAAGCACTGACTTCTGCAGTCTGGTGTGTGGTGCATGGTGACAGTCAAGACTAATACACAGGGCAGGCTTCTGTGTGGCTGAGGGCAGCGGCTGCAAGCTCTACCAGGCTTGGCTGAGTGTTGACCTGCCATGTATTGGCTCTGTTTCCTTAGGCATGGCACTCCTTTAAAGCTTTGCCTTTGTTATCAGCAAAGATATAATCCTTAACTCAGAGGAGCGTTGTAAAAATAAGTATGACGTGTGCATGTAAATTACCTTGGCCGACATCAAGGAGACAGGGAGGACATCCCAGGTTCTTGAGAAGCGGCTGTGACTCCTGTTGTGGGTGCAGGCTTCCTTGTCTGCTTCCAGCACTTGCCTCACAGGGCTCTGCCACAGGTGACTCTGGAACACTGCTTTCGTTTGTTTGAGGTTCTGTTTCCGCTGCTGGATGGAAACACTGACATTTACTCGGCGGGATTATTATGAGCATTTAAAGCAGGCAACTTTCCGTGCTAGCACTCGGGGGCTGCTGTAACAAAAGGAGGGTTGAGGGCCTCTACCAGGACAGTCGTTTCTTATAGGAGACTGAAGTGTCCAGGATCAAGGTGCCTGCAGATTTTGTGTCTGCCGTCTCTCTCTAATTACCTGGCTGAATGCTTAGAAAAGAAGTGTTATGTCTTTCATTTTAGTAAAGGCGCTGGTCTCATCCTAAACACCCCACCCCTTTATCTACGACAACCTTAATTACCGCTCAAAGGCCCACCTGTAAATACCACACCTGGAGTAAGAGATTTGACATGTGAATGTCTGGAAGGAGACACGTACATTTTATTTAGACCACAGCACTAACCATGGCATATGAGTGGACACTTAGCAAATGTGGGGTGGGTTTGTCATACATTCTCTTGTTCCTTATGTAGTCTCATTTCTTTCAACTCTTTTTTTTTTTTTTGGTTCCTGGGTACCTGCTTTGAGCCTTACCTCATCCTTTGGGCTTCTCAGTACCTAACAACCCTGTTTTTATTAAAAGGAAGTAAAAAGGCCCGGTGAAGGCAGACAGGAAAGAACAATAGTGTGAACTTGGAAAGGCCCAGGACTGAGAAGGTTATTCAAATACCTAGCACTGTGCTATCTGGGCTTTCAAAGGTTAGCGCTTTGGAGTAAGGGACCCCAGGAAGAGCAAGGGGGCGGGGCGCTAGGATTGCAGAATTCATGTCAGGAGCCACTCAACCTCACCACATGCCACAAGGTAACTTGGGTAAGGTTGAGGGCTGAGTCCCAAGGTACTCCTGTGTGCAGCGTGCCTGTATTAACCTGCTATATGTCATGGAGATGACGTTGAAATTGGTCTAGTTTTAAATAGACAACAATGGACAAGCTTACCTTTCTGCTGGAAGATTGGCCCTCAGTCTTCTTATTTTAATGTTTTGCTTATTTTTGTATGTATTACTGTTTCTTCCTTGTCTGTTACGTGTGTGTGTGTGTGTGTGTGTGTGTGTGTGCGCACGCACACGTGTTTGTTTCCTGGCCTTACCAGCTGTGCCTACACTTTGTGCCTCCACTCTATTGAAAACCTGTGTTCTCGGCACACTTTCTTTGAGATGACTTTGGTACATCTGTGGGACTGGGTTTTGAGCTCCTGGATATTAACTCCACTATGCCATTTCTCTAGAAACTAATTGGCTGATTTGGGTTGGAGGCGAGATGCGAGCCTGTACATTTGGCCAATTTCACAGAGCTTACCTTGAAGCTATTGAAATGCAAATCCAGGCTATGCTTAGAGACTCCAAGACGTCAGACGTTCGGTTCTTTGTTTTCTTCTGAAAAATAAGCGTTCAAAATTCATGCCCATTCTTTATTCATGTGCTTTATAGTTAAGTTCTGCTTGTGTGTCTAGATGAATCCTATTACTATTATTTAAAATTTCATGAATGAAACTTGACATCTCTAACATCGCACTAGCCAAGGCAAGTTTAACCAGTCAAAACAACTTGAGGTAGAGGGGTTTAAATGTGCTCTTACGTGTGTCTGCGTGTGGCGTTTGCATACCCACCCAGGTCTGTGCCTAACCAAGGCTAATGTTGAATCCCCACCCCCATGTGAACTGGGTGAAGAATCAAAACAACTTTGTGCTGTTTCACCCTTTTGTGTGTGTAACTTAAAAGGCTTTTGTGAGATGGAGTCTTGATGTCAAAGCTCCTTTTCTGTGTGTGAGAGTTGTCACATCAGTGGACCCGAAAGGGAATATTCTTTCTGGCACTGGCCATTCCCCTGTGATTTCAAGCCATCTATCACTTCATTTGTCAAGTTCTTTGGAGAGAATATTGTATGTCGGTAACATAGCTCCTCTGTCATTTGATCTGCTCTACAATTACACTGTCACCCCAAATAGTCACTGTCCTCCCCCCACCCTGGGCGCCCTTTCCCCCTAAGCTATGATCACTTCATTCACTCACAAGAGGGGAGGATGGTTTTCTTACCTAATCCAAGACTACTCCCTCACACCTGGTTTGGTAGAGGGAACACAGACTCAAGTGGAGTTCTTTGTTAAGCTTTGCGTCCCTGGGGAGGAATGTTTGTAGTCCTTTGAACTGCCAAAAAGGACTTGATCAGCTCTTTTTGTACCCTGAAAGATTCTGTCATTTCTAGGGAAGGGCTGATTGCTCAGAGAAAATGACAAATGTTCATGGGAATTTTGATGTGTGGGCCAGGGTGTGCGAGTGTCCTGGTCTAGAACACAGGGGATTTTACAAATTACAGGCATTGGACTCTCTTACTAACTTTCCTGAATTCCCTCCTTTTGTATCCTTTCCCTTGGGTTTGTTAAAGTACATAGCTGACTGAATAGCGGCAGCCACACTGTGAGCAGCGGCAGCCACACCGTGAGCAGCGGCTGCATAGCATCATTTCCTGCCTCCTCACTAGGAGGGTGTCTTTCATTATATTAGTCCTTCCTGCCATTGTGAGACACCTTCCTTAGGTTGTTCCGAACTGGAAGCTGGTGTGAAGTCTGGCATTCATCTCGAACAGCTGGTCTCAGCCAGTCCAGACTGTGTGCGTGCACATGTGTGCATGTTGGCACGCGGGTTATGGATGGTTGGTTTCTGGCTTCTTCAGATCTCCGGCCCACACTGGGCTCCCTCACTCCTGGACTGTCATTACCGCTTAAACTTTCAGACACAGACGTATACCGACTTAGTGTTATCTCCATCTGTATTAAGAAAAAATGTCCTTCCTTCAGGAATACAACATCGCATTGATTTGATTTGAGGAAGCATTTTTGGATTTCAGAGCTCTACCAAAAATGAATGAACAAGATGGGTCAGTTACATTCTTCTTGGCATCTCATTTCTTCCTGGAATTAACCTGTGACCTGTGGGGACTGCTTTAGTTCTGTGGCATCATTCCTGGGTCAGTCTTAAAGGAACATTCATTCACCCAACAGGCGTTTTGGGCTTTGCTAGGCTTGGGGATACGAGGTCATGCAAGACTGGATTCCCCTTGCCTCCTGGGAGCTATGGCCAGAAATGGATAAGAATAATTAAACACACAGTGGTTAGTAGGATGATTTGTCAGCCACACAATAGACGGATGGACATGTCAGGATGCTGGGACAGCACTAAAGAGGATGCTTGTCCAGTGTTGGGGTTATGAGAAGCATGACCACGGAGGTAGAGATTGGCATTGATTTCTAGCCTGTTCTTGTTAAACTTTGGATCTTAATGGGAAATTTGAGAGGAGATGTGTGGTAGGCAAGAAGGATACGTCTAAGTCTGGAGAGATGAGTCTAAGACCAGCCTGGAGGCAGGGATACAGGTAGCATTATCACACAGGTACTAATTAAAACTATGGGAACTACATCAGAAATGACCTTATCAGCTCTTTTTTACACTCTGGGAGATTTTGTTATTTCCAGGAAGGGATGATTGCTCAGAGGAAAAAAAAAAAAAAAACAACCAAACCATAAAACAAGTATTCATGGGAATTTTGATATGTAGATGAGGGTACAACAGTGCCCATGTTTAGAGCACAGAATGTGTATAAATTCTTGTGGTTGGACTCACTTCCTAATGTCATTGGAATGGATGAAGTCCCCCAGTATAAACATGAGAGGCAGGAGAAGTAAGTTGGGAAACCTCCCTGCGTTTATGCCCCCGATCTCTACGATGTGCTAAATGGAGACCATAAGGACACACAAGACTGAAGAAGGTATTTCTTCAGAAGCTTATGGCCACAAGCCGAGAAGGACTAGTATTAAATGATTAACATTAGTTCCACTGTCCAGTGACACTTCATGAAGGGATAGATAAGTTAGCAAATTGACAGTTACGCACTGGATAGTGTATATTTGGTCTTCCTCTTCCCTGGGACCTCAGAGATACTCCGGAAAAATGAACATCCTGTGTAATCGTCTTAAATGTTACATTTATTGAGCTACTAAGTGCATGGTAACATCTCAATGTTTCATGTATGTCATGTCATTTCATTTTTACAGCAGCCCCTGAGGGCAGTGCTTTTCTCTGTCTTCAGAGGAGGAGGTGGCAGAGTTATCTAGCCTTTCATTAACTCATGGAATTAGTAAGTGACAGGAACTAGCTACGGACCAAGATGTCTGGATTCAAACCACAGTGGGCTGGCCTCATTCTCGAGGACCTTGTACTTCCTGCCTCTCTGAGGTCAGCAGAATAGCCCACTGTGACAAGTTCACTAGAAGTTGCATGCAGAATAATGTGTGCTATGATTCAAATGCATTGGAGGGTCCATGTGCCTGGGACTTTGGTCTCAGTTATGGAGATGTGGGGGCTGATGGGATCTTCTAGAGCTAGAGCCCCATGGGAAGTCCTTGGGATCATTGAGGGATGCCCTGGAAGAGATTAAGGCATTTCTATGTTCGTTTTGAGTTAGCTGAGTCTGGTCCCTCCTGCTCCTCTTGCTGTTTCCCACCTTGCCTAAAGCTCCTCATTGTCGCAAAAGGACTCTTATCCGAGCCTATCTGATGCCAACACCCTGCCCTTAAATCTCTAGAGCCACGAGCTAAATAAACCCCCTTTGCCATAGGTCGCCCGCCTCAAGTATTCCATTATAGTGACAAAATCGACGAATGCAACGTGGAAAACCAGAGAGAAATGTGGCACCGTGTCTGTGGGTAGCAGTTTGAGAAACAGTTCACTCACCTGTCCTTTTCAATGGCCTTGAAAAATCTAAGTCACTTTACAACGTTCCAGGTGTAGGCTTACAGGGAGAGTGTGGACTATGGGCACTCATTCATGAGGGGGATGAAGTGGACATCAGCCTGTTGAACGGAGTAAGCTCTTTCAGTCTGCGGGAGTGAAGTCAGTTTTCCTCTAGGACTGGATAACTTGGGGCCTGGAGAAAATAGGCCTAATTCACAATTTAAATAAATCATGTGATTATAACAGAAGAAGGTATACTGTGGTGTAAAATTCCTAGAACGTTTTCTTGGAGTCTGGAATGTTTTCAGCAGCAGTTGGTAGATGGGAGCCATTCTGGTAAAGGGAAATGACTAAGGCAAAAAAGATAAAACTTAAAACTGTCATTGCCGTTTGAACTAACTTCAGCGCCTGTAACCCAACTGCCGTCTGAGGGGCCCACACAGGGCAGTTGATTAATTCCATTATGGAAAGTTATGGAATTAGAGTTATGCCTTTGCATGGCAGTACGTACCACATCAAGAGAATGCGTTAACAGATGTGTTCCCCTGGTGCTAAAAACCCCCTGGGCATCCATTCTCCTAGGCATCCCCTTACACCCTGGCTTCTAGCTAGGAAAGATACGCTTTCTAGCTGGATTTTGACAAGGAAATCCAGAGCTGTGCGGTAACACAGAGCTGCTCATAGGAAGAAAGCTTGCTCTAGGAAGCTGACAAGTGCAGAGGAAAAGAAACAGGCCTCAGAGTCATCCCAAGGCTGCTGTGTCACATGGTCCTGATGCGCACACTCACTGGGCTCTTTAGTTACACCAGTGGGTAAGTCTTTTCCAGCCTAGGAAAGCAAGTCCATGATCATCCTTTCTTCAACGCCACTCAAGACATTTTGTCACTTGAGCAGGATGCACTCTCAACGTTTGATGTTTTCATTTGCCTTCTATTTGCTTACAATAGAAAATTTCCCCTTTCAATATTTAGTACTTATTTATGGTTATGTATTTAGTGTGGCCACTGTGGCCACCTGGACATGAAACGTCTTGCATTTTTCTTGGTTTACCTGTCGACTTCTATTTGTGATTGCACAACGTAAATATGTCTTTACACAAGATACTTGCTCTCTGAAGGGGTTAGAAGAGATCAGAAAAAGGACACGATGTAGGAGATAGGAAGTGGATCAATCACGTTTGTCTCAAGACTTTTTCCTTTGAAGAATCAGCAACATACTTGTGTTCTCAACTCGGCTTGCCTTTTAAATGCCAGCAAGTTTCTGTTTGCCTGGCAAGTAAAGGTTTACCCAGGCATGGCTTCATCGGTGCTCAGCCAGCCTAAGTTACTATAATGTTTAACTTAAGTTATTCGTCAGTGATAAATGGTAGAAGTCATGAGGCAGCGTGCAGCGTTATTTCTTTATTGCCGCTTAACCTGGACTACTCTGCATGATCATGTTCATCCCGCAGCTGTCATACTTCTGCATGAGGATTAGAACAAGTGGCGAAGGAAATCCTGCCTGGATGGTTTGTTGCTGTGTTTTGTGTGTGTTTCCGTGTTTGTTTTTTTCTCCTTTTACTTCTTTTTTTTTCCCCCGGGTTTCCTCTCCTGTCCAGAACATTCACTTTATGAGATGTTCTCAGATTTATGGTCTGTCGCTAACTTTCTATAGCCACACTTGCAGACCACATGCATGTCCGAGGCTGGGCTTTTACACGTGGCCACTGTGCCTCTGTGAGTGTCCTATGCACAGGACTTGCTTTTCATGAGGCATACCCAGCAGCATGCTGTTCTCATGCCCTCACAGATGAGATGGAATTTAACATTAAGAGCCTTGCTGGGCTCAGTAAGAAATAATTACATGCATAATCCCAATGATGGTTAATTGAGGGTGCCCTTGTTACAGGCTTTCTCGGTTCTTTGGGGGCATCTTTGATTTATGACGAGGGCATCACGAGCTGAATAGGCTCAATGACCTAGAGGCTGAATCTGAGATGGGTGTTGCAGAGCTGGTAGAGGTTTGAGGCTTCTGCCTAGTTTCACACAGTTTGTCTCCTTCTGCTTCATATCCTGGCAGGAGAGTAAAGGACTGGCAATAACCTGAATCTATCAACACTGTGCCCAGCAGACATCTCTGCTCTCCTCCTGGGACAGCCTCCTTCTCCCTCCTCAGCCATCCTCTCTCCTTTTTCTCTCCTTTCTCCTCTCTTTCTCTTCCCTCTTTTCTGCCCTCATCTTCTCTGTGCTCTTACTTTTTTCTCTCTCTTGCATTAACCCCTCCCTGTGGTCTCATCTCCCTTTTCTATACCTCAATTCTTTACCTCCCCCCCCACACACCCGTCCTTCTTTTTCTCCCAGAATTCACTCCCAGAGTGCATTTTGCTCAAAGGAACACTGCCCAATCTGACACCCTCACCTCAAGCTGGGGACAGCACTGTCCCTGATGGTCCAGCCCCTTGCCCTGTCCTCATCAGATTCCATTGTAACATCTTAGTCTCCTTTTCTCCCATCTGTCTGTCTGCTTCTGGAGATGAGACAACTGGCCTTTCCCCTATTGTGACCACATTGTGGTCAGGGGTGTGAGAAATGACCAGATAACATTTGTTATTTCCAAGGGCTAGGATTTGAGGGGATCTATATTCTCTTTGTGTTTTGGGGCCATTCTTTTGTGATACTATATCACAGGATATTTTATAACCAGTGTAGAAAGTTCCAGAAGAATTGTAATTTGATAAAAGGTGTGTATGAAACAGAGGAGAGTCTTAAGGACTGCTCACAGGGTTGTGGGGTCCTGGGCCAAGTACATTACCTCACAGGCATGAGGCAATTGTTTGTGGTGGTTACATCAGCCAGAATAAAGATGATAAATTCTGGACTCTTATCTCAGCACATCCTGGCTCCCTAAAGAATCCCAGCTGAAGAATTTGCCACATCTGTCTTCCATTGCTTCTGTTACCCTTCCAGGGTGCAGTTTACGATCTTTACTGTAAAAACCAACACAAATCCAAATACAGAAGGAAAAAAAGTATTTTTCCTCACCAGAGGAGTTAGAGAATCATAGAATTTTAAGGCTCAGAGCAAATCTCAGTCTAGCTTAATTACTTCACCTTTTGGCAAAGAATACTGAATTTCAGAGAAATGGTGTGATGAAGCCCAGGTTGTGGAGATAGTGAAGGTCAGGACTGATGTTGTCATTCAGGTTCCTTGTGTGGTCTTGTAGGTGACTACTTGGGCTTCCTGCGCAGGGCTGGTCCTTGTCCTTCATGGTCACACTAAGCAATTACTTTTTTATTTGATTGTATTTGTTTTGAGGCAGGGCCTTGGTCTGTAGTGTTGGCTGGCCTGGAATTCCCACTTTGTAGCCCAGGCTGGTCTCAGACTCGTGGCAATACTCCTGTCTCAGCTTCTCAGGGGCTGTGTTGACAAGCATGAGCCATGTTGCCTGATTGTGATTACGTTCGTTTTGAAAAAGAGACTAGTCCTTAACAGACATTATCCCATTTCAGAAAGTTCATTCATATTCTGAGTTTTCATATTTAGCAAATTTGTCAGGAGTCCAGCTCCGACTTGTCAAAGGGTTCTTGGGTGGAGGAGAGAGGAAGTATCAGATAGAAATATAGGGGGAGATGATAAGAAAGACAGACACAGGATAGCTTCAGGAGGGCCCTGGGTCAATACCCAGTCACCCCCAAGGTTTAGTCCAAAGAGCTTTTTATACAATGCCCAGGGCAAAGCAAAAGACCTCCCCCCTTTCAGATCAAAGCACAATGTATAGCCAAGTGTAGACCCTTCAAAACACCTGGTATCTAAGCCTGTGACCAAATCATCCCATTATGCAGCCCTGCTGGGTAAAGCAAGCCCAGATTCTCCGACCCCAAGTCAAGTCTCACTAGAGAGCCTCTATGGGCTCTCACACAAATTCTAAAAGCCTGTCCCAAGTTATTGCTTCTATTCATTTTCTAGAATTGGAATTCATCTGTATTTCTAAACTGTTACACTTTATATTGTGGAGACTGATGGTAACCCAAAATACCCCCAGGACTAGACATAAAACAGACATGGGGGTAAAGCAGAGGGTGATAGGGCTTGTGGGCAAACTGGAGAGCTTATACTCTGCCTGAAGGCATTCAGATTCCATTTCTATCTGGAGAACTCAAGCCTCAATAAAACGTGTGTGTGTGTGTGTGTGTGTGTGTGTGTGTGTGTGTGTATGTGTGTGTCTGTCTATGTGTTTGTCCTTGTGTTTGTAATTCTTGTTAGCAATTTTGTGGGGTCCTGGGATTTAGCTGAGGGCCTATGCAAACTAAACATTTGTACCTTAGCTCTCTCAATTTTTTTTTTTTTTTAACATTGAAACAACTTTAAGGTTTTAAAAAAGCAATTGTACATGAGTGGGAGTGATCTTCTTTTGGAGCAGAGAATGGGGTTTTCCACTGATGCTGATGCTCAGTGTTTATTATACTGTTACGTGGCCACTGCCATTCCCCATAGATGGTAATCTCATTCTTCATGTTTAAGGCAGCTTTACATCATCCTACAAACAAATGGAACTTTAGCACATGATTTCAACTTGGTATTGAGTTTTGGTGTGTAAGAACTATTATCCAATCCTGTCTGTCTGCCTGTCTATGTATGTATGTATATATGTAACTATATATATATCTGTCTACCTACCCCTCTGATATTTATGTCCTTCAAGCAAAGAAACAGTATGGGCCACTCCTTAAGGAGGTTTAATAGGAAAGTGGGCAGGAGCGGCCTTCTAATTGATGAGGCCGCCAGGCAATTTGAGTCAACCTGTTAGTTACCACTTTTTGTTACGGAAAATTTAACACCCATAGCAAGAGCCACGAGGATGCTGCAAGTAGCCTCGGATGCATTCTTTGCACGCTGGCCATTGCTCTTACAGGACAGTTTAATTTGTGTGAGCTACTGTTGCTGCCTATTGTCTTTTTCATTCCTTAGGAAATGACTCTTCAGAGTTACCATTTCCTTAATGTTTTAAAAACCTTTGCTACATATCTAAAGCTCTTTTTGTTTTAATAGCGGTTACATATCACTGGGTTATTACAGTGTATGTGGTTTCTCTGTTGAATCTCCCATTTGTAGTGGTGTTTCCTGGGTGCAGTTTTGCTTCTGAAGATGAGCAGGAGCTAATTGTGGAGTAATTCTTTTTGAGAGCAGTTTCTATCTATACTCTTCCTTCTGACTGCTCTCAGACTTGCTAAGTGGTGCCCGGTTTCATTGTGGTATTTATTTTAGAGCCAGAAAGGCTCTGGAAGTTTGTTTAGTTGGAATCTTCTTCTATAACCCAAGGAAGTTAACTCCCTGGTATTTTTAATGAATAGTAATTTCCCTTGAGTTATAGTATTGGGCTAAGGGTGATAAAGTATTTTGAAAATAGACAATAGCTTTTTATATTGATGGACGGCTTTGAAATATTAGGATCTTTGCTAGGAACTGTGTGCATTGGCCCTAACATTCAAAATGATCTTGTTAGACATTATTAATCCCATTTTCAAGAATGGAGAGCTGAGAATCAGAGACAGCAAATTCCCTGGGCATCACGGGTTGCATCTGTTTGAAGACAAACCTGCCACTCTGCTATGATTGTCCTTACTGGTCATACCCTGCTCTGGTCCCAGTGATCTTGAGAGAGGGGTTGATGTGAAAAGACATTTACTTCATACAACTAAGATCCAGGTAGATTATGTTTTGGTCTATATCCACCCCCACCTCCAAATTAGAAGCAAAAATAGGTCTTTTACATAGAAGTTATAACTGTAGTACAAACTCAAAGCTCAATGTGTATATTGAGAAGAAAATCTGCAGCAACCTCTGACAGTCACTTCAAAGGGCACCCCAATAAATTATAAACGCTTTGCTCCCTAAGGAGAGTTCTCATTGTCTGTATTTTTTTCATGAGTGAAGAAACGGGGTATGCAGAAGATGTGAGATGAGTTGGAAGAATGTAACTCTACATAGTGAAAATGCAGATGGGGTGTTATTTTAAGAACGGCTGGGGTCCTCTGCTTGAAACTTGAAATGAGACCGAGGGGTTAAAGGTTAAGCAGTGTAGGCTCCATGCAATGATGTGCACATGTATCCTCAGTACTCATGAGGAGGGTAGAGCAGAAGCATTCAAGGCCAGCCTGGGAAGTGGAGTACAAGTTCACACATAAGCAAATAGACAAATAAATAGGTAACGTAAAGATTACTCTCAAGGCTTCTTATGATTCAGCACTTCACATATTCTAGTGTCTGTATTTCCTGATTTGTGGCTTTGTGTCACAAGTGAGAGAGTCAAGGTGTTGCTTCCTATGCATGTGACCTTTTTGCTCATGGCATGTTAGTTAAAGTGGATTTTTCTAGGGGAAGATTGAGAGGGATTTTCAGAAAGCCTTCTTGCCGAGCTTGTAGCATATATATCATATGCTTTCTATATCATATGCCTTGGTTACACTTACCTGTTTTAGTCTTAATGGTGTGTGTGTGTGTGTGAGAGTGATGTTTAAATTCCTCACTGAAGAATTGTTTCTCCTTGCCTGTCTTTGTTCATTTATTTTAAATGGCCATGGTTATTTTTTTTTTAATTATTTGAGAATTTGGTACAGTGAACTTTCATCACATTCAGCACCACCCCAACCTCTTCTCAGATCTGCCCCCTTCCTTTCCTGCCCAACTTTTGTGTCTTTTTCTTCCCCATCAAAATGGCCATGGTTCTCTGCATTGCCCAAAGGCTACTGATGGTGCTGTAGGATATTTTTAAATTAACTGGCGTTTGAATCTGGCTCATGTAGTGGTGGGATTTTTTTCTTTTTGAATTTTTATATAATAAAGTTTTTAAAATAAAATAAAATGGGTAAGAACCAAAAAGTATCTGTTGAAGAAGTGAAAAGAGCTCTCCTGTCCACAGTGTGTCCTTTCTACTCTGTACCCTTGTGACACCACAAAGGGCAGCAGTAATCTCACTCAGCCACATCTAGCTGCTTGTCCTAGACCTTATTGAGTTTGGACAGAGGCCACCCAGTTCCACCAGAAGGAGGAAAATGTAAACTTCCATGTAGATGATTTGGAAACTATGACAGAATGTTTGGATATGACGTCTTTCAGTTCACTGCTGCATGCATTTTCTGCCTGTGGGAATAGTTCATTGAATGAATAAAAGGAAAGGCCTGATTCCTGTAAGACGTTTCATGGAAAAGAAAATCAGAATTCTTTTCTAAATATACACTCGTGTCCTGAGCAGATGGAATAAACCTTAAAATATCTTGCGTTGAGCATAAAGTGTGTCTATCAGTAAAGCGATTTTAATTGTACTTTTAATAATTACTTATAGGGTCAGTATAAATTAGGCATCTGTAATTAGTCATAATTCTGCCTCCTGAGGGCTGGAATTAAAGATTTGTGCACCACTATGCCCAGTCTATTTATTTTATTTTTTCTTTTGTGTGTATGTGTGTGCTCCATGGGTGTGGAGGTGCCTGTGGAGACCAGCAGAGGGCATTGACATCGATGCTTTAGAACAAGGTACAAGCAGGTGTAAACTGTTTGATAGACATGCTGGAAAAGCACCAGGTCCTCTGCAAGAGCAGCAGCAAGTGTTTTGAACCACTGAACTGGCTCTTCAGCCCAACTATGCTTTTTTTTTAAGGTTTTTTTTTTTGTGTGTGTGTGTGTGCGTGTGTGTGTGTGTGTGTGTGTGTGTGTGTGTGTGTGTGTGTGTTTTGGGTAAGAACATGATAGAACAAGACCAGACTTCTGACACACTCCATATAGTCTCTATTCATATTGTTGATTGTTTTTTTGAGCTAAGTGGTGTAGCCCAGAGCCTCTCATCTAGCTAACACTAGATACTGGCTGGGGATGCCATCATCCTCGCTAGATGGAAGACCCGGTTCAAGCAGGCACCTTTGAGTGCTATTGCTGGACTAAGGACCTCAGTTCCAGTCAAGGTGTTGACTAACAGCCTCCTTCTACTTCTTATATTACTGGCTTCTCCCAAAGAGGTTCACGTAAGACAACTATGTGAGAGAATCAGTGGTAAAACAGTCCCAGGCTTTTCTAAACTAACCCCAGACAGGACACCTCATCAATTTCGATTCTTAGAAGTTGTCTTAGTCAGGATTTCTATTGCTGTGAAGCGACACCATGACCATGGAAACTCTTATAAAGGAAAGCATTTAACTGGGCTTGCTTACAGTTCAGAGGTTTAGTCCATTATCATCACAGCCAATGGGAAGCATGGTGGCATGCAGGCAGGCATGACGCTGGAGAGGTAGCTGAGAGTTCTACATCTGGAAAGTGGGCAACAGGAAGTGAGGGGAACACTGGGCCTGGCTTGAGCATCTGAGACCTCCAAGCCCACCCCCTGTGACACACTTCCTCCCACAAGGCCTCACCTCTAATAATGCCACTCCCTATGCATCTGCGGGGGCCATTTTTATTCAAACCACCACAGAAGTGAATCACTAAATCCCACACTCATTACAAAAGTTGATACCAGGTTTTTGAATGGCTTCTACCACAGTGGCACTGGAATCAAACAGCTTACAACCTGGGAGATCTCCACAGGCAGAAGCCTCATGGCATTTCTGTTTCATCTGCATGTGCTGGCATTAGCTGGCACCACAGAATCTCTGTGTGTGTGCATGTTTGTGTTTGCATGGATGTGTGTGTGTGTGTTTGTGTGTACATGCATATGTGAGAGTGTGTGTGTGTGTGTGTGTGTGTGTGTGTGTGTGTGTGTGTGAGACTTCTTGGGCTGTAAGGTCAGATTGTGTTTTCTTCATTTTTATGTCTAAAGTCCACTTGCTCTTTGGTAATGAAATGTGTAGAAAAAATTTTAATTTGGTGAATTAAAAAAAAAGATAACTTTGAGACCTAAACTAGGTGAAATTCATTCTCCTCAGTAGAATTCTGAAAGCAGATCTGAGTTGAGGATCTGAGGGTCTGTGTTATGGGAGGGGTTCCCACATAGTAGGTTTAGGGATTGAGACACAAGAAAGAAGAGGATGAAGGAGAGACAATATAAGGTAAACAGTGAGGGCTGCCCCTGCCCTAGGGCCTCCTGAAACATTGAAGGAACCTTCCCAGATGGTCCATTCAAAGACTTCTCAGAAAGCTGAAATGTTAATCCCACCTCTGGCTCCTGTACTCCATCTGATGGCTGTCCCATAGGAATCTGTGTCTCACTGTGGACCTGGAAAGCTCCCATGATTTTGGAGAACCTCCAGCATACCAGGTTAATCTGGGTCCCTGTTGAGTCTCACACATCTCAGGGAGGCAAAAGGGAGACCCCAGGATGACATGGAGGCTGCCTGCTGTCTATTGCAGGTTCAAGGCTGAGTCTAAGGTAGAACCATCATCTGTGATAGCATGCGAGAGGGAGGCACATAGACGACCTAGAATTGAAATAACTCCTTTATACAGGAGTGCCTGGAAGTTTTCTGTTGTTTTATTTTACTATTTGCACTTGAACAAGAAGAAAAGTGAGATATGGATCTCAGCTTGGAGGAATTATTAATTGCCCTCACACATGCCAGTCAATGTCAGTACTGTTTGGAGGAAAAGATTAGAGAGCCCGTGTGTTGTCTGGATCAGGAAGAAACAGGCTGACTGATGGCCTTCCTGATTTTGATTCTGATTTTGTTGTTATCTGACTGGAGTCAAATGCTGTGCGTTTGCACAAAGACAGCTCTAGTGTGTTACGGTGAGGTAATCTTTTGATCGTGCTGTTTATTAAATTGGAATGTCCTGTTTAAAATATCAACCTAGATAAAAGAGTTATAGCTGCCCAGTTACCTGGCTAGTTACAAAGATAGTCTTATAAAAACAATTTTCGAAAAGTTCACAAAAGGCTGGCAACTGAGAATGACGTAACAATGATGTCAAAACTGATACCTAAACGTAAGGAATGTTGACAGTTGGTCGTTCTTCTTTGGCTAGCATTTTACATGAATGCAGTTAGATGCTGTGAGAGAACAGGGATGAAGATGACAGAACTTGCCCCAGTATTTTATTCTTTTCTCTGCCCTTCTGTTGGGAACCAACCACTGTTACATACATCATTTGATTTGCGTGTGTATGTCTGGTCTGTAGTCTGATTTTTTTTCACACATACTGTGCAGCTTGTTCGCATATGTGTATATATACAGATCTACACATATATGTGTATATATTATATAGACCTAGTACATTCATTTTTAAGTACTTCTTTGTTTTTCTTCATATGAATATACCCTGATTTCTTCTTATCCTTTCTCACAACAAAAACTGTCAAGTGTTTCTTGGGTTGCTTATTTGTTGTTGACCATTTGCAAGTATTGCTTCAGAAGGCATTCCTGTGTTAGCTTCTTGCTGTCCATCAGTATATTGTTCTCTTTCATGTCTTGATGACACAATGTCTAACAGGACCAGCCTGCAGAAGCAAAGGTTTCTTTTGGCTCATAGCTTAGAAGGTAGAGGCCCGGGGGCGTCTAGCCTGTGGCCCATTTGGATTTCTATGAAGGTAGTCCAGCACGAAACCTAAAACTTACTTAAAACCTGGTGAGGTTTTGTTGTGTTTTTTTTTTTTGAGAGGGGAGGGGGTAGTAGTAATTCAATTACATGGTTTCGTCCATGGGCTTTGTGGATGACAGAGTAGTGTTGTGGTATCAAAAGGTTGGACATGCCTGGTAGTCCATTATGGTTGGAAAAGCATAGAGACTGGAGGAGCTTGTTCCATGGTGGAAGGAGCAAGTGACCACAGGAAGTAGAAAGTTTGAGCCCAAAGTGGGCCAGGCTGTGACTCCTAAAGCCTTGTCCCCACTGACCCACTTCCTGAAGCCAAGCCCTACCTAGAGACTCCACAGTCTCCCCAAACAATGGCTCCAGCTAGGGCTTATGGGAGACGGGTCAAAATGCAGCAAGACCCAGGGAGTATGGCCAGGATATGGGCCAAGAAGCAGGGTTACTGAATTCTCTGTCTTGTACCTTTTGTTTGTTTTTGTTTTGTTTGCTTTGTTTTGTTTCTGAACAGTCTTTCTGTGTAACCTTGACTGGCCGTGAAGACCAGGCTGGCCTTGGACTCAGAGATCCACCTAACTCTGCCTCCCGAGTACTGGCATGGAAGTCCTTTACCACCACAGCTGGTCCTGGCATATACATTTTCTACCCTAATCAATATGGCCAATAAACTCGGCAAAGTTCCTGAGCCGGTGTATTCTGCCAGCAAATAACAGTTTTCTTTTAGAGTTGCTAGCCCACGATATTTTGATTCTCCTTTATTTTCACTCTTGTACTAGCCATGAAATGATATTGCTGTTCACCTTGGCTTATATACATTTTATTTAGTGTTGGGGATTCACCCTAGGACCTTGTGTCTGCTAAGCACCTGTAATACCATTAAGCTGTATACCCGACTCAAGATTTTGTTTGAAAATTCATTTTGATTTATCTGATTTTTTTTTTTTTTTGGTAGTGGAACATGTTAAGAAATGTGAATCAAAATTATCTTTCCAGGACCGAAGTGAATTTCTTGCTGTATCATTCCCCGGCTAAACGTGTCTATTCACGTATGTTGTACTGCCTCTGTGCCATGCTGCATTCCCATAAATGTGGAGGGCTGGTTTGGGTTCCCCCAGCTTCCCAGTCTGTTTTTCATGAGTGAGTTCCTTTTCTTTCCTTCCTTGTCTCCCAGTTCCCTCAGCCTCCTGGTACTCTTCCCCTTTGAAAACCTCGTGATGTGTGTGTTATTTTCTCCTCCGAAATGAGCTTAACAATAGTGCCCATGTCATAGGGTTGTTACAAATATTAGTTAATATGTAGATGGTACTTCCGATCCTAGCACATGGTAATGGTGTGTATGTGTCGTCTGTTTGTGTGTCTATGTTTCTATGTGTGTGTGTGGGGGGTGTCTGTGTCTGTGTGTCTATGTTCCTATGTATATGTGTGTGTTTGTGTGTGTGTCTATGTGTTCCTTTGTATATGTGTGTGTGTGTGTTTGTGTGTGTGTGTTCCTTTGTATATGTGTGTGTGTTTGTGTGTGTTTGTGTGTTCCTGCGTGTATGTGTGTCTGTGTTCCTTTGTATATGTGTGTGTATGTCTGTGTGTGTGTCTATGTTCCTTTGTATATGTGTGTGTGTTTGTGTGTGTTTGTGTGTTCCTGCGTGTATGTGTGTCTGTGTTCCTTTGTATATGTGTGTGTTTGTGTGTCTGTGTATTCGTGTGTGTCTGTGTTCCTTTGTTTATGTGTGTGTGTTTGTGTGTGTTTGTGTGTTCCTGCGTGTATGTGTGTCTGTGTTCCTTTGTATATGTGTGTGTTTGTGTGTCTGTGTATTCGTGTGTGTCTGTGTTCCTTTGTTTATGTGTGTTTGTGTGTGTGTGTGTGTGTGTGTGTATGTTCCTAGGTGTATGTATATATGTGTTCACATATCTGCAAGAATTACTTTCTCTCAAGGAGCTTGCACTTTGATTGAAGCAACAAAATATATCATCCTGATCTTTTTTGAATGTTCCCTAAATACGAGGTTCACGTTGAGCCAAGTGATGCTCAGAGCACTGAGTCGTGGGTTACACTTTATTGCTCTAGGGATGTCTCAGGATTAAGTGTGCCTTCGGGATTAAGAATTAAGGAGTTAAAGACAAAAGCCCTACAATGTTTCTTTAAATATCTCATTCAGCTGCATAAGATTAGCATGTTTTTCTTGGCAAGGACCACCTTTTCCTTTTTAGCTGGAGTCTTTTTCGTCAGCAGCCTTTCTTGTTTTTCTTTCCAAACACTTCCTCTGCCTCTCTCTCTGTCATCTGCCCTCACTTGATTCCCAGGCGGCCGCGTTTCCCTCCTACCGCCTCCCACCCTCTGACTTCTAAAAAGAACAACAAGATTGTGTTCATGGTTGTATAGCATGTTTCCTTCCTATTCTGCAGGCCGTGGGGTGTCTGGGACAATCAGAGTGGAAAGGCTCTGGCAGCCTGAGAAAGATGCTGTGGTCTTTTACGCTGTGGCCGGGATACAAGGCTGGAAGAGAACAGAACACCCTGCTTTCTGTCAGGTGTTCGCAGGTAGCTCTGTGGCCATCTGCTTCCTGCAGTCTGCTCATCTGTTTGCAAAGGCTGGCCTGGTTTTTACCTTCATTGAGTGATGGGGGAATACTTGTTGAATGCTTCTGCATTAAGTGGTTCCTTAGGTGAAGGCAGGGCATCTGAGATGGTGGTGGTCCCCACAAAGCCTGGGGCTGAAGCCCTGTGTAGGGTCTGCTGCTGTTTATATAGTAATGTAGGAAGTGTTCAAAACTCCATACGAACAGTTATGTGGCATTTATAAGGGGAAGCGAACTGAGCCAGTGTGAGAGTAGCGTAAATCAGAAGTTATTGACCGCTAGCTGCCTCTGTACCGCTAACAACCAGCATGAGCCACATGTTGAGTCAAGCCAGGTATGTGCTGAACAGGATGCGTGTTTTATTTTTGTCTCATAACCCTTGAGAGGTAGCTGTTGTAGCCTCAGTTTACACATGGAGAAACTGGGACTCTGCTAGGCACACACAGTCAGTATGCAACTCACCATGGATCTCCCAGACATTCTCTACCCTGCCTCGGCACCTCCCGCATGTACTGAGTCTACTCCTAAAGAACTCTTTCAAGGGAGCCGAAATACTGTTTTGTTTTCTTTTCCATTCTAAAGACTAGAGAATGAAATGATAAAGGTGTGATCCAAACATGAGTCTAATTCTCTTTGTATTTGTTTAAAGTGTGTGATGTTTGCATCTCCTAAATACTGGGGCCTTGTTTATTAGTGGGAGAGGCAGATTGACACTTCATGGACCCCGTGTAAGTGCAAACTGCTCCCATTCCTGGTAGAAGATCCGATGGCCAGGATGTTATACCTCAACAGCAGTATGGCAGGTACTCAGTGCTGTAATTCTGGTGGGTATATGTGTGGTGGAGATGTGGGGGTGTGGGGGTGTGGAGGTGTGGGGGTGGGTAATCTCTTTTATAAATGGACCCATGTGATGAGCACCTGCCAGATGGGAGGCCATTTAAACAGCGTCTTCTAGTCTGCAAGGCTGGGCTGCTACTCTTCCCTGGGAACCTGGTCATTCACCTCATGCCTGCTAAACTGATGAACTCCATCAAAACAGCCCTGAAGAGTCTGCTGTATCTCCTGCTTAATTTCAACCCTAATCAGGTCTCATTATCAGAGCCTTATTGCTTGCTGGCAGTAATTTGCTCTGGGTACAACTCAGAGCGGTGTTGAAATTTTTATTTTGCCTTCAGAAAATTGGTTTACCTAAAACATTTTCCCCCCAGATTTCCCTGTGGAAGATTGGTTCTTTTAATTTGGGTATCTTGTAATTTTTCTCATTAAAAATGTGTGGCATGTGATTTCATTAGATTTTTTTTTTTTTCTAAATTGAAGTGACTTAAGTGGGTTGACATATGTGCTGCAGCGTAATTGTACTGGTTTTGGAGCTCCACTCAGTAATTACATCCATAAACTTATTGTCTATGGTAAAATATGTTAACTGGCCTTTGACATCAAATTCATTAATTTGAATCAATATATAATGTTCCGAAATGCTCTAACAGAGGATCATTGACTGATGGGTAGAATGTGGTGTAAGCCATGTTTCTCTATGGACAACTAACTGTAAGCAGTAATATTTTCTAAATGGTCATCAATACAGCGAATCCCCAAACACATGTATTTTGAAGCTGGTAAGAAAATTGAACTATGATGTGAACTCAATAATTGAATTTGCTCATTTAGAAACTTCACACCATTGTGCCGGCTTTTAGACAAGGTCTTGGAATTCCAGACCTCCTTATCCTCATGCCTGGATATGCAGCCCAGGTTGAATGGCCAGGGAGGCTCTGTGTCACTAGCTGGTGGTCAGGTGAAACTGTTGTCAGTGGGGTTTACTCTTCTCCTTCAGAGGAGACCAGGGCTCCTGGCTTCCTCAGACATGGTGGATTCTATGCAGACTAGCTTTTCTCTTTTCTTAATGTTGAATAACTTTAAAAGGCAAATTGAAGTACAGCAGCACTGTGAAGCAACTTTGCATTCAAAGTAAGGGTTTCATCAGGAATCCAATCCCAGGGTTTTCTTTGGGCTTGAGACTGCAGACCTATGAGAATCACGTTATCGTGAAACCTTGACAAAAGAGAAATCCCGTGATTAGATGTGGGCTTCATGCATAATCTCTAGTTTGCATCCTCAGCATTTTTTGGAATGTGAAAGCCATGGGAGAAAAAAGCACTAGGTGGCTTTTCTACTCCAATTGTTTTCCTCTCCTCTCAGCAGATGCACAGTCTACAGTTTTTCTGAAACAGCAGGACAGTTTTGAACTCGAAGCCAGCTCTGAGGGTTAAGAAGCAGTGACGGGGCAGAGGGGGGAGGCAGCCTGTGTTGGTGCCAACTGTGACTCAGGGATGCAGGATGCCTCTGTCTTCTCTCTGGCTCCCGCTCCACTGTCCCTTTTCTCTCATCTCCCTCCTCTGGGCTGATTTCACTCCCCATTTCCCCCATTTCTCATCCTTCCTTCTTTTCCTGTCTTTTCTCTCTTCCTACCTCAGCTACTGTCTACTAAGGCGTCCTCATCCTGGCCTTTGGTGCCTGGTTGGGTTTGGCCCAGTGTGGAGATGCCAGCAGGAGACTGGGGGGAAGAACAGAGAGGAAGTCATTGTCCTTTTCCTTCCTTGAGGCTCTGACACAGACCAACTGAATGCTGCCCTACAAAATTCCCGCTTCCCAGCTCTTTGCTTCAGGTTTGGAAGCAATGCTGTCTCTTTTTTTTCCCTCATGCCTAAGAGCAGACAGGTACTCAATATTTCTGTGTAAGCACTTTGTAAAATGTTTTTCAGACCACCCCACCCCCACCCCCAACACAGCAGTGCGTTCTTCTATATCCTGCAAAATCCTTACTGGAACCCTGGGTATGGGTTAGTTCATAGCATGTAACTCTGTACTGTATATATAAAACTTTGCTTCACTCACTGATTTAAAAATTATTTATGGGCATAAACTGGACCAGGTAGAGAAGAAATGGGAGATACATTCTGGTCTTGTGATGCAGAGAGAGAGAGAGAGAGAGAGAGAGAGAGAGAGAGAGAGAGAGAGAGAGAGAGACAGACGACACTGACTGACTGTATTGCATGGCTTCCCAACATTCCTAAAGCTACGACCCTTTAATACCCTTCCTCATGTTGTGGTGACCCCCAACCATAAAATTATTTTTGTTGCTATTTCATAACTGTACTTTTGCTATGGTTATGAATTGTAATGTACATATCTGTGTCATCTGCTGGTCTTAGGAGACTCCTGTGAAAGAGTCATTTGACCCTCCAAGGGGCGGTGACCCACAGGTCGAGAACTCCTACTGTATTGTGTCGTGTATGTTATGACGTAAAGAGAGCAGGAAAGATGGGCTGCTCTTCTTTTAGGAGCTGCGCATACGAGTCTCCCTGACTTCAACAGAACATGGAAAGGGAGACTTTCCCAGTGAGTGCTACCCTATACAAACCCTGAGCTAGAAGCAGCTGGAGAGCCCTGGGAACAACACATAGGGCCAATATGGCCAGGACAAGGTGTGTAGTTTTCAAGACTGAGGTAGGAAAACCTGCCCTAAATGTGGGCTGGGATCCTGAACTGAAGAAGGAGGAGAATTCGAGGTGACCTCTGACATTCATTATTCACTATGAATGCGATGTGACCAGCTGCCTCACGCTTCTGCCACCACGCCTTTGGTGGCTTGTACTGGCCAACCCTGAGCCAGCTAGAAACCCTTTCTTCCTTAATTTTTTTCCCCCAGATACTTTGTCACAGAATAAGAAAAGAAACTAATATATTTAATAAACACAAAATACAGTGAACCGATTTCAATAGACACTATTAAAGTGACTTTATTTAGTGCACATGGGATAGCACCAGTCAGTGCACAGATGTTTTTAATTTTGTACTTATTATACATCCTTAATATGCTTTAGGAGCTAAATGTGACTAGTATAACAAAGCCATGATTTCAAGATGTTACCATGAAGCTCCTTGTCGCAGTTTAAAATGTTGGTTTATTTGTGCGTGAATTTGGTTTTGGTTTAGTTTCTGTTTTTTGAGACAGGTTTCTCGGTGTAGCCCTGCCTGTCCTGGAACTTACTCTGTAGAATAGGCTGCCCTCGAACTCAGAGATCCAATTGTTTCTGCCTTCAAGTGCTGGGATTAAAGGTGTGTGCCGCCACCGGGCACAATGTTGGTAAAAGGGTTTATTGATAATGCTTTAGGTTGTGTCCAGGTCTCTGGTCATTTATTGTTTTTTTTTTTTTTTTTTTGTCCTTCCTCAAGTTCCTATACTTCTTATGCTATTAAATGGTCTACATACACTCTTATTTTGAAAATAGTGTTATTTTAGAAAAATGATTCTTTTAAAATAAAAACCAAGTGACTCCTGTTTCACAATACCATACAAACCACTCCTTTTGTGAGGGTTTTTATGGTCTTTGGTTTTGTGCTTTTATGATGGGGACTGACCCAGGGCATCTCTGTTCAGCAGGCATTCTCACAGGAAGTTGATTTCAACTGACCATCACTTCATCAATTTAGCTGATAGAGGCCAACATTTGTTTTAAAAAGAGTAATAGTAGACAAGGAAAAACAGTGCTTTCACTGGAAAATTAATTCATAATCTAAAGAATGAGAATAGTGGTGGGAAGACCCCAGATGGCCTCAGTGCTATGCTCTTGTGATGTGCATAGCCTTTTCCGTGGCCTGGGTTTTTGTCTTGCCTCTTGACCTAATTTGAAAACTTGACTTTGAAAGAATGTGAAGGAATTGATCTCTTCTTCATAGTATTTCTAATGTGTTAGAAGTTTTAATAAATTATTATGTGATAAGTCCCATGTGGCTTAGAAAACTATGATGCCACAACAGAAAACGTGCTCTGTTTTTTAAGTGATGCATTCCTTCAGTGTTCTGGCTTCCTGATCCCTGTTTGATATGCTTCATAATTGTTCAGTCTCCCTGGCTTATGAATTCTATCAATCAATTTATTTTCATGGAGTATTTTTACTTTGAGAGGTCCTATCTAGATTGCTTTACTGATGTTCAAGAGCCTCTTTAGTGGTGTCTATTTGAAATAAGCTTTGGTGTACTTAAGTATAGTGTTTAATAAGAACTTTGTTTGAGGATAGAGTTTTTTTGTGACAGACAAAGACCATCTCAGACCTGGGTGGAGAAGTTTATCTCCCTCTGAGAATGCACATGATTATTTTTAGAATGAAAACTACTTTGAATAGACTTTTAAGTAGTGGTCTAGGAGTCCTTGAACAATTTATGATCTATTATGTGTTTTTCTGCCCCCTCCCTTCCTTGTTTTAAAATCTGGAGGCTGGAAATATTTAAGGATAGATTTTTTGATTTTTTTTTTTTTTTGAAAAATGAGACTCACACCAGAAATTATAGGTACACTTAATTTTAAATTTTCCTTGAGGCTCTTATTTTGAGCAAGAGTAACTTACATGTGATTTAAAGAATTAGACTTTTATAAATAGTTGGCTGTAAGCAACTAAATTCACTAGGCACCCATTTTTCCACACCTGATGTATTATTTTCCACAAAGCGTTCTTGTAAATATGTTTATGTGTCGCACATTAGGCTGAAGTACTAAGCTATCAGACCTGCGATGTCAAGGGAACAATAATTTCTTTAAAAAGTATGATCTGTAGTGTTAAGGGATGTTAATAATTTCTAAAACAATTTATTGAATGGGTGAAGGCTTGGTGGGAGCATTTACCATCAAGTGAAATATGTCTCATTAAATTTCTGCATTATGCACATACCAACTCTCTTTCTTTTGTCATTTTAATGGTTTATTTACATAATTGAGGATTGCTACTTTCGTTACTAGTGGTTATCATAGCAGAATTATTTTGGTTGAGCCTACCTAAGCAAATTTGGACTGCGCTGGAAACTAATGGCGAAGCATTCTACTCCCCAAGCCCCCTCCTTCCCAGCTCTTTGCAGGGAAGACCTTTGATTTGCATATGTAAATAAGCCATTTAATTTGGAACCCTGGGGGACCCACCCAGGTCCAATCTGTTATTTTGCTGATGTTGATGTCATTAGGCAGGAGGTAAATGGTATCAGGAGATTGATGTCTCAGTCTGGAGTGACAGATACCAGGAGTCTGAGGGCTGCTGTTGAGGAGGAGAAGCCAGTTTCTTGGGATGTGGCAAATGAGGGAAAAAAATGAAGACACAGATTTCGCCTTTAGTCTTGGCGTGAGTGATAGAGTTTAATGTTTTTCTTGAATAGAGGAAACCATTCAAGCAAATTAAGTTTGTTTACTATTGCTATAAGAAAATGGCTGAGATGAGATAATTTATAGAGAATACACAGGTTTTGCTTGTCTGTCTATGTATCTGTCTATCTATCTACCTACCTATCTGTCTGTCTGTCTGTCTATCACCTACCATCTATTCATCTATCTATCCATCTATCTTTCTGACTGTCTATCATCTATTATCTATCATCTATCCATCTATCCATTTGTCTATCATCTATCCATCTGTCTATTATCTGTCTGTCTGTCTGTCTATCTATCTATCTATCAATCATCTATCTATCTATCTGGTCTGCTCATCATCGGGAAGCTGGGAAGTCAGAGCATGGCATTGCCCTCTGCTCCTTAGCTTCTGAGACCTTTGTTGCTGTCTCAACGCTTGGTGGACCCATCCATGGCGAGACAGGCAAACACGTGAGCTTGGATCTCTCTTCCTCTTACATAAAGTCACCAATGCCGTCATGGGGGCTTAGCTCTGATAACTCCATCTGATCGTAAGTCCTTCCTGAGGGCTACACTCTGAAATAACCATGGGTATATGAATTCAGGGATGAGGTTTCCAACACCAAAACTTTTTGGTATTTAAGCCACAGTATATAGGAAGTTGATTTTCTGAGAAACTGTTTAAGCTTTATTTGCTTTTTAAAAAAGACGTGTGGCATACAGGCTGGTGATGTAGCTTAGTGATCAAATGCTTGGCTTACATACATGCAACCCTTAGTTTCATCCTCAGCAAAACACACACACACACACACACACACACACACACACACACACGCACGCATGCACGCACGCACGCACGCACGCACACGCACGCGCACGCGCATGCACATGCGTGTGTTAATGCATACCTGAAGTGATACTATCATGCTTACGTGACTACGTAAGTTAGGCAGTAATTGTTTAAACCCACCCCACCCCTGAAAATGAAGAAGTAGGCCCTCCCTCCTTCCTGTTGAACGAAGTCCTTCTCAAGGATTTCCACCTAGATCCTAGGGTCTAATGTCTGCAGATCCTACAGGATCTCAAGACCACCAGGCTAACTCTGCAGCCTAGGGGCAGCTTAGCTCCCCAGTGCCAAAGAAAGCACGGTGTGACTCTTTATGGGAAATTAACGGCAAAGTTTAAGAAGCGTGTGGAGGAAAACTTGCTATGAGCAGTTCACGACTCCTTTATTTTCACTCTATATGCAATTCATTAAAATGACATTAATCCTGCAGGCTCTTCCTCGGCTTCCATTAAGATGTATGACTGAAATCTCTGTGTAACTACATTGATTATTTCATACACCTATTTGTTCATCGCAAGCTGTCCGTTGTTACAGATTCATTGTCTGGATGATAAATGAGGAGCGAAGCCGCAAACCCTCACCTCCCAAAGGATGTGTGCGCTCATTCTACGCCAGCCTTCTACCAAGCGGGAGTTTAAGGATTCAGATCTCAGGTTTAATATCAATGCCTGCCTCCTGCTGAGTTCATGGTACAATTAGCTAATTAAAAAAAGATAACATTTTCACCTCGGAGTCAGAACAAGAGCAATAAACTACAGGCTCAGGATTTAGTTAATTTGCACATTGACTGTAATTGTATATTTAAGGCTGAGATTAATTTTTCCCCCTGATGTCAGGGAGCCAGACACTGTGCATTGGAATCTTAAATCAGCTATAATCACTCCTTGGGGAGGTCAATCAGGGTGGGGGTTCTCCAGATGTGTTAGTGCAAACAACTATTGATTTGATAACGTCTTCTGTTGAGAGAGAAGAGAAAAAGCATCGAAACTCCATTCTGATAAACTGCTACATAGCATTCTAAATAATCTACTGTTCTTTAAAAAAAAAAAAAAAAAACCCTTTTCCCCTCTAAAATCAGCACTAATACTGTTTAGAGGAGAAGCCTTATTTAGCCTCTTCTTGTGCCAAATGGTGAGTATTTGTGAGTATCGGTTCTGCTATGGAAGCTTTGGGAGGCATTCTAGACCATCTGGGTCCAAGACTAGTTCACCACTTTTTTTTTTTTTTAAGAAAAGGATAAAGAGAAGATATATGTTGGTAGGCTTTAGAAATCAAGACTAATAATCCTGACCTGTATGCCTCCTTTCTGAATGTTAAGTGCTATGCTTTGGACATGATGGCAGGGATTGCTGGCAATTCAAGAGGGTATGACTGATGCATGCCTTCAAAGTAATAGAAGGGAATGATTGCTAGAAGGAAAAAAATGTTTAAAAAGGCATTGTAAGTGCTACATAACCGATTACATCTCCACATCCCTAGGTCTTTAACCTTCCTTTAAAGAAAAAGTTTTTGAGACAGTCCTGCTCTGCGGTCCTGGTTGGCCTGGGGCTCACTGTGTAAACCAGGTTAGCCTTTCACTCACAGAGATCTACCTGCCTCTTCCTCCTGAGTGCTGGACTAAAGGCATGTGCCAGTCCACCCAGCTTCTTTCTCTTCCTCCATCTCTCTTTTTAAAATAGAGTTGAGTAAATATTGTATTTCATCTCAGAGTCATTTTGCTGCCTGTCTGTTGTATCCAACAAGCTGGGTCTTCGAAGCCCAGAGGTATTTTGTTTGTTTGTTTTCGTTTGGCAGTACTAGGGAATGAACTGAGGGGTTTTAGCCCATGCCAGGCAAACGCCTTTACCACGGTGCCACTTCCCAGTCCAGAGGCTTTGTGAGACCATCCCTCTCTTTCCATCTTGCCATCCTTGGAGTTGATACTCATGTGGGGGTAGCATTCCCTTATTAAATTGTTATTTACTATTTATTGTACAGCTTTGAAAGATGTAAGTGGGTTCTATATCATTTTTTGGGGGGGCCTCTATTCCCAATTTTGTCTTTCAAACATAGAACCATGGGTTGTATGTTTGTGTGTTTGTTATATAATGAAGGGTGGTAAGTGTTAAGTTTTCTGTATGTTCCATCTGTACTTTCTTTCTTTCTCTTTCTATACGGCCATTAACAGAGTTGGTTCACAGAGACCACTTTTCAATGTACATGATAAACTTAATGTAAGTCCCTCTTTAAACCAGTAATGTATAGTACTCATTTAGGGGAAGTTTTTGATGGCTGTCAGAAAAGATGAATTCTACTGGGATGATGGAGAGAGATGCTTCTCAGATATTCCTTTCATAGTTATGAGGAAGACTGTGGTCTCTATGACAATTAGGTGATATCCACTAGGTGTGAAGTCTGACCATAAACAAGCTGCATAATGTCGTTTTCTTAGGAAGGTGGACTTTGGGTTCAGGAATATAGTATTCTAGTTTTCTTTAGTGTAATTACCTAACAGAAGAATAAAGATTTGCCATGAAATGTCTGAATCCTGGGCTGGGCCTGTGGCGTTATTACACAAATGTATATACTGGCTATTTTTAACATAATGACTTGCATGGGTTATATAGGGGTGAATATTGTGTATGTGTGTGTGTTTGTGTGTGTATGTGTGTGTGCGTGCGTGTGTGTGCATGCTTATTGGATATTCAGCTTAAACAAAGTACAGTACGGTTAAACACTGTCCCTCTCCTTTTCTGGCCATTCTCCCATCATCCCATGCTCACTTTTCCCCTTCCCGCCTCTCGTTCATTTCCCATCTTCCATTCACTGTCAGGAAGGGCAGCCTCCGAAGAGCCATTTCAACTCAGCTCGACATCGCCAGAGACTAGTGGACCCAGCTGCTCCAAAAGTGAGTGTGTCCTGTCGCCTGGGGCGGCCAATGTGCATGACAGTGTGGCCCCTCTGGGATAGTGGGGTTGTGAAGTGTTATATGTAGAGGAGGCGGAGTCTTCTCTATTCAAGATCATACACACCAGTGTTGTTCTAATGAACACTTAACAGCCAGCCCTGAGCCCAAACAAACCATAGCTTGTAGCGTGAGCTGTTTTTTCCTAGCATGTGTCCTCCCAACCATGGCCAGTGTCAAGGACTTGTGTGATGTCACTGAACTCAGAGCTGGGAAGAGATGCCCAATTAGAGTACCACCATGTGGCCAGTCGCATTAGTTTCCCCACGTCAGATAGAACTGCCCAAAGCTTAGGAAGTGAATGAGTTCTGAGTGTCAGCTGCCCCTGTTTCCTACAGGTTGTCTTAGCCACTTTTCCCCACCTTTACTAAAAATACCCAGTTTATGCCATTGAAGGACAGAAAGATTTGTTTTAGCTTATGATTTGAGGGCATGAACTTTGTCTAAGTTTCTATGCTTGTTGCTATGATGAAATAAAGGAAAAGGATTTATTTTAGCTAAAAGTTCAAAGTACAGTCCAATACAGCAGGGATGCAATGGCATCCAGAACTCGAAGTAGCTTGTCTTAGTTAGGGTTTCTTTTGCTGTGAAGGGACACCATGACCGCAGCAACTCTTAAAAAGGAAAACATTTCATTGGGGGCTGGCTTACAGTTTCAGAGGTTTAGTCCATTATTTTCATGGTGGCATGTGGGCAGATATGTGTTGCAGAATATTCCTTTACACTGTGTGAAGATGCGTCACTGTGATTGGTTTAATAAAGAGCTAAATGACCAATAGCCAGGCAGAAAGAGGTTAGGCGGTACTTCTGGGGACAGAGAGGACTCGGAGTGGAAGAAAGGTGGAGTTGCCAGTGAGACACAGAGAGGAAACAGGAGGTGTGGGATGGAAGAGAGGGAACGTCACGTGAAAGAACATAGATTAATATAAATGGGTTAGTTGAAGTTATAAGAGCTAGTTGAGAATAAGTCTATGCTAAGGCTGAGCTTTCATAATTAGTAATAAGTCTCAGTGTCATTATTTGTGAGCTGGTGGTCCCGAAAAAAGTTCTGCTGCAGATATGGTGCTGGAGAAGGAGCTGAGAGTCCTACATAGTGATCTGTAGGCAGCAGAAGCCACTATGTCCCACACTGGGCAGGGCTTGAGCACAGCCTCCACAGTGACACACTTCCTCCAACAAGGCCACACTTCCAAGTACTGCCACTCCCTATGGGCCATGCATTCAAACACATGAATGAATGGGGCCATACCTGTTCACACCGCCACACAGCCTATCACTGCTCCACAGACCACACTGCCTAGAAGAAAACAATGGATCTATGCATGGTAGTGCTCAACTTGCCTTCTCTACTCCTCTACAGGCCAGGATACCCTGCCTAGGGAGTTATGTCACCCATAGTGGCCCAGATATGCTCAGAGGTCCATTTCCCTGGTGATGCTCACTTCTGTCAAGTTGGCCATTAATGTCAATCACAATCCATGGTAGCAGGAATATCTCAGAGCTGTGGTTGTGAGAGCTGCTAACATCTGGGCAGGTCAGAAAACAGACAGCGACGAACCTCCTGCCCAGTTCCCTTTCTCCTTTCCCCTTTGTGTTTAGTCTGCTATAAGCCCATGGAATGGGGCTGGACATATTCCGCATCAGCTTCCTTCCCTCGATGAAAACTATCTGGAAATGCCGTCACAGACACACCCGAAGGTGCGCCTCACTAACATCCTCCATGTTTATTAACCCAGCCAAGATGACAGACAAAATTAATTGTCACAAGTGTGCTTACTTGTAAGTTTGGACATTTTAAATTTGTAATTGTCTGTCACAACTTGTCTGCAAGAGGCTAAGGGTGTGGGTCACCAGTGGAGGGCTTGCCCAGCATTGACACGGACCTAGGCTTGATCTCCGTCGCTACAAACAGACACATGGACAGACAAAAGCAGTTGACTTGTGAAAACCCTGAACGTTTACTGAGAGTGGGTGGGTTGGCTTCAGCACTGTAGTTATAATGTGTGTAGTGAGATCTTAAGCCCATCTGTTAGCATAAACTCGAATGTGAGGTCCTCCGCTCCTCACCATTCCAAAAGAAAAGTGGGAGATGGGTACTGGAAAATGGAGATGGGTTTATTTACAAGTCTGTCCAGAGCTGGGGAGAGAAAAAAAATGTTAGCATCTCTTTTTTTCTTGTCGGTTGTTCTTACAAAGTTACAGAAAAGTGGGAACAAAAGCCAGGGGCTGTGAATGTGGAGGTCCCTGATGTGAGCTAAGTTGTCAGAACTCTGTGAATTCTCCACCTGGCAGGTGGATTTCCCTTTTGCGGGGCCATCAGGGCTTCAGCCCGCCCTGGCTCTCAGCATGGCTCTCTTGGGGATGTTATGATTCTCTAGAGGCTGTTGCTTCAGGTCCCCACCACAACTGTTACTTTCTGCTCATCCTGAGCTCTCTGACAGATAGCAGGAACCACAGAAAGTAGCTGAGGTTTGGGGCGAGGATTGCTAAAGTCAGCAGTTTAAAGGGCCTGAGTTCTTCTGCACATAGCCTTTTATTAAACTCACATTTCCTGGCCAATAGGAGAAGGCATTCACAGGCTGCCCCGGGACTCAGGGAAGTTTCAGCTGGCCTTTTAAAGCACTCCATCAAATCTATTTTGTAAAGTTTTGCTCAGGGTCAATATGACCAGAATCTTTCTAGGACCAGATTCCCTTACTTGTGTAGTGATATCACACACAGGGCTTCATAGTGGAGTCACACACAGGACTCTGTAGTGATGTCACACCCAGGACTCTGTAGTGATGTCACACACAGGACTCTGTAGTGATGTCACACCCAGGACTCTGTAGTCGATGTCACACCCAGGACTCTGTAGTGATGTCACACATAGGATTCTGTAGTGATGTCACACATAGGATTCTGTAGTGATGTCACACACTGGACTCTGTAGTGGTGTCACACCCAGGACTCTGTAGTGGTGTCACACCCAGGACTCTGTAGTGGTGTCACACCCAGGACTCTGTAGTGGTGTCACACCCAGGACTCTGTAGTGATGTCACACAGGGCTCTGTAGTCGATGTCACACCCAGGACTCTGTAGTGATGTCACACACAGGACTCTGTAGTGATGTCACACAGGGCTCTGTAGTGGTGTCACACACAGGACTCTGTAGTGATGTCACACCCAGGACTCTGTAGTGATGTCACACCTAGGACTCTGTAGTGATGTCATACACAGGGCTCTGTAGTGATGTCACACCCAGGACTCTGTAGTGATGTCACACAGGGCTCTGTAGTGATGTCACACCCAGGACTCTGTAGTGATGTCACACCCAGGACTCTGTAGTGATGTCACACCCAGGACTCTGTAGTGGATGTCACACCCAGGACTCTGTAGTGATGTCACACACACAGGACTCTGTAGTGATGTCACACACAGGGCTCTGTAGTCGATGTCACACACAGGACTCTGTAGTGATGTCACACAGGGCTCTGTAGTGATGTCACACCCAGGACTCTGTAGTGATGTCACACAGGGCTCTGTAGTGATGTCACACCCAGGACTCTGTAGTGATGTCACACAGGACTCTGTAGTGATGTCACACACAGGGCTCTGTAGTGATGTCACACCCAGGACTCTGTAGTGATGTCACACACAGGACTCTGTAGGGAATGTCACTTCCAAGGCTCTGTAGTGAGTGGCACATGGGCTCTTCTCCCTCACTTGCTGGACCTAAGGCATTTACAACAGAACCTCAGGTGTCACCTCTGAAGGGAAAAGTTACACAGAGTTCCTGGAGTCATATGCCTTCTATAATAAGTTTGCCAATTTACATGTTTATTTCAATATCACTAATGTGAATAACAAAAGCCTATCTTAAGCATCCACCTTATCAACTTTTATTTCACCAGTGAAACCCCCTTCAGTATGCCAGACTTTATGGTATTGACTAAGATGCAGGCATCGTCCACATAATACTGGCCAACCACGCTGAGTAAGAAAACTCTGATTAGAGCTACTGACTTTGTATAAGTTATCATTTTAATCCATCAGTAACTCTACATTGCTTATGCTAAAATTTCTTCAAAGTGGACATAGATGCCATGGCCCTTTGCCATATTATTAAGGGTCTAGACTGTCCCTCAAGTCCCACACAACTCACCAACCTGTTGATACATATAAGAAAAAATAAAGTAGCTTTAAGGAAGAAGTATATTATCATGGCTGGATAGATGGCTCAGTGATGAAGAGCCTTTGTTGCTCTTCCAAAGGATGGTTCCTAGGACCCATATCCAAGACCCAAAACAGCCTGTCACTCCAGCTCCAGCACCAGGGATCTGACACCATCAGGGCCTCTCAGGACACCAGCACACACATGCATGTGAACACACACATGCACACACACACACTAAAATAATTAAAAAAAAAACAAAGTGTTTTGTCCTAATGTAAATGACAGGTTAGAATACAGCACCCTCTTCTTATACCCACTTTTGAGCTATAATTAATGTAGCTAAAATACTGGGTGAATTAAGCACATCCTCTTACACACACTTCTTGGTCCTTGGTGTTTTAAGGACACAACTTGGTATGTACCTTTGTTCTTTTTTTGATCTGGTATCCATTTCTGTCTCTTAGCATTTTGAGAGATACCATGTCTCACATGCAGTGCATTATGAAGTCAACTAGGAATCAGCTAATTTTCTATTTGTGGCAAAAAAAAAAAAAAGGCTTTTTGTTATTCCATTTAGAGTAAGAATCATGGCTTATCTACAGAAACTTTCAGAGGACCTCATTAAACTGCAGTGAAGATGTCTGGTGCCTTAATGTGCTGTGTGAATTGGTTCATCCATGTTACCAACTAGATTTGAAAGGTCAGGTCCTTCCCTTTCCAAAACACTGCAGAAATGGAAACCTGAGAAGCACCTGCGTTTCCCCCAATTACTAAGGAGATTTGGGGAAAGTTACTGTTTGCTCCGTGGCTGAATTACTTGGACAATAAAAGGGAAACAGAAATGTGCATTCGTGTAACCAGTGACCTTTTATAGTAAGCGTCCTCGATTCTAATCTGCACTGTGTCATTTTAACTGGGTGACCTGAGTTGTTACAAAGAATTCTTAGAAATTTCGGACTTCCATGTTCCAGGAGTCAGGAACAATGTGTGGTAAGCCCACTGCCAGATCTTTTGAGAATACTGATTTTATTGTGAGTGTCTGCTTGCACAATTTGGGAAGAAGTATAGCCCGGTCGAACAGCTTCCCATTCACAGAGAGGCATGGTACAAAAAAACCCACACTAGACTTGGTTCTACTGTAGGCTTTACCATGAGCCAGCCAGCTCTGTGGCCTGGGGTCGTCCTTGAACTCTGAGCCCCTTTGTCCTAAGTGTTCTCTCTGACACAATGAGAGCATGTAGAATGTTCTCTTAATCAGTGTAGGAGATTGCTTTCCTTCTCCATCAAGCTCTCCATTTTACCATTTGCTGGCATTTTTTTTTGAATGGCAGATCTCAATTCTAAAATATCCCTCTTCGCGAATCACTTCATTCTTTGCTCCTCCCAGCATCTTGCAGTCTTATTGTTAGGTGGACTTCTATCAGAGTCTCCAGTGGAAGCTAATTTTTTTTTTTTTTAAAGAGAAATGACTTCCGTACTATTGGGGAAATACAGACCAGAAATTAGGAAGCTCGCTTTCTGCTCAAAGAGCCCTGCCCCCCTCCCGCACCCCGCCCTCCCCAGCTCACCATCACTACTACCCAGCCTAGATTTTTACATTGCCTGAGAAACTTAGAAAGCCCTTTGTGCTTTGGGCATAGGAAAACAAGCTTTTAAATCTGTTTTTATTTGAATAAAAATAAAGAATACAAGGGAGATCAAAGACAAGCGAAGCTCCTCATATTGGCTAAGCCTGTCCACCAGGACCACAAGATGCATCTCCCACTTTGAGAACGCGCTTACCTGTCCGTCCCCCGGTTGGAAGGCTGTTAACACAGCAAATGAACAAAGAATACAGCAAAAACGGCCAGTAGGAATAATAGTTCAAAGACGGCAGAGCTGTTATTTGTGGGAGCTGCTAAAGGCTTCTGTTAAATAAAAATTAATTTGATACGGGAGCATGGGGGACACGATCCGGTGGGCACAAGAGGACGGGAGGCCCACGGGGGATTAGCTTTCAAATCTCCTGGCATTTCAGCACAAAAGGATGATGAAGATTTATTCTCCATGAGCTGTCATTTTACATCGGAGGCTTTGCTGATCCAGAATAAATAGGTTCATAAAGACTGTATTGAAAATTTGAGCAGGTGAGAGCAAATGGTGGGAGGCAGAGAGCATTGAATACATTTCAAGACCAGAAAGTGTTGAAACTTCCTATCCTTCCTTATAAAACAAACGCCAAACTACCCCAGTACACAGATAATCCAGCAACCAAAACCTGCCCGTGAAGATTCATCATTTGAACCTGCTGTAGGGCTGGGAAATCTTTTATATGAATTCTTAGCAATTTCTCTCCTTTTCTCTAATGAGAATGAGGTTTATAAAACTTGGGCTCCCCTGCCGGGAAAATGAGCCCCGAGCTATCTCAGAGCAGATGGTCTGCTCTTCTTACTTAGTGTAAACCTTTTAGGATTGATTCTTTTTCAATCCTACCTACCTGAAGAGTAAACATCTCTGAGACCTTAGGAACGCACTGTTCAGAAGGAAACCGGAATTCAGAGTTCCAGAGACGGTGTAAATAGCCGATAGGATATGATAGGATTGCATTTCTTTCTGTCATATCAAAAGAAAATAGGTTGATTTTCTTTTTTTTTTTAAGCATCGAGGGGATAGGCTTTAAATTATCTACATTTTGGAGCCTTATTATGCATGGAGCTTCTAGATGGTAATTAACACCTTCCTAGTCCCAGGAATTTCAAGCGTTAAAGAATATTTTTTTTTTCTTTTTGGAGGATGCAATACTCATTACTATATTTAAGGACATGGAAAGATGGGGAGGGGATAGGAAATTGGTTGCCATAATTATTCTGAGAAGGTTCTTTTTTTTTTTTTCTAAACAACATAAAATGTTGCACTATGGGAACTTTTTTTTTTTTTAAATAAAGGACTTTAGGGCTCATAAATTTCTAATAGAAATCTTTGAGGGAGTTTATAGTTTCTGTTTGTGTGCTTCTATATCAGCCATCTATCAGTGATCTTTGGTCCCCACTAAAATGAGCATGAATCTCATGTCTGAGACGTATTAACTGTGACCTGGAGCCAATTACCTGATCAGTCCGAGTTAGCTTTAGTTTTCTCATTCACAAAATAGAGACCAAAACAGTGTCCGTCTCGTCTCGTCAGAGTTTGGTCAAACTCATTGCGAGTTTGGTGAGATAATGACCGTGTGGTCAAAGCAGTGAATCAATACCGAATTGTAATAATCCCTTAAATTAGGATCACTATTATCATAGTTATGAGGCGAATTATTTATGAGGTGTTCTTAGACTTTTTTTTTTTTTTTTTTTTTGCTTTTTCGAGACAGGGTTTCTCTGTGTAGTTTTGCACCTTTCCTGGATCTCGCTCTGTAGACCAGGCTGGCCTCGAACTCACAGAGATCCGCCTGGCTCTGCCTCCCAAGTGCTGGGATTAAAGGCATGTGCCACCACCGCCCAGCTTTATGAGGTGTTCTTATTACTGTGACAGAATACAGACAGAAGGGACTTAAGGAGGGAAAGCCTTTATTCTGGCTCATAGTTTGAGGGGACACAGTCCCTCATGGTGGAGAAATGGTGTCAGGCCTGTAAGGTGGCTGATCATCCTGCATCTGCAGTCAGGGAGCAGAAAGCAATGGATGGCCACTTTCTCACTCTAATGCAATTCAAGACGCCAGCCCATGAAGTGCATCTCTCCACATCTAGGGTGGGTCACCCCACTTCAATTAAGGAAATGTGGACAGTTCTACACTGACATGCCTGGAGGCTTATCTCATTATAATTTTAGATCCTGGCAAGTTGATAAACAGTATTAACCATCACATGAGTTAAACATTGTTTGTTTTCTTTAATTTTTGTCCCTAGTCTGTAAAATAGGGGTTTAAGATATTACGATCTTTGAGGACTAATACATAGTACAGTAGACTTTTAATAGTCTATTTTTATAAGCCCACCCATATGTTAGGCATGAAATAACATATTTGCAGGATTTAACTCTATACCTTCAGTTAGTTTAATTGGCAGATAATAAAGCAGAGACAATAATAAACTGTGTGGTCAGCAGCACCACCTGACTCTGATCCTGGAGCAAGGACAGATCCATGAATTCTGGTCAGAAAAGACTTTGAGGGCTAGGAAATTTTTAACAGCATCAGAGTTAGGCATGTGTGTTCTGTGAGTACCATCAGTAGTTTTCAGTCAACCTGTAAGCCCCACCTGCCCAAGGAGCAGGTAACTTCCTGGAATGCTGGGAGTTGTAGTTCTTGGGAAGACAACAAAGCCACATGGGAAATACAGTGGCTGTATGGTTTTTGTCCTTAAAAAGCACACATGAACCTGGGTCCTCTGCAAATGCTTTTAACCACTGAGCCATCTCTGCAGCCCCTGAGTCCCTGTTCTTACCCACCTTGCTGCCTTCTAATGGCCATTACTAGCCAGTGAAGAGAGGCTCTAAGAATTTGCATACATGGTGTCCTCTTGGAATGTCTGGTAGTAACAACTATATCCTCCCCCCACCCTTTCTTTGTAAAGACTGACTTTTTTCTTCTCCAGAGCATATATATGTATACAAAACTCCTGACTAAAATATAACATAGTTTCCTAAGGATACAGCTTGAGGAATTTTGACAAACTGAACAATCATAGGCTAACAGCATCCAGGTCATGAGACAAGGTGGCAGACTCCCCTGAAAAACACAGGAGCCCAAACCCCTGGTCTTTTCTCTGGACAGTAGCTTATTATGTTGAGAAGCAGCACCCTGTGAAAGACGGAGCTTTAAAAGTGAAAACAACAGAGACTGCGGTATGATTACCTTTTCTTTCATTTTGCCTCAGTCTGCCGCTTCCCTTCTGAGAGCTGAGAACCCAGGAGGGAAACCAGAGCATCTTGGTGAGCTGAGAGGCCCCTGTTATCAGAGGGCCGGTTGGTGCTGCCAGCATTAGTTAGATACAAATAAGCAGTTCAAAAAATGCCCACCATGGGTTAGATCGTCAGGAAAACCCCACAGTGGCCAACTCGATAGAACTTTCGTCTCTCCTCTGGCCATTCTTCAAATTTATGGGACAGCTGTCTCTGACGTTCCCTTTCAACTCATGGGACATCTTTGGCAGTTTACATGACAAAGCCACACTACTAGGAGAATGTTTTCCTACTTCCCAGGTGACTAGATCACTCTGTGTCCAAGTATCATGTTCCATTTTGAATGTCTCCCGCCTGCCTCAGAAACCTGTAATGTAACCGATGATTCAGCAAAGATTCACTGCATAAGTTCAATAACCTGCCCTGGATACCCAAGAGGTCCAGGTGTTCAAGGAGAGGGAAGAGAGGCCAGGCTCAGAGTGGGTGGTTTCTGTCTTCAGCCATCATGCCGTGTCTGGACACCTTCCCGGGCATGTCATATACAGAGAGCCCCAGGCTACTCAGCTTTCAAAGGCAAGCCCTTGCTGTACCTCCCTTTCATTTCATGTCCGTAGAAACCTTTTGGCATAGATAGAGCTCTTCTGATGCAGACCTAGGTGAAGCTACAAGGCTTCCAGAAAACTCTTTATTCCTCTTATAGTTCCCATGTATGTCTGTCCCAGCTTATAAAATTTGTCTCTGATGGCTTTAAAAAGAACTTCATACTTCCTAACAGTTCTGCTGATGAAGGGACAGTTAGCATAGGTGGATGATTCTCAGAAAAGCAAATATGGAGTTTGGCGATAGTAAGCATGAAGACCGAGTTTGATCCTCAGCACCAACGTCAGAAGCCAGATGTGGGGCTGGGGAGATGGCTATACAGGTAAGGGTACCTGCTAGGCCAGCATGAGGATCTGAGTTGAAGCCACATGATGGCATGGATGTGTGTCCCTGTGATCCCAGCTCTATGTGGTGCAGAGACAGGGGAATCACTGGTATTGGTTGTAGTATTAAGGCAACTCCACATAGTTAAAAGGGAGGTTTATTTTGTGGGGTAACTTACAAGTAAAGGGATAGGTTTCAGGGTCCAGGAAAGGTGTAGTGCACTCCAGTGGTCCAGTGGTGTTCTCTGGAGAACTCTGCTCCATCTACCTCCAGCATCCAGGATCCAGGAACCAAGAGAGCAGGCACATCTGGATCTCAGGTGTTAAGGACTCCTGTCTCGGCCCTGCCTCGTAGGTGTAACAGTTACCGAAGCCTCAGTGGGAGTGGTACTTCCAGGTCAAAGCTGGAACAGCTACCCACTACACACTGGGGCTTGCTAGAACCATCCTAACACCATGGCCAGTGAGAGACACTGTCTCAAAGGAATGAAGTCAAGAGTAATAGAACAAGACACCGGCTACCTTGCGCAGGCCTCTGTGTACAGACACATGTGCACCCATGCACAAGTATGCATACACCATATACACATGTCACACACAAACTTGCACACACTAGAAACAACAACAACAACTAATTTAAAAAAAAGCCAAGCATGGTAACACACATTTGTAATCTCAGTGTTGGGGAGAGGGAGACACTTGCCAATCATCCTAGACTAATCAATAGGCAGGTCCCAATAAGAGACCTTAGTCACATACATACACACACACACACACACACACACACACACACACACACACACAAGATGGGCAGCTCCCGAGGAACACCTGATCTTTGGTTGCTACACACACAATCCCCCTTCACATATACATATGTGTACCTGCATATACACATGTACATATTCACATATATATTTATAAAATAAGGAAAAGCCAAGATCAAAAACTGACTTTATGCATAAGAAATAAGTCTCAACTGAAGTAAATTAAAATATGTTCTAAGATTTTCTAAGAATTCAGCCGGGCGGTGGTGGCGCACGCCTTTAATCCCAGCACTCGGGAGGCAGAGCCAGGCGGATCTCTGTGAGTTCGAGGCCAGCCTGGTCTACAAGGTGAGTTCCAGGAAAGGCGCAAAGCTACACAGAGAAACCCTGTCTCAAAAAACCAAAAAAAAAAAAAAAAAAAAAAAAAAAAAAAAAAAAAAAAAAGATTTTCTAAGAATTCTAAAAGTTTAATAATGTTTCCCGGGGAAATTGCTTTTTTTTTTTTTTTTTTTCTCCTACTAACATTGCTGATGGAAGTAAGTTAGTACAAGCTCTTCAGAAAGATATTTAGCAGAACTAACCAGTAGTACATATACATGTACCACTGGACACACGGGTTTTTGGAAGAGGGAGGGTAACCATCAGATTACACCCGCATACCTGTGAAATGAGTCCCCCCCAAAAAAGATTATTCATTACAGTATAAATCTTAATATAAAAATATTAGAAACAGGACCTGGAGAGATGGCTCAGAGGTTAAATGCACTGACTGCTCTTTCAGAGGACCTCAGTTCAATTCCCAGCAACCATATGGTGGCTCACAATCACCTATAATGGGATCTGGCGCCCTCTTCTGGCAAGCAGGCACACATGCAGGCATACATAATAAATAAATTAATTAAAAAATATTAGAAATAAACCAAATGGCTTTCAGAAGTTAACTAAGTGGACAAACTGTAGTTCACTTGGGCCGTGGAAGCCACGGAGCTATGAGAGAAAGCAGATGTTCTTTCCATGAGGAAAATCTGATCACAGAAGAATCAGAGGGGAGAGATTTAATATGTCTCCTTTAACATTAGTTTTGTCTGGGAGAGGAACATAGGAAATGGATCAAATGGACTTAAAAAATCAAGTATCTCTTTATACATGTGAACATATTACATATTCAAAGCAGAGTTTAAGTTTACAGTGTATGGTTAAGGTATGCAACATGACACACACACGTGTGCGGTTTATGTCTGTGATGCTATAGGTATATGTACCCATCTCCATGGAGAAAAATGTGTTACTATTGTGTCACGGGGAGGAACATACCCATCATCTGTGTTTTTTAAAATGTAACATTAAGAAGTCCAAATCCGTGCCTGGTGGCACATGTCTCTACAATTCCAAAACTCAAAAGGTAGAGACAAGAGAATTAGAAGATCGAGGTCAGCCTGTGCTACATAGCAAGATGCTGCCCAAGGGGAAAAATGGAGGAGAGAGAAAAGAAAAACCCTAGGGCTTCAGAGATGGCTCAGTGATTAAGAGGACTTGGGTTTGGTTCCCAGAATCCTTATCCGGAGACTCAAAGTCACCTGTAACTCCAGTTCCAGGGGATCTGATGCCCTCTTCTGGCCTCTATGGGCACATACATAGTGTACATACAAAAAGAAGCATGTGTGCATGTGCACACACACACACACACACACACACACACACACACACGCACGCATGCACACACACTTAAATGGGTAATTTATTTTAAGAGGAAAAAACCGCAGAATCTCCCTACCCAGCATTTCTTCTTTTCCTGAGTTATTTCCAAATACCCCATAGGCACCTGGTCACTTCTGACTCTTAACTGGATCCTTCTAACAATGGACTGTTAAAGCTCATCTGCTTTAAATTTTAATTCCTTCCTTTATTATTGTTGTGAGAGGGCATAACCAGCATGGTGCGTGTGTGGAGGTCAGAGGACAATTTCTCAGGAGTCAGTTCTCACCTTCCACCTTGTGAAAAGGTGTCTCTTGGGTCTGCTGCGTTTCATGCTCTGTGCTAACTAGCCCGGGAGCTTCCAGGCCATTTTCCTCACTCTGCCTCTCCTCTCAGCTTAGGAGTCCTGGGATTACAGACATGTGCCATGGCATCTGGCTTTTTATGTACGTTCTGGCAATCAAACTCAGGTCATCAGGCTTATATAACAACTAGTTTTACCCATTGAACCATCTTGCCGGCCCACATTCACCAAGTTATTATAACGAAGGGTAGCATACGCTAGGACAAAATTGAGAAGGGAAGGGCCATGAATTTATCCCAGTGTTTTCTAACTTCATGTCCCCCTTAACTCATTCAGATAATTCTCTGGGAAGTAGATTCCACTTGCTTTCCAAGAGATACATATAAACATAGCACTAGAGCCCTTCAAAATGACAACCTGAGAAGTATCTTTGGAATTCAGTTCTGCTAATATGTGCTAAGCATCCTTTTTGTAGCTGGGTCTGGGGACTTAGTAGGTGTACTTGAAGGTGAGTACAGTCAGCTTTCTCTTAAGTCACTTCCTAGTCATTGTCATTGTCTTCTTCCTCTTCCTCTTCTTCTTCCTCCTCCTCCTGTTCTCTCTCCCTCTCTTCCTTTCCCCTTCCCTTTCTTCCCCCTTCCTTTCTCCTTCTCACACACACACATGCACAGATATTTCAAGTAAGATATTATCCTGTAGATGTGAGACACTGTTGTTTCTGCCGAGTAAGATGCACCCAGAAGAACACAAAGGTCAGGGAACCTTCATAGACCAATGACAACTCTGTAACCAACACCCAGAGAAAAAGAATAGAATTTCCAGTCCCCAGAGCTTCCCCTTGGGATAGCCGTAGCGGGTTTTCAGGAGGCTTTGAATTTCTCCTGTCTTTCTCAACGTCTTTGTGTTTCATGCTGCGGCTTGTAGATAATGGCTACCATAATGATGTTAGATAGGAGGCATAAGTTCTAATGTTCGACAACACAGTAAGTTAGCCGGAGTTTATGAGAATTTATTACTTGTTTCACAAAGAAATCAGAAAAAGGCCTCTCAACATAAGCAGGATGACAAATGTTTAAGGGGAAGATGCTAATTACCCTGGTTTGACCACCACACATTATATATGTGCATGAGATCATCACACAGTATCCAATAAATACATATAATTAGGAATGTAAGTAGCCTCATCCTAATTTATTATCCAATAAAATGGCAGGGTTTTTTCCCCCTTTGTGTTTAAGGAAAGGCTGTAATTGGGTTACAAGTTACATTAAAGAACAAGTATAAAGATGATAATAATTGTGGCTTTCAATATTTCAATCATCGGAATTTCTGCATTGAATTCACATAAATGCTGTGATTAAAATCAGACAGGAAAGATTCCTTCATTGGGGGTGTTTCATTCCTAATGCAAGAATGCTGTGTGTTCTCTCTTGTTGACACTCATCCTCTCTCACACTCCTGCTTGCAGCATCCAGTGTTCCCAAACCAGTTCCACCTAGTTACTAACTCACCCCGCCATGCTCGTTGTTGGGTATCTATTGAGGTTGGGTACTTCCAAGAGCTACGGCTGTACTGAGTCCTTTATTTATTTATGTGGCTGATAAAGGTCTAGTATACATGGGTAAACTGTTACTGCCCAACTGTTCTTAGGGGAATTTTTTTTTCTAGGTCTTAAAAAACAATGGTGACTTGTAGATGTTGACTTTTCTCAGGGTCATCAGAATTAGATCCACCAAAGACCTGTGTTCCAGGAAAATCGCCAAGATGAGAATAGAAAAAATTTACTTCAGAGGTGAAAAGACCATAGACTAGGTTAAGTATAGTGGTTACTTATGGCTTCTGGATGTATGAAAAAATAACTCCAAGGATCCCCTTGCCTTCAAGGGCTTCTGGGTCCTGTGTGTCCACCCATCCCACAGGCATAAAAGGAACTCAGGTGTGTGACCAGGCCAGTCTGGTCAGGTCTTGTCTTGCTTCTGTGGATTCTGATGGAGTCCTGGAAGGAGCATTTCCCACCAGTGCTGTAGGAGAGGAGCTGGTCAGCTCAGAGGCATTTGCTTGGCCACTGCTCAGAGGCCAGCCTGCTGATCTTTCTGTAATTGATGCAGTGTCTTGACACATCCTCTGCTAGATCATTCATTTAGTATTGTTGACACCAGATCTCATTGTGTATGTCAGTGGGCCTGGCACTCCATGTAACCCAGGTTACCCAGGTTAGTCTCAAACTCAAAGTCCTCCTGCCTCTGCCTCCCAAGGACTGAGATGATAGGTACACAACAGCCTACTCAACATTTTTTTCAAGAGTGAGTGAGTGTATGTGTGTGTGCGCGCGTGCGCAAATGCATGTGTGTAACTTTGATAAACACCCAGTCACCGTTACCTCCCACATTTTGACACACCTCCTACCTGAAAAAGCAGTTTGACTAAAATGGCTGAATATGGTCTTCTTCGGGTTCTGCCTGGGCTTCCCTGTGCCTCTTGTGTGTGGATTAGTCACCTTTACTGAGTTTTGGAACACTTTGGCCATGGTCTACTGGCTTGTTTCTCTTCTGGGGATTCCACCTAGGCATATATAGATTGCGCAGTATGATTTGTCCCACAGACCCTCCAAACTCCTGTCTCGGTTTTTCTTTTTTCCCTTGTCAGTTTAGTTTGCGTGATTTCGATTGTTTTAATTTCAGCATCAACCCTTCATTTTGCTCTTCCGATGAATAAGCCCATTTCCTTCTGATGTATTTTGAATTCTAGCTTTTCCCTTTTTGTTCATATGTTTAGTTCTAGCTGCAGAAATTGTCTGTCTTCATTCATGTTGTCCTGTGTTTGCCCCTGTGTCCTGGAGCATAATTGTTTTTCAGTCTCATAAGATAATATCAAAACCCTGGGCACCACAGTGAGACCCTATCTTAAAACAAGACAACATCGTTGAAGCTAGGGGCATAAAAGCTTTTGAGTAGTAATAAACCTCTTTAAAGGACAGAAAAGGCCCACGGCCACTCCCAACCCTGGTGGAGTGACAGGAGGAAGAATTGGTCATGGGTGGAGCAAGGAGGAACCAGCCAAGCATGTATGTTTCCTTTTGAACTTTGCTTCTGATCTTTGGACATATTGCTAGGAGTAATGGCCGGCTGTAATTGTCCACATTACAATAGAAGTCTTAGAAAGAGGAAATATGTTAGTAGAGAAAGGGGAACAATGACAAGTCTTGGCCGTTGAAAACTGAACACAAGTTCTGTTTCCTGTCACTGGTAGAAGCACACTGGAGTGGTAGTAGTCTGTGTTCACCGTGAGTTTTCTTTCACATGAACTGTAGACCCATCATGGTGGTCATGTATTTGTGTGTCTCGAGTTGATTTCTTTAGAGACTTGATCACTGTGGTTGCACAAGGCCTTTGTTTCTGTGGCCCTTGTTTTCAGTTTTTGTTTGGATTTGTGGCTGCAGTCTTGTGAGTTGTATATAAACACCTAGTTGAATTACAGCATAGGCCACCTACCTCTTTCCTCATTGTGAAATTCAAGACTGATTTCAAGTTACTACATACTAGGGAGTACATAGTGTGGCATTAATCTGGCTTGTCTTCTTTTTTTAAAAAAATTTATTCATTAAATTTTTTTCTTTTATTTTACATCCTGACCAAAGTTTCCCCCTCTCTTTTCCCCTCCCCCTGTCTCCCTTCTGCCCGGACCCCCCTCCCTCATCCACTCCTCTGTTTCCGTTAAAAAAGGGACAGGCCTCCCATGGATGTCAACAAAGCATAGCATATCAAGTTGAGGTAGGACTAAGCTCCTCCCTTTGTATGAAGGCTGAGTGAGGCAACCCAGTATGGAGGCGAGGCTCCCAAAAGCCAGCTCAAGCATTAGGGACAGGTGCTGATCCCACTGCTAGGAGCCCCATAAGTTTTGACCAAGTTACACAGTGTCACACATATGTAGAGAGCCTGGGTCTGTCCCATGCAGGCTCCCTATCTGTCTAGAATCTGTGAACCTAGATTAGTTGTTTCTGTGATCACCCCACCAACTTTCTCCTCCCCCCCCCCCCCCCCCAGCTCATACAGTCCTTCTTCCCTCTCTTCAACAGGATTCCCAGAGCTCGGCCCAGTGTTTGGCTGTGGATCTCTGCATTTGTTTCCATCAGTTACAGGATGAAGGCTCTCTGATGGCAATTAGGGTAGTCACCAATCTGATTATAGGAGATGTTCAGGCACCTTCTCCACTATTGCTAGGAGTCTTAGCTGCGGTCATCTTTGTGGATTCCTGGGAGTTTCTCTGGCATCAGTTTACTCCCTAACCCTGAAATGCATCCCCCCATCTCTTTCACTACTCTCCCGCTCTGTTCCACTCCCAACCTGCCTAACCTGATCCCTCATGTTCCCATTCCCCCACCCCTAGTTTACCCAGGATATCTCTTCTATTTCCCCTTCCCAGGGAAATCCATGCATCCCTTCTTGGGCTCTCTTGTTACCTAGCTTCTCTGGGGCTGTGGATTGTAGTCTGGTTATCCTTTACTTTACAGCTAATATCCACTTAGGAGTGAGTACATACCATGTTTGTCTTTCAGGGACTGGGTTACTTTACTCAGGATGATCTTTCCTAGTTCCATCCATTTGCCTGCAAATGTCATGATATCATTGTTTTTCACAGCTGAGTAATACTCCATTGTGTGTATGTATCTCATTTTCTCTATCCATTCTTCCATTGAGGGGCATCTAGGTTGTTCCCAGATTCTGACTATAACAAATAATGTTGCTATGAACATAGCTGAACATGTGTCCTTGTGGTATAATTGAGCATTCTTTGGGTATATGCCCAAGAGTGGTATAGATGGGTCTTGAGGTAGATTGATTCCCATTTTCGTGAGAAACACCATATCAACTTCCAAAATGGCTGTACAAGTTTGCACTCTTGCCAGCAGTGGAGGAGTGTGCCTCTTGCTCCACATCCTCTCCAACATAAGTTGTCATTAGTGTTTTTGCTCTTACTGGCTTGTCTTCTCTGTGGTTATTCTAGCGTTATAGTAAAAGTAGGACTCAGTTAAACCTGTGTGTGTGTGTGTGTGTGTGTGTGTGTGTGTGTGTGTGTGTGAGTGAGAGGGGGGGGGGGCATTTGTCCCCAGCCTGATGTTTCATGGTTCCAGTTAATGGAGAAACCTTGCAGATTATGTCCTTGCTCCTAGCAGGTCAAGACTGATGATAATAGTCTTGGGGAGATCTTACTTGGACACAATGTTTTTACAGGAGACTTTAAATGTTTCTCATCCCACAATAATAACAATGGAAGTTCCAAACACCGTTTGTAGAAATGTGAAATCCAATGCACTCTGTGCCTCTTTATTTCAGGGAACATGAAGAATTCCCAGTTAGGTGGCCATTCCATGAACCTGAAATGCATCTTTCTCACTGCATCCAGTGAGGACCAGGAAGCTTGGGCATGCGGGGGGGGGGGGGGGGGGGGGGGGGGGCTCGAACCTGGAAGCCTCTCTGGTTATAACAGCATTACTTAGGTATTGCTGCTTGCTGCGTTAATAATCTTTATTGTAGCATACTGTTCTCAGCTGCTTAACTTATTCAAGGACTGTCCTAGTTTTGTAGTCCAGGAAATAAGCTAATCACTGTCATATCCCCCCAAATGAAAAAAGACAGCAAACTGCCTAGACCGCTAAGCAAAGGAAAAGTCAAGCAGCATGTTACCTTCCTTCCTGTGTGTACTGAGGCCGTAGTACCGTGTACTGTGTCTCATCACTATCCGTGATGGTCTCGTCTACATTCTGTCTTAACCTTGAGTTAAAGAAGGGCACAGTTGACAATGTCTTCTGTTATCCACCGCTGGGTGTGTCACTGGGGCTGAGTTTTGCTCTCTCACTGCAAGCCTTGGGTAGTCTGGCTTAGGTGCTGTGTTCTGCAAGCAGCTGCTTTTATTTGTTGTGGGAATTTCTCTTAGAGCTCTGTCATGCTTTCGCGCAGACAGAATGCAACCATGTTTGTGATTTTTGACAGTAGCTGGGATCTAGGTGGAGTAGGGGATCTTTTTAAAAACATTCTGCAGCCGATATGTTTACTGTCCTTCGGCAGCCATGCAGGGTGATACGGTGTATCACTGCTCCTCGAAACGGGCTGCAACAGGAGGTCAGAATGGAGCATAGATTTTTCTAACACAGCATGTTAGATGAAATGATTTTGTGTACTTTGAAGTGGAAAATTCAATCAGAATTTTCCACACTTTTTAGTTAAAGCAACACTGTTACTTATTGATTAAAGGTGGACTCAGAAAAATGCAGCATCAAACACAAAGAATCTAGCATATAGTTCCTGGTCATAGTAAGCAATAACCTTTTTCTTTTATAATTTAATGAAAGCTACGTGAGATTTTAAAAAAAAAATAAGGGCTGCTTAAAATATATGGCTATAGAATGCTTGGGATATATGCTGGTACATGTAGCGTGTGTTTGGATACTATTGGAGCCCTTTAAGAAGTTTGCTTTTCATTAAGAGGTGGTCTTCATGCTTGATAAATGGCAATTTCAAGTGCCTAGATAATCCATTTGGGTTTAAATAGAGCTATTTGGAAAGCACCTGAGAGTCCTATCAATAATACAGGAATAGAATAGATTCTCTAAGCTTTCATTCAAGTGGGCTTAGAGTGTATTTAAATTTGTTACTCGTTTTTAATCTGTCTTTTGGTGCACTGAACATATATATCAACATAATAACTTATTATGTGGCTGAATACTTGGCATTCTGCAAAGGCAAAACCCTGGGGTTGCAGTGTCAAGTGTGTGCATACATATTTAAGATAGAATAGTAACAGTGGGAGAGGGCCCACTGTGTGCTGGATCCGTTATTGGGTGTTTTATGTGAATTCTTTTATCAAATCCTCCTAACAACAGAGAATTGTAATGTCCATCGATGAAAGAAAGTCACAGACAGGGCACAGAAGTTGCCCAAAGCCATTGGCAAAATGAGGCTGGCACTCACCTTGCAGTGTAGACTCCTGAATCTTCTGGTCCACGGTGCCTTGCTGCTGCTTTGAGGCTCTGCCCCTTCAGCACATTCATCTTGATGACCCTAAGGATGCGTGGGTTGACATATAGGAAGGAGTTAACATCTAGGATATGTATATTTATTTCTCAAGGCCATGTGAGTCTCATGCAGTTCAATTTAGCTGCATTTTTTGGGTTTTGATTGATACACAATTAAACTCAGTGTGATTTAGCTTGCTTTTTCTTTTTCGATTCTAAAGCTAGTATTAAAATGACAAGAACTTTTTTTAAAAAAAAATGGGTACAAATTCATCAACTTATCTAAATAATGAGATGTTTTGTGTGACCTTGTAGGATCCCCAGCCTCGGTATGGCTCAGAGTTGTCTTGCTCCAAAGTTTGCCCCCTACCCCTCACTTTATTTAAATTTTTATACAATGTCATTGTGTTTTCAGCTGTGTTCTGTGGGAAAAGATCTATACTGAGTGATCCATTTCATACTTCCAAGGCAGTCCAGAGAATTCAGTGCAAGGACACACACCTTTTCTTCAGGGCAATGTACATATCAGTCCAGTGTTGTCTAGTGTGCTTGTTCATTTTTTGAAAGAACCTAATAGGTGTAGTTCTGTGGGAAGCAGAGCAAACACCTCCATTCACCAGTGTCTCAGGTGGCTGCATTCGTGTGTGGTGAGCATAGGGATCTAGTGCTTAGAAATCTCTTTCTAGTTTAGAGAACAACAATAATCTATGTTACGAAAATCTTCTTAGAGCTCAAATTTAAATGTCCACCCCAGTCAGGGTCCTTGTGATCACAGAAGTCACAAGGGACCATTTTGACTTTGAAGGGAGGATTGTGTCTTTGCAGGGAGAGGACCAGAAGTCAGTCTTTGGGAAGAAGCAATTAAAACCCCAGAGCCTTTTATTGCTTTTGATGCTTAAAAAAAAAATGCCCAAACCTCCCTGCACTGAAATATTTTCTGCTAATTAACTGTCACAAACACGATGCCATTAAGCTTAGAGTCTCTTTGGTTAACTTCAAAGTCATTAGTGCATACTGTGAAGCTCCCCCAAATTTATTTTAGGAAAGGGAAACAAATTGACAGGTCTGTAATCAATGTTTCCATGACTTGTTTCTGATAGAACCTAGACCCAGTTTACAGATTCCTTGGTAATATTTTCTGGGAAACATGGAGCCGCCCTCACTCGAGGCGTCTGGGTTATCTTGACACATGCTGTGCATTAGAATCCACAGTTCTGAAGCTGACTTGTGGAAGTCGGTGGGAAGGAGTTTTGGAAGATGTCCAACCAGGAATGTACTTATCTGCAAAGAACAGAAAATGTTTGTGACCGAATGTGCCGAATGAGTGTGTTGCATTCAAACAGCATCTTCAAGGACAGAGGCTACTTGTATCTCCTCTCTACTGTCCTTAATGTAATGTTGTGGGCACTGGGCAGATCATCATATAGTTTTCTAGACTCAGCCTCCCTATTTGGAAAATACTGGTAGTCTTACCATAGTACAGGGTAGTGGTAAGGCTTCCAGCAAGCCAGTGAGAATGCACAGCACAGCCTGGCCTTGTAGCAGCGGCCATGGTAGCACCCTTTTTGCTAGTGCTGTTGGGATAAAGGTATGAAGTAAGAAACAGGGCATCCATCTTTCTCACAGGTCCCAATTCCAGCTTGCTTCCAGCTGTACATTGGAGAAAATACTAAAAATAAAGAAAAGGAAAGGGGAAAAAAAGTCAAATTCTGAATGCTGGTGAGAATGCTCAGCAGTTAAGGGTACATATTGCTTTTCCATAGAACCTGAGTTCACTTTTCAGTACCCACATGAGAGGCGGGGTGTGTGTGTGGGGAATTTACAGCTGCCTGAAATCCAAGAGGATCTGTTACTTCTGGGTTCTAAGTGCATCTGCACTCACATGTACATAACCACACACATACACACTTCACACACATACATCACACATGTAGCCCACATACATATATCACATACATACACACACACCACATACATGTCACAGACACACATGCACACCACATACCCTCTTGTGTACACACACACACACACTTAAAAATTAAATAAATCTTGAAAAAATATTTTTAAAAATGTCAGATTCTGTATTCTTGACACAAGTAGGATCTATTACTTCCTAAGTGAAATACATCCAAATCAATTGTTTATGTTACCAGACCATCTCTTTACAATAAATTTCAGCACTGTTAGAGGCTTACGTTCCCATTATTGATTATTTGAATATGTGAGCCATTAATCTCCATGACCTGCATCCATTTTGCATGTATATTTTGTGTCGTCTTTTGCATTTAGATAGAGAGGAACAGCCCGAAGAAAGTAGACTTGTGGGTATTAGCTTCATACAGTTTTTCAAGCGCTCCCTTGAGCTCATCTACCAATAAATTTCTACACTAAAACAGGCCTTCAGAACTGTGACTGCTGGGTAAACCGAGAGGTCCCCTTAGTAAATAAAAATGATTCATCTCACCAGTGTAAACCCTCTGTCCCTGGTCAGACAGTCTCATCCTGCCCTGCTTCCGGGTTCTAAAAAAAAGCCTTTTTTGCTTTGTATTAAGGTTGTCTGTAATTTTAATGGAACCTCTGAATTACTATCTGAGTTTTAAAAATCAGTTCATAAAAGGATATTGATTCTTTATATTAGGGGCAGTTGAAGTGTTGTTTATTAAAAACACTACCGGCAAGCTGGTCTTCCCCGATGGGGCCTGGAATCCAGTGTCAGCAAAACTCACCTGAAGTCTCACTTGAGAGATAGCCGTTTAAAAAGTGACCCCAGCGATGAGTAATCCGCTGTGGGTGGGGCCGTGATTTGGGCGTGGATAAATGAGAGACCCGAAGGTGAAAGGGAGGTTCTGCCTGGCGGGGTTCTTTCTAATTGCTTCGTTTTCATTCCCTGGCATTGATACTCACTTCTTTCCCAGGGCATTTTCCTGGGTAATGAGAAGACTTTGAAATCAAATAAGGCTTTTGAACGCTGAAGATGCTTGCCACAGTGCTGATGGAGAATCCTATAGATTTATAATGATTCTAAAAGGTGTCTCATATCCACTATATTAACTCTCTTTTTAGAAGCTTATGAACATTGTAGCTTTTATTGATTCCAGAGAATTGGACCCAACAGTAAGCAATAAAAGTCGATGGTAACTTTCTTTCCATATAGGGGTTTGCAGATCAATATTTTGAATTTACTGTAATTTGCTAGTAATGGATGGAAGAACTGAAAGCATTGTGGGGCCTTGTGGGGCACAGCTGTGCAGTGTGGCCTTTTTATCTCTACTCACTGTGGGTCAGAGGCTTGCCCCAGGAACAAGAAACACAGTTAAGTGGCAGGGTTGATACGCTTATTTATCAAAAAGGCTTCATAAGTCTGTTCTAATGACACAGAGAGAAGACAGACCTTGTTCACAGTGACCTTAATTTTATACAGATGCTGAAGGAATTTCCAATTTGCATTGTCTTTAAAGCAATTATGTTCAGCATCTTGCATTGGTGTTTTGTTGTCCAGACAGAGGGATGTCCCTCTTAATGGAATAACTGGGTGTGTCTTTGTTGGAGCCTTCACCAAATCATGGCCAGGTTCAAGTCTCGGACCAACAGGGTGAAGGTGTCTGGACTGTTGCTCATGACCTTGACCCATGTTATCTAGGCCCTTTGTGCCCTGCCTGCCTCCCTCAGCGAGTCCGAGCATATATTTAGGTGGGATGGGCTGGGGTCTAGGGTGTTGGGAGCATCAGAACAGAGAAGCATGAGAACACTGCCGTGGTTCTGAATGTGCCCTGGGATAAGTTGTACGAGCCTTGTTTTGTAGTTCAGGAAACTGGGCTGTAAAGGAGGCAGAGGAGGTTCTTCAGGGCACTGTGTAGCATTGCCTTGGGTTGGACTAAAGCTGCTTCTTTAAGTTTGTCTTTTTATATATGATTGATTAGTTTCTTTTGTTTGTGTGATGTGTGCGTCTCTCTCTCTCTCCTCCCTCCCCCTGCCCCCACCTCTCTCTCTCCCTCCCTCCCCCTCCCCCTCCCTCCCTCCTCTCCCTCCCTCCTTCCCTCTCTCTCTCTCTCTCTCTCTCTCTCTCTCTCTCTCTCTCTCTCTCTCTCTCTCTCTCTCTGTTTAAATCAGAGACGTCCTCAAATGATATCCCTTAGATACCATCCACTTTCTCTTTTTAAGAAAGGACCTCCCAGTTCCAGTGGGCCAGGCTGGTTGGTCAGTAAGCCCTGTCTACCTCCTCAGGGATTATATCAATCACACCTGGGGCTTTTTTTTTACATGAGTTCTGAGGATTGAACTCAGGTCCTTATGCTTCAGTGGGCCATCACCCCAACACGATAAATACATCTTTAAGCATTAACTTCGATGGATCTAATTTTGTTTCTAGTGTAGCTTCTTTTATTTCAAAAAGCTAGATTTTCCAAAATGACCCAGACTAGTTTTCGTAACTTTTAAAATTGATGAGAACATTTTCCCCAGAAATCGTTCTTTTGTTCTTGGGGAAATGGAGCACACCATGTACAAAATGAGTGTGGGTTCGAAGCTGTTAACCGTGAGGTAGTGTGTGCATATTGCATGGCACATAGTAAACACTCAGTGAAGTGCAGCTGTTAATCACATATGTGTCTGTTATTGTTCAGCCAAGCCCCGAAGAGACGCCTGTGAACTGAGCCTTCCAGCGGACGTCTCTTTGGTAATACTGAGAACACACGTGCCTGATTCCCAAGCTTGAGGTTTTGACATCAAGGCCATAATCCGTTAGGAAGTGTCCCAGACCACAGTAATTGATTGGAAAGGAAGCTTGTTTCACCTGCTCATTTACTTAGGGTTAGCTGATGATTTGGTGTGTTACGCCTTTTCTGCTGGAGAAAAGTCGGTGTTAAAAGTAACATGCTTGCAGGACTGGGCTTCAAATAAAAATCAGAGTCTGTAAAAGCAATTTAAGTGTGAAATTTGCTTAGAAGAAGAAGCTGCCCCAGTCAGTTGTGCCTCTCATTTCAGACAGACACTGGCAGGGTGCTAGCCACTCGGAAGCCCCTTAGCAGGTGACATGTGGAGAGACTGGTACACATACACCCAGCTGTGTTAGTTAAGGAAGGACGCTTTCTGCTCCCTGGACTAGGCAGCTGTGGATTTAAGGACACACTGAGACATTCGCCACCATCCCTTCATTGGTGAAGCAGGAAAAACGGCGACGATTAAACGGGCCAGCGTTTGTCCCCTTGTGGTAAGTGAGAGGCCACCGTTACGTTTGTGATGTACCTGAGTTTAGTATAGACACACAGCACCGACCGTTTACATGAAAACTGTAGAGCAGGAAAGGAGTTTGTCACGATGGATGCTAACTTTCCATCCAAGCCCGGGACGCTGGCTTTGCCGGTGTCCTACTTTGCGGCTCTATCCCTATTCCTGTGCTCTGGAACCCTGTTGATAATTTACACGTTTTACTGTTCTCTCATCCATTTCAGATTTCCAGTTTTTCTCTTCTGAAAGCCCCTCTGTGCTTTTACGTCGGAAGCCCCCTTTCCTCATCTCTGGGTAGCACCCTGTCCTTATCCATCATGGCTCTTTTGACTTTCCCCGAAGCCAAACACGTCTTCTCACATCCCTGCGATGCTGTGTGCTCAGTCCTGTCTTTAGTCTGCCTCCCTACTGCCTGCCTTTCTCTTCCTCATCCTTGGTCCTGGTACTCAGCCTTGCTAGAACAAGCCTCTAGGATGTCCCTGCTCGTTTGCCATCTGTGAGCCATGCAACACCCTAATGCTGGAGTGGAGCTTTTTTGGTTTTTCGAGACAGGGTTTCTCTGTGTAGTTTGGTGCCTTTCCTGGAACTCACTCTGTAGCCCAGGCTGGCCTCAAACTCACAGAGATCTACCTGGCTCTGCCTCTAGAGTACTGGGATTAAAGGCGTGCGCCACCACCGCTCGGCTGGAGTGGAGCTTTTTTAACGTGTCACCTGGCCATCTTCTCCTGTTGAAGTGCTCCATGGAGTCCCCTTTGCATACAGGATAAATGCAAGCCCTTTGAACACAGTCCACAATGTGGCTACACCCCTGCCTTTGCACTCTATCCTATTGAGTTTCTTTCCTCTCTACTTCCCAAGCACTCTTAAGGGTTCACCCCTACCCATCCTGCACTGGACCTTGCCTCCCTGCAGTACTTCATCAGCCAATCCTGAGGCTGCCTAGCCAGTGCCCAGACCTTACAGTAGAAGGAGTGTGTGAAGCAGACGCAAGCAGAGTATTGTGTCCCTTGGAAATTTTCGAATCATCAAAACAAAACACCACTGGTTTAAGCAACAGTAATAGACTTCTTTGGTTCGTGTATCCAGAAAATATGCAAGGCTAGATCCAGTGTTTCACAAGGGTCACCTGGTGCCTCATTTCTCCCCATCTTCCCCATGCACCTTTGATGCCCATCACGAGCTCCCTACCTCTCCTGCTAACTCTCTTGGATAAGGCTCGTGAACTTCTTTCCGGGGTTCCCCGAGCAAACATCATTTTATATCTACTTTGCCCAGGTTGGGCCACATGTTACCTCTCAACTCATTACTTTGGTCAAGGAAAAGGAGCTTTGCTACTTACTTAATTTAGTCAGAGCTTCTAGAGCAGTGGTTCTCAACCTTCCAAATGCTGCGACCCTTTAATACAGTTCCTCAGGCTATGGTGACCCCTCAACCATAAAAGTATTTTCATTGCTACTTCATAACTGTAATTCTGCTACTGTTGTGAGTCGTAATGTAAATGTCTGTGTTTTCCAATGGTCTTAGGTGACCCCCGTGAAAGGTCGTTCGACCCCCAGATTGAGAACCGGTTAGAGGCTAAGGGCTGTGTTGGTTCCATCAGAAGTTGCCGTCATTTATAACAGGAGAGCTGTGTGGACCCTCCTCAGAGGAAGCCCAGCGTCCCACCCTTTGCTGTTGAATACATTGAAGAGCCCTCCTGTATCCCATGCCTTTTCACACTGCATTTTACACCGAGTGAAGTCCTTTATTCCCAGAGCTGGCATGGCCTCTGCCATGTCAACCTTTACTAAAGTGTGTGTGATTGAATAAAAGAAACCCATTTCATGTGCTTTAATCCCCAAATGTGCCCTTGTCTTCACCCT